>NC_132795.1:53502042-53802042 GCF_048418805.1 Vulpes vulpes
CTGCTCTCATTAGAGGGCATCTGTGCAAGGTTGTGCATGTGTCTCAGTGGGTGCCTCTTGAGCCACAAATATGAGATCCAGAGGGCAGTCACCTTGGGGTCCTACCACTGGTGCTGATTGTCCCAGACTGACCGTCTAAAGGACAGCTTCCACTTTGACTCAGAAGAAGGGAGAACAGTTTCTGAATGTGAACTTGACCTAATGGCACTTAGAACTCAGGTTTGAGAGCTGTCTATCTACCTACCAGGGTCTCTAAACTAGCAGATGCAGACACCAGCGTCCCCTACCTGGTTCCATGCCCTCTGCTGCCCCAGACAAAAATCTTGGAGCCATCCTAGACTCCTCTCTCCCCTCCTCTGTTACTCCTGTCCAGGCACTCACTATATCTTGTTTTTATTAACTGAGTAATTCAGATCTCTCTGTTATCTTCATTGTCGCCACCTCCCTCCCCCAGTCCAGACCATCATCTTTTCTTATCACAGTAGCATCATGATTGGTCTCCCTACCCTTTACTCTGAGCATCTTCTGTCTATCCTGTGCTCTGAAGTGATGTTTCAAAAACTCAAGTGTGACCATACCAGTGTGGGCTTACAGCCCTAGTTTACTAGCACCCTACACTTGTCCATTCAGCCAGTATTAGTTGGTATCTGTTATATGCCAGGAACAAATTCGTGCACATAGTCAAAACAAGACAGTGTGGGCGTACCTGGGTGGCTCAGGGGTTGAGCATCTGCCTTTGGCTCAGGTCGTGATTCCAGGGTCCTGAGATCGAGACCTACAACAGGCTTCCCACAGGGAGCCTGCTTCTCCCTCTGCCTGTGTCTCTCTGCCTCTCTCTCTTTCTATGATGAATAAATCAAATCTTTAAATTAAAAAAAAAAAAAAGAGTTCCACGTTTAACTGACTGAACCACCCAGCCCTCTGGGTAGCTGTTTTAAATTGGGTGTCTGGGTAGATTTCCCTGAGGGGCTGAGGTGGAAGTGGTATAACGAGCCAGCCTTTGAGATCAGAGGGCTTTTTAGAGCATAGAGGGGCTGTGGGGGGGGGGGGGGGGGCAGGGAACCGAACTTTGGGGTTTTGAGGAACAGAAAAAAAGCAGTGTAGTGAGGCCATACTGGATACAGAGGGCAATGAGGTTGGAGAGGTTGGCAGGAGTGAATTCCTGTGGCCAGTATGGGCAAAGGTAGTAACAGGACGAATGGGGTGCCATTTCTTAAAACTGGAAAGCTTGGAGGAGGAATAGGTTTGGTGCGGGAAACCGGGTGTATTATATTCATGTTAAGTCTGAGATACCTCTTAGACATCCAGGTGAAGTAGGACCATCTCAGAATTAAGGAATTCTGATGGATGGTTTCTTGCAGCTAAGAGCAACCTTCTTTGCTTAGATCACCACTTGTGTAAGGTGCTGTGAGAGTGTGGGCTGTGTGCAGGCACTGAGAAGCACCTGACTTGAGTCAGGAAGGCTCATGGTACACTCAAACCTGCCAGTAGGTCAAAGAGACTTGGGGAATTTGAAGTGTGATTGGCAGAGAAATGGGCACATATCAAGGGCCACACCCTGCTTTCCCAGGCCCTTCCTCATACCCTCTGAAACCCACATCCACCAGGAGCACACTCAATTCTCTACTCTGAGCAGCCCCTTCACCTGGTTCTCTCCACATGCTCTTGCCCCTCGTCCTTCACAGCAGTCATTGGTAGTTAGCACATTCCCTGTGGGCTGGGCCCTGTCCAAGAGAAGACTTTCTCCTCTACCGGGACAGTAGAGGTGGAGGAGCGAGCATTGTGTGCAAGGCAGCCATATGGTTATGAGGAGGTATCTTTATAAACTGCTGTTCGGCTTTGCCTCATGGCAGGGCAAAGCTTTACGGTGCCTCAGACACCCTTTCTTTCTTTTTTAAAGATTTTACTTATTTATTCATGAGAGACAGACAGAGAGAGAGAGAGAGAGGAGCAGAGGAAGAAGCAGGCTCCCTGCAGGGAGCCTGATGTGGGACTCAATCCCTGGTCTCCAGGATCACGCCCTGGGCTGAAGGCGGCACTAAACCGCTGAGCCACCCGGGCTGCCCTCAGACACCCTTTCTTAATTAAAGCAAATCACTTGCAGAGATATTATCTCTCCAGCAAGGGAATTCCATTCTCACAGATCCACTGCATCCCACCACCTCCTTTGGAAAAAAGAAGGTTCCATTTATGGTGATACATGCCAATAAGATTTTGTTGGTGAGTTTTAGAAGACTACATTTGGAATTAACTTCCTGATTAACTCTAGGGAACCCCAGGAAATCTCACACACACCCTAGGCCCTCAGAGACTCTGAGACCACCAGCAAACATCAGTTGTTGCCTTTAGCTCTTTCATTTGACTTGGAAATTCTGAAATGCCATAGGTGTTGATATATTTTCAAACAATTTCAATAACTTTGCTAATGCTGTCCTATGTGTGTTGCCTTTGTGATCTTACTCATGAAGGAGAACAGAGAGCCACCGTTTGTCATATAACCACTGTGCACTGACCAGGTTGCCAAGAGCAAAAGGGGCTCTTTAATTTACCCAACAGAAGGCCTTTAAAAACACTAGAAGAGATTGTTGGTAAGAGGTCATGATGCCCAACTCCTGTAGGTCTGATTTTATCTTTGAATTATTCATAAGGATTGGCTATTTGGAAAATTGTAATGGAAGACAACTCATTGAGCCTCTCCCGGGCCAATTTTTTAACTGGTAAAATGGAGATAATAACTGGACTACCCTATCAGGTTGTTTTAAGGGATAAAATGAGACTGGTCTTAATAGTCGATTGTTACTGAAAAATTGGAGGTGTTGCTATTGAAAAATTGGAGGCAGAGGAGGTATTTAGTGAATTTAGTCAAGATCTTTAATCTTGATCATGCCATTTCCAAGTTTCCATTTTCGTCCTCTGTTGAAGTTGATTGTTTTTTGCTGAGTATCTTCTACTCTGGGATTAAGCTTCTAAAATAGAAAATAAGGGGGTGCCTGGGTAGCTCAGTCGGTTAAGTGCCTGCTCTCAGGTTATGATCGCAGGGTCCTGGAATCGAACCCTGCATTGGGCTCCTTGCTCAGCGAGGAGCATGCTTCTCCTCTCACTTTGCCTGCTGCTCCTCCCACTTTGCCTGCTGCTCCCCTTGCTTGTGCTTGCTCCCTGTCTTGCTCGCTTTCTCGCTCTCTCTCTGTCACATAAGTAAAATCTTTTAAAAAATAAGATAAAATAGAAAGTAAAGAAGAAAATGCCCATATCCATGAAGCTGAATTGAGCCAATAGTTCTTAAACTTTTGGGGGGATAAGAAACACTTAGAATGCTGCACATTCAGTCTCTCTGGGTTGTGGCTATTGTCTGCATTGTTAACACATGCTTCAGGTGCCAGACCAAAATTGACTCTGAAAACTCTGTGTAAACTTACTTAGTCCACTAAAGCTTGATTGAAAGCTAGTCAACTGGGACGCCCCGGTGGCTCAGTGGTTGAGCGTCTGCTTTCGGCTCAGGGCGTGATCCCAGTGTCCAGGATTGAGTTCTGCATCAGGCTCCCTGCATGGAACCTGCTTCTCCCTCTGCCTATGTCTGTGCCTCTCTCTGTGACTTTCATGAATAAATAAATAAAATCTTAAAAAAGAAAACTAGTCAACTAATTTTGGTACCAGTCTCCACACTAGGTTTGGACCAACTTTTTCCTTCCAGTGTAAGGTTTCTGGGAAGAAAAACGTGAGGGTTCAGATCTAAAGTGAGGTGTCTCACACATTAACACCTCATGAAGTGGCCCCATAAAGCCCCCAGAAAGGGTTGCTGGGATCTGGCAGCTGGCTTCAGGATGTGGGGACCCATAGCCCTATGGAGAGCTGTATTGGTGGTAGCTTAAATGTGCCAAGACATTCTAGTTTTTTCAGGTTCCTTTTGCTAGAGCTCTGCCTCTATATAAAAGTGCCTCCCCTGCCCCCCTTTCAGACTGGCTCTGCCCTTGTAGGATTTGCTGCTTCAGGAGTAGAGTGACTTTGCAGATAGGACCATGACTTGTAACTAGTTGTTCAGTTGAGAAGATGAGCCAGTGAGGACTGGCGAGGTGGAGGTAGATCTGGGTACGAAAGGATAAAACAAACTATGTGGGAAGAGAGGCAGAAAGAATAGGGAAGAAGGCCTCCAAAGCAAGGAGTTTGGACTTCTGCAGAGATGGAAGTTCCAGGGTAAATTGTGCAGATTTGAGATCTGTTAAAGGAGGCCTGCTGTGGCAGCACATTTGTCATCTCTGCCACTGAAATGGGAGCATCTTGTGAATGAGCAGCTCCCCATAACTGGCTTTTTGGAAGCCCAGACCCAACTCCTGGGATGAGCTGTGGAGAGGAGGAGGATTATACAGAGAGTCACTTTCCTGGCAGGCAATTTCTTTAGAAAGATGCCTTTCTAAACACAAAAGGTAATCATTTCTCCTTATAATCCAATCCACTGTTTGAGCAAAGGGGAAAATAAAATTAAGCTAGTACACAGTCTTGTGCAACTTTAATTTCAGTGTTTCCAACTCTGTCCATAAGCATGTCTCTCTATACTTCAAGAAAAGGCTATTCTCTTTCTTCTCTCTGGGCCAGGCTGCTGGGGCTCCTGCTCCTGCTGGGTGCAGCCTTTTCTCAGGTTCTCAGCTGCAGTTGAGAGCAAACGTGCTAATTACTGCTTTAAAAAACCTCCCAGACCTAAGCCCCTCCTTTCTAACTCCTTAAAGGGCACAAATCCCTTTTCTCTCTAAAAGATTTGTGTAAAAATTCCCCTCAACAAAATAGATAATGTTTTATCAAAGTCACAGCTTTCTTCTCTGACTATAAAAGAAAGCCTCTGATTAGAATTATTTTAATGGGATATATGTGCTTGTAGGTAAGATAAAATGCAAACTGTGTGTAGGATAGAACTGCAAAGTAGGGGAAACCAAGGTCTGGTTAGCCCAAAGACACATCCTTATTAGCAAAACCTATGCAGACTTTTTGATAAGTAGAATTATGAAGAATATATACATTTTGTGTAAAAGAAAAACCAAGCTGTCTTCCGTAACACTTTAACATTCTAGAAAAGGGAGGGGATGAAGACTGGTTTTAACTTAAATTGTGACAAGTGGTTGCATTTTTATTAGGGAAGTTGTTTTGTTTTGCCTACATAAATTTATTACTGCTGAAGCTGAAGACTGGAAACCCAGGAGAATTAGGGAATTATAGAACATTTAAAACCCATGGCAGGTGGCCACATCCACAGTTAAAGTTTATTCCATGCTGATCATTATAAACTGTTTCAGCTTTGTGGGCACCCTGGTAGAAATAATCACTAGTACCTGTACTAGTATTAGTATATGTTTAGAACATTTTCATCAGTAGTGTTTATATTAAGACATATAATTGAGGGTGGGAATAAAGAGGGGGGAATACTGTGCCTGACCTGTTAAAAAGGTCCCAATAAAAAGATAAATGTTCAAAACAAGTGCATATAAGTAGCAACATACCTCCCTTTAAGTTTAGTCGCTAGTGGTGGGTTGTTTTAAGAGCCAGCTCTTCTGGATGTCTGTGCTGCTGCCCACCTCTGGCTTGGCCTTGAAGATTAGCCCAGAAGGCACTGGTTGTTCAGGGGGCCATCCATTCCTTGTGGGAATCAGTGCTGGGATATTTTCCTTCTATTTTTATGCAGGATATCGTAGGAATACCCTACATGTCATTTCAGAAATACTCTTTTCCTTCATTGTCAAACACATTTAGGGTTTTGTATGGTTTAGGTTCCCCCCAAGTCAGTTTTCTTAAAAGATTCTCCACCCCCTTCCTCTTTTCCCAGGGGACGGTTTATCCCCAATTTACTGTTGAGAAAATCCAGGCTTAAATGAATTATCTGGGCCAAGCCCATCTGGCTGGTGAGAGGTGGGGGGGGGGGGGTCAGTCTCCTGTCCTGTGGCGCCCCCCCCCCCCCCCACGGAGGTGCCACCTCCACCTCCAAGTGAAGAACTCTGAGGATCTGTTCTCCCCATTTTTCTTATATCATGTCTTCATGTCTTTTTAGACTGCCAGTATTTGAGGCAGGAACCAACGATTCCCCACTGAATACAAGGAAGACAAATAGAGGAGATGCCAGCTAACTAACTGGAACGGGTCCTTAACTGGATTTCTTTTTTCTCCCCTCCATTTTAGAATAAACAAGAAAATGATAAGGAGAAAAGCTTGCTAGCAGAGATTTATTTTCAGAACCAGATTTTAAGTTGTGTCTTGGGTCACTTTGATAAAGCCTAGTCTTTACCAGGGTGCCTGGTGGCTCAGCCGGTTAGGCATTCACCTTCAGCTCAGGTCATGATCCTGGGGTCCTGAGATCAAGTCCCATATTGGGCTCTGCTCAGCAGGGAGCCTGTTTCCCCCTCTCCCTCTTGCTGCACCCCCCTCACTCATGCATGTTCTCTCCCATTCTCTGAAATAAAATCTTAAAAAAAAAAGCCTAGTCTTTACCTAAGAATATTCCTAATAATGGAATCATCACTCTGCAGCAATAGAGAATAATTAGTTTAATTCAAAACAGTGTAGACTAATGAGTTCCAGAAAGAGTTTCTAGCTTTACCTTTAGCTACCCCAGAAAATGTCATTTGAGATTAAACCCATTCCTGGTCATTCCAGTTGAGATTTTGCTCTAGGTCTGAAACATTGTATTCTGTAAATAGAATGTGCTTTAAAAGAGTAAATAGCTTTTGGAGCTCTATTCATCCGAATTTTGCTGTCCACTGATGCCCAAAGGGCCTCGCTTCCACTCTGCCCACCCAGTGAGGGCACCACCACTTATAGCACCACACACCAGGCCTCACCGAGACAGGTCTCATAGCCGCCATGTCTGTAGCTCATCACCAAACCCTCCTTGGTTTATGTCTAAAGTGTCTCTAAATGCATCTTCTTGTATGCATTTCCACACCCTTTTATACAAACTTCATGACATCCTTAAGCTGGCAGTGACATTGTTGGCTCCACACTCCTGCTCAGCCGCACCCTGCTCCTTCAGAATCGTGCTGGTGTACCACATGTGCCCTCCACACCCAAGAGTGCTTGTTCCTACAGGGCTGTTTGTTCCCTCTGCTCTGGAAGACTCCCCAGCCCCCTTTGCCCAGATAGCTCCTACTCCTTTGCAACTGCTTAAGCAACACTGCCTCAAGAATGCATTCCTAACCTTAGGTTGGCACACTACCTCTAAGGTCTATAGTCCTATTTACATGGAAACACTTCACAGACTGTTCTGGAAGCTCCCTGAGGGCAGACACTACCTGGACTTTGGATCCTCGGTTTGGGGCCCCTTTGCCTTGCCCATAGGCATGGGATAAAAATGAGTTGAATGAGTAATAAAAAGGAACAGTCTTTGTATTTCTGAAGTTGATATTATTTAAGAAAATTTAAATACCAGGGATCCCTGGGTGGCGCAGCGGTTTGGCGCCTGCCTTTGGCCCAGGGCGCGATCCTGGAGACCCGGGATCGAATCCCACGTCGGGCTCCCGGTGCATGGAACCTGCTTCTCC
This sequence comes from Vulpes vulpes, assembly GCF_048418805.1. Lineage (NCBI taxonomy): Eukaryota > Metazoa > Chordata > Mammalia > Carnivora > Canidae > Vulpes > Vulpes vulpes. The sequence goes on from NC_132795.1 coordinate 53,509,560, forward strand.
CTCTGCCTGTGTCTCTGCCTCTCTCTCTCTCTGTGACTATCATAAATAAATAAAAAAAAAATTAATTAAAAAAAAATTTTAAATACCAAGCAAAGTCCACTGGGAATCAAAGGCTCCTTGATCACAGAATCTCTTCAAACCTTTAAAGAAATCAGTATGGTTCTGTTCAGGGTAAAGTAATGAGCAGAGCAAACAGCCCACAGAGACCAAGCGGATCCAGTTCTCATTCCTTTCCCTCCAACCCTTGTTTCCAGTTTCTAGACTTCGCAGTTTTGTGCCATAGACTCAGAATCAACATATTAATGAGGCACATTAAAAGCCCTCAGAACAGTTTGTCAGGAAGTCAAAACCTTTCCTTCATTTTCAATAGAATAACTTGCATTTCGTGAATCTGTGAAGAAGCCCCAGCCTGACTTTGTTCTATTAGCCAGCCCATAGTTAACCTCTCCATCTGATGGAGAAAAAACAGATGTGCTTTGTTCTAACACACTGACTTGTGAAAATCTGGATTTACAAAAGAGCAACAACAAAAGTACATGTGATAGAGTCTTCTAGAGAAAAGACACCCTTGCCCAGTTGTATCTGAGACCTGATTTTACATTATTTGTTTGCTGAATCATAAAGTGAACAAATCCATTGTATAGAGGCATGTATACTCTATATTCTTCGTGTGCTCAAGGTTGTAGCTAAATCCTGGCCTCCTCTGTTTGGCAGATGAAGTACAGAAAGACAAGGAAGGACATTGTTAATGAAGAGAAAAGAGTCCTTTAATCCCAAGCCCTCTGGCCTGATTCAAAGGATCATAACTTTACTGTAAATCCATCTACAGGCACAAAGGCAGTAGGAAGGGTATTCAGGGAACAGGCTCTCCTCGTGGATCAGAGATGTAACTAGGAGACTGCCAGCACAGCTGCATGTTGACTTTGACCTTGGTCATGCTGTCCTGCATTTTGCTCCTCCTCCAGAGCTAGCCACCCCTCAACCTTGATTCGGCCACAGAGACCATACAGGTTTATAGTGAGGTTTGAAAAGCTTTCTCAAAGAAACTAACACTTTCAGAGTCAGCAGTAGAACCACTTTCTGATTGGGGATTTTATGGGAGGAAAGTGGGAGTCTAAATGGATACATATATCTGAAAGATAATGATCAGATGAAGGTTGTGCCTGTGTGTTTTTTTTCTCCTGGTTTTGGTGGGAAGCAGCTGAGCTGTTAGGCTCTAGGAGTGTTGGGAGGAGCAGTACCACCTGCTGGATCTCAGCCCCTTGTGGCAGCAGGGGATCCAGAAGCAGCGGGAGAAATTATTCTAGATCATTCTAATGTGAGTGAGTGGGGTTGCAGGGTAGGGATAGGTTGGGAGAACTTTGGCCAGGAGCACATGGCAGGTGACACTGGTGCAGGCAGCCTGAGCCTGCTGTCTGTATAACAGGCAGGGAGAAGTAGCTGCGGATCCAGCCGACTGGCCTGTAGGGCACTTGTCCTCATTCTGGTTGTCCTCCTTGTGCCTTTTTAGGGGTAGTTTTCAGTGCTTTTGATCTCCTGAAAATATTTAATTAGTATGTGATTGTGTGTTATTTTTTCTCTCCTCATCTATTTAGTACTCCCAGTGCAAAAGTGCTTCACAAAACACTAAAAATAATTGCTGTTATTTATAGCCAAAAGCTGACCGTACACCCTCTCTGAAGTTGCAGAAAGACTGTGTGATAGAATTCAGGCCCACATGGGGTCTGCTTGTTTTAGGCAGAATTCTAAGGGGAAAAGTTTTGAAAAATAATTGTTTAACTGAGTTTGTCTCAGTTTAATAGACTCTACTTGTCTTGTGTCGGATCTAATTTTGACATCAGTAACTACCTAAAATATGACACATTATAGATGAAGATATGTTTTTATATATTTTTATAAGTCCTAATAATTACATAACTCTATAAGACATTGCAGTTACTTCACACAACAACTTTATGAGGAAGGCAAAGCTAGAATTGTCCCCATTTCACAGATGGTAAAATTGACGTGCTGACTTTTCTGGCATGCATGCAAAAGCTGACACCATTAGATTCTTTTTCCACTGGCCCTTGTGCTGCTCCAGACCTGGATAATATTGAAATTAGGCCATCCACATTTTTTCTGAAAAGCCAGTCAAACCTGAAACTTTGCTTTCAGGTATACACAGCCTTCAGACAGTGAGTGCTACTAATGTGACTGGCATTTACACTGGTATCATAATTTATTAAGAGGCATATGTAATAGATTGTTTCTGAAATTGAGTTTGCTAGAAAAGCAATGGGACATAAGTGCACCTTTCAAGCCCATTCACTACACCTCTTGTAGTGCCTGAGAGGAACTGGGCATCTTTCTGGCCCTCCAGGGTTGGCTTTGAGGCCTTGGTGCTCTGAACTGTGGTGTGGGTTCCAGAGGCTGTTGCCAAGCCTGTCTCTGGAATCTGAGAATGGCAGACAGCAGCAAAATGCTCTAGCTGGTCTCCTGAGCTTTTGTGAGGGAACATAAGGAGAGATTAGCTCTGAGGAAGCAAGGACCCAAAACATACAGGGTTTTATATGGATTGCTTTGGCCAACACCTTGAAGTGCTCTTGAAAGAAAATTGATAGGATGCAGAGTTACATCAAAGAAAGATGTTTCGAGGGCTTACCAGGGTAGCTTCTTGTATGTCAACCATGTCCCTGCCACGTAGCTAGAGTAGATTGCTCTGGTGGCAGAGGCTTCCGTCCTAGATATAGGAGAAGGACAATAATTAAAAGGAAGAAAAGAGCTCTTGCTGGTGGCCAAAAATGAGTATATACCTTGTTCCACATTCTCCAAGCTCTGCCAGCATCCGCAGTAGAACTCCTATTGCAGAGTAGCCTTGTTCGTTTTCTCAGGCACTCAGGTTTGTCGCACATCACAGTCACTCCATCGGCCCACATCCACATTTCCAACAGTGTCCTGGGCCCTGGGGACACAAGAGTGAGTCATGCAGTTCAGGGAGGTGGACAAACATGAGTAAGTAAATAACAGCATGAGCAAAAGCATGTGCAGTGCACGGTAAGAGCCATCTCGGGCGCCGTAGAGGCAGTACGAGTGACAGTACGAGTGATGGTCGAGCCCCCAGCAGACTGATCATCATCAACACAAATAATACTCTGACCCAAATGCTTCGGCGTGCCGAGGCTGCTTTGAGATGCGATTATTCAGGTCACAGTTACATCTCACAGGAAAGCGCCTTTCTGTGAATGAAGCGGCATCAGAATTCTCCCTCGGATCTTCCGTCAGTCTGGGATTAAAGTGCTCATAGGTGATTTTGTTTCTACGATTTGCCGCCTCGACTCAGCGAGCCCTGCCTCTGGGACAGTGATAAGGGTTGGTGAAAGGACTAGAGGGAAGGGTGTTTGGCCACTTCGTATTGTTTAAACATGTCCCAAAACTAAGAATACATTTTATAATCTATTTCCCAAGATTACAATATCAGAAATGTCCGGTTTCTTAAAAATAATCTTATTCTCTTCAATAGTAAATGAAAATTTCACTATCTAAAAGATTGGGCTGTTGCTTGTTCAAAAACCTACCTTGATTTAGAAACCATGATTGAAGCCCCACCGTGTGTCTTGTTTGTGTGGGGAGCAGTATTTTGTGGACTTAACCTCCCCTAGGAATGAATATCGCCAAACTTGTAACAGCAGCGTAGTCAAAAACAAAGGACTTTTTTAGCTATGCTGTGACTTTATTATATTATTTGCATTAGATGAGAATGGTAGTGTAACTAGTTTCTTCAGGTAAAAAACAAAAATCCAATTGGAAATGGTATTAGCCTACATATTGATTTGGGGGACAGAGGGGAGAATAGAAACAGAAGACACTTTAGAGATAAGGTTTTATATTCTGTCTTTGGCATCTGGCATATAGGAAATACTTTTCGAATGTTGGATAGTTGAGTGAACAAAGAGGATTAGCAGGCCATGTGGTATGAGAGAGAATGTCAAGCTTGGGGTTCATCAGAGTGCTGGTACTTCTAGTTATGTGATCTCTAGCAGGCCACGTTGCTTCTGTCTGTTTCTGGAACCAGAAACAAGGGCACTGAGGACAGACCCAGCATCCCTTCTAGTTCCAGTGTCACTGATGATGCCAGGATTTGCCCAATAAAAAGTGAGTAAAATTGTGGATATTTACAGGAGGGAGAAATTTGTTGCATTAAAGAATATAAAAGGAAATTGTGATATTTTCGCAGGAAATGCCCCCCCCCCCCCCACTGGTCTATTATCACTGCTGTAACACATTACCCAAACTCGGTGGTTTTAAAGCACAAACTTGTTACCTTGTAGTTCTGTAGGTCTTGGGGCTATCACAGGTCTCTCTGGGCTCAGACTGAGGTGTCAGCAGGGCTGATTTGCTTTCTGGAGGCTCCAGGAATAATTTTCTTCTCTCATCTAGCTTCTAAAGGCTGCCCGCATTCTTAGCTCGTGGCCCCTTCTTCCATCTTCAAAACCAGCAGTGTTGGCATCTCTGACCATGCTCCCATCATCACATCTCCCTAGAGCCCTCAACTCCCACTACCTCTGGGAGGGTTTCTTTGCTTGCATGGGCTCATGTGACTAGATGGAGGCCACCTGGATAGGATAATCCAGCATACTCTCCCCGTCGCAGGTCCTTGACTTAGTCATATCTGCACAGTCCCTTTACCAAGTGAGGGGGCGGGTTCTGGGGTTGAGGTTGGGCATCTTTGACATTTTGCAGGGCAATTATTGCATCTCTGGGTCTTTTGTTTTTCTCACCTAAAAAATTGTAGAGTTGAAATTGAACCAGTGGTTCTCAAATTGTGTCATGCATCAGAATTGCCTAGACACTTGTTATGGCACAGATTGAAAGGGGCTTTGAGAACATGCACTTCTTACTTCTTCTTCTTTTTTTTTTTTTTTTACTGTGGTGAAATACACTTAACATGAAATTTACCATCTTAACCATTTTTTAAGTACAAAGTTCAGTAATAGTAATACATTCACATTGTTGTGCAACCATCAACCACCATCCTTCTCCAGAACCCTTTTCATCTTGCAAAACTGAAACTGTGTACCCATGTGCCACTCCCCATTCTCTCCTCCCAACTCCAGATCTCAGCAGCTAGTTCTGCATTCTCTGTGATTTTAACTGTTCTTAGTACCTCATGTGAGTGGACTCATCCAGTGTTTGTCTTTTTCAGACTGGCTTCTTTCACATAGTGCAATGGTCTCAGGCTCCTCTGTGTGGTACCAGCTGGCGGAATTTCCTTCCTTTCCCTTGCACATATGTACCACATTTTGCTGATCTGGTCATCTATCCATGGACACTTGAGTTGCTTCTACATTCTTGCTCTTGGGACTGCTTTGAACATGGGTGTGCAGATGAGACCCTGCTTTTGTTTCTGGGAACATACGATGTTTCAGGGAGCTCCCATCCTGTTTTCCTCCGTGGCTATACACTTTCCATTCACACCAACAGCGCCCAAGGGTTCTAGTCTCGCCACATCCTTGCCACACTTGTTGTTTTGGAGTGTTTTTTTGTAGTAACTGTTCTGTTGGGTATGAAGTGGTATCCCATTGTAGTTTTGATTTGCATTTCCCTAATGATGAGTGATGTTGAGCATCCCTTCATGTGCTCATTTGGCCATTTGAATGTCTTCTTGAGAAGTGTCTATTCAGGGCCTGAAACTGTTTTGTTGAATTTTATTTATTATTCTGTGTATGATTTGCAAATATTTTCTCTCATTCTGTAAATTACCTTTTTACTCTGTCGATGGTATCTTTTGATGCACAAAATATTTTAATTTTCATCAAGTTCAGTTTCTTTCTTTTTTTAATATTTATTTTTTTGACAGAGAGAGCGGGCACAAGTAGGCAGGGCTCTAGGCAGAGAGAGGAGGAAGCAGGTTCCCTGCAGAGCAGATAGCCTGATGTGGAGCTTGATTCCAGGACTCTGGGATCTTGACCTGAGCCAAAGGCACTTAAACAACTGAGCCACCCAAGCGCCTCTCTTTTTTCTTTGTTATGTGGCTCTTGGGGGTCATAATCCAAAAATCACCATTTTTGCCCTATGTTTTCTTCTAAGAGTTCTGTTGTTTTGGTCCTATATTTAGTTTCTCAATCCATTTTAAGTTAATTTTTGCAAATTGTGTTAGGAAGGGTTCAGTTTCATTCTTTTGCATGTACATATCTGATTTCCTGGCACCATTTGTTGAAGAGACTGTCCTTTCTACCATGGAAGAATGGTCTTGGCATCCTTGTCAAAAATCATTTGACTATATATGCAAGAGTTTACTTCTGGACTCTCTGTTCTATTCTCTTGGTCTTATATCCCTGTTTTTATGCCAGGACCACACTGTTGATTACTGTAGCTTTGTAGTAAGTTTTGAAGTCGGGAAGTGTGAGTCTTCAGTTTTCTTCTTTTCCAAGATTATTTTGGCTCTGCAGTTACTTAAGACTCCAAATGAATATCAAGATAGGTGTTTCTATTTCTGTAAAAAAAATTTTTTAAAAAGTTACTGGAATTTTGATAGCAACTGCATCAAATATGTAGATCACTTTGGGTAGTATTTGTACTTTATTAATTATTTTAAGTCTTCTAATCCATGAAAATGGAATGGGTTTCTGTTTATTCATGTCTTCTTTAATTTCTTTCAGCAGTGTTTTGTAGTTTTCATTGTACAAGTCTTTCATTTCCTTAATTCCTAAATATTCCATTCTTTTGGTGCTATTGAAAATCAAAAGTATTTGTGTAATTTCCTTTTCAGATTGTTCATTGTGTATAGAAGTGCAACTGATATTTTGTTTACTGATTTTTATTTTGTTACTTTGCTGAATTCATTTATTACTTCTAACAGGTTTTTGGTGGACTCTTGAGGGATTTTCTACATCTCCCTACAAGATCGTATCATCTGCAAACATTTTATCTCTTCCTTTACAGTTCGGACACTTCTTATTTCTCTTTTTCTTTCCTAATTGTTCTGACTGGAACTTCCCATAATATGTTGAGTGGAAGTGGTCAAAGTCAGCATCCTTACCTTGTTCCTTATCTTGAAGTGCTTTCCTCTTTCACCATTAGGTATGATAATCCCAGTGGATTTTTCACATATATCTTTTGTTATGTTGAGGTAGTTTCCTTCTATTCCTAGTTTGTTGAATGTTTTTATCATAAAAGTGTGTTGAATTTTGTCAGACCCTTTTTCTGCCTCAGTTGAGATGACCATCTGGTTATTTCCTTCGTATTGTTGATGTAATGTATTACACTGAGCATTTTTCTTGTGTGGAACCGTCCTTGATTCCAAGAATAAATCCCACTTGATCATGGCATGTAATCCTTTTAATATGCTGCTGAATTCTATTGGCTAGGATTTATGTTGAGGACTCTTGTATCAATATTCATAAAGAATATTTGTAGGTTGTTTTTACTTGTAGTATCTTTGCCTAACTTAGGTATCAGGTAATGCTGGTCTCAGAATTATTATGAAAATGATCCCTCCTCTAATTTGAAGGGAAAGTTTCATAAGGATTGGTATTTGTTCAAATAGTTTCAGATGTTTGGTAGAATTCACCAGTGAAGCCATCAGGTCCAGGGCTCTTCTTTTGAGATTTTTTTACTACTATCGCAGTCTCCTTAGTATTTATAGATGTATTTAGGTATTTTGTTTCGTCATGATTTAATCTTGTGTTTCTGCAGATTGGCCCATATCATCTAGATTATTCAATTTGTTGGTATACAGTTGCTCATAGTACTCTCATAATCGCTTTTCTGTTTTTTTTTTTTTAAGATTTTATTTATTTGAGAGAGAGAGCATGCACAAGTGCATAATCAGGGAGTGGGACTGAGGGAGAGGAAGAGGGAGAAGCAGACTCCCCACTGAGCAGGGAGCCTGATGCAGGGCTCTATCCCGGGACCCTGGGATTATGACCTGAGTGGAAGGCAGACGTTTAACCAACTAAGCCACCCAGGTACCCCAATCCCTTTTATTTCTGTAGAATCAATAGGAATGCCCCCATTTTCATTTCTGATTCTAGTAATTTGAGTCTTCTTCTTTTTTTTTTTTTTTCCTTAGTCCATCCAGCTTAAAGGTTTGTCAATTTTGTTGAACTTTGCAAAGAACCAACTTTTGGGTTCACTGATTTTTTTTCTACTGTTTGCCTATTCTTGGTTTCATTTATCTCCATTAGAATCATTTTTATTTCCTTCCTTTTGCTAGTTTTGTATTTAGTTTGTTCTTTTTTCTGTAGTTCCTTAAGTTGTAAAGTCAGGTTGTTTCTTTGAGATCCTTCCTACTTTTAAGCCTTTAGAGCTATAAATTTCTCCCTTAGTGCAACTTTTATTGCATCCCAAAAGTTTTGGTATGTTGTAGTTCTGTTTTCATTCATCTCTAAATATTTTTTATCTCCCTTATGATTTTTTCTTTCATCCATTTTTTGTTTAAAAGTATGTTGTTGAGAGATGCCTGCATGGAGTAGTTGGTTAAGCATCTAACTCTTGGTTTCAGCTCAGGTCATGATCTCAGGGTTGTGAGATTAAGCCCCCCCCCCCCCCCCCCAATCAGGCTCCACACTTAGCGCAGAATCTGCTTGAAACTCTTACTCTGCCCCTCGCCTCCTCACCTCCCCTCTACACGCACATGCATGTTCTCTCTCTCATAATGAATAGGTAAATCTTAAAAAAAAAAAAAGTAGGGGATCCCTGGGTGGCTCAGTGGTTTAGCACCTGCCTTTGGCCAGGGTGTGATCCTGGAGTCCCGGGATCAAGTCCCATGTCAGGCTCCCAGCATGGAGCCTGCTTCTCCCTCCTCCTGTGTCTCTACCTCTCTCTCTCTCTCTCTCTCTCTCTCTGTCATAAATCTTAAAAAAAAAAAAAAAAGGATGTTTTAGTGCACCTGGGTGGCTTAGTCGATTGCTCAGTGAGGAGTCTCCTTGGGATTCTTTCTCTCCCTCTGCCCACCCCCCCAATCTCACACATGCTGTCTCTCAAATAAATCTTATAAAAAATATGTTGTTTAATTCCACAATTTTGTGAATTTTCCACTTTTCCTCTGGTTACTCATTTCTAACTTATTGTAGCCAAAGAAGGTATGTATGATATCTTTTTTTGTTTTTATTTTTTTAAGATTTTATTTATTCATGAGAGACAGAGAGAGGCAGAGACATAGGCAGAGGGAGAAGCAGTCCTGCAGTGGGGAGCCTGCTGCCAGACTCAATCCCAGGACCCCAGGAGCATCACCTGAGCTGAAGGCAGCCGCCTCAACCACTAAGCCACCCAGGTGCCCCTGTATGATATCTTTTTAAATCTATTGCAGCTTAATTTGTGGCCTAACATGTGGTCAGTCCTGGAAGATGTCCCATGCACAATTGAAAGAATGTTTATTTTGTTGTTAGGTGGTATGTTCTATATATGTTGATTAGATGAGTTGCTTTATATTGTGAAATCAGTTTCCTTCTGTTTTTTTAATCCATAAAATCTATTTTGTCAGATAACTAAGCCACTCCTCTCTTGTTACTATTTGCATGGAATGTGTTTTTCCATCCTTTCACTTTGTCTATTTGTGTCTTTGTGTCTTATACATAACATATAGTTGAATCATAAGTTTGTATCCATTCTGCTAGTCTCTGTTTTTTGGTTGGAGAGTTTAATCCATTTACATTTAAAGTAATTATGAGGGATGTCTGGGTGGCTCAGTTGGCTAAGTGTCTACCTTCAGCTCAGGTCATGATGCTGAGGGTCCTGGGATCAAGCCCTGCATCAGCCTCCCTGCTCCATGGGGAATCTGCTTCTCTCTCTCTCCCCACACTCCGCTCATGCTCTCTCTAGCTCTCTCAAATAAACAAAATCTTTTTAGAAAAAATAAAGTAACTATGATAATGAACACCTTCTGTCATTTAGCTGTTTTGTTTCTAGATGTCTTATAACTTTTCTGTCCCTCATTTCCTGCATTACTGTCTTTTTCTGTGTTTGGTTTTTTATAGTGAAAAGTTTAAATTCCTTTCTCATTTTTTTTCTATGTATTTAATAGCTATTTTTTTAAGGTCACCATGGGAAATAGATGTAACATCTTAACATTATAACACTTGAATCAGAATTTGTACCAATTTCATTTCAATGACATACAAAACTCTGCTTCTTTGTGGGTCCAATCCTTTCAGGTGTTGATGTCACAAAATTACATCTTCATATGTTGTGTACCCCAAAACATAAACTAATAGCTTTTCAAATGTGTTGTTCTCTTAAGTTACTTAGAAAACAAGATTTGTAGTCACAAACCAAAGTTACGGTAATACCAGCTTTTAGACTAATAATTGGGTTGGTTGGTTTTTTTGTTTTTGGTTTTTTAATTTAACTCTATTAGTCTCTTAAATCACAGAGAAAAGAAAAAATGTGTTTGTGAGCATTGCTATGGTAGTACTTGCTTTTCTAATTGCCCATGTGCTTACCTTTATTAAGATTTTTATTTCTCTGTACAGCTTCACTTTGCAGACTGCCTTGAGTGTATTTTACACTCAATCAAAGTCTAATGATTTTGAACTCCTCAGCTTTTGTTTATTTGGCAGTGTCTTAATTGTCTTAATTTCTCCTTCATTGTTGAAGGATAACTTTGTCGGATGTAGGATTCTTGGTTAATTTTGTTTTTCTCTTAGCCCTTTGAATACATCACCCAAGGTTTCCGATGAGAAACCTACAAGTAATCTTATAGAGAGGATTGCTTGTGACAAGTCAGTTCTCCCAACATTCTCTCTTTGACTTTTGAAAGTTTAGGTATGCTGTGTCTCACTGAATCTCTGAGTTCACCTTTCTTGGAATTCTTTAGGTTCTTGGATATTTATATTCATGTCTTTTATCAAATTTAGGAAGTGTTCAGCCATTCCAAAGTTGTCTCTGCCCTTTCCTCTCTCTTCTCTTTCTGAGATTCCCCCAGTACATATGTTGGTCTACTTAATGGTTTCACTTAGGCTCTGTTCACTTTTCTTTGGCCTTTTTTTTTCTTCTGTTTCTCACACAATAATTTCCACTGTCCTATCTTCAAGTACACTGATTCTTTCTCCAACTTGTTCTAGTCTGCCTTTGAATCCCTCTAATGAATTTTTTAATGTGTTACTATGTTTTTCAGCTTTAAGAATTTCTTTTGGTATTTTTTAGGTTTTTTTTACTGATATTTTTATTTGTTCACACATTGTTTTTAACTATCTCCATCTCTAATTCTGTGAGCATTTTTAAGATGGATCTTTTAAAGTCTTTGTTTAGGGGCACGTTTAAGTGGCTTAGTCGATTAAGAGGCTGCCTTAGGTTCAGGTCGTGATCCTGGGATCCTAGGATCAAGCCCTGCATCAGGCTCCTTGTGGGCTCCTTGCTCATCAGGGAACCTACTCTCCCTCTCTTTTGTGCTTGCACGTGCACTCTTTCTCTCAAATAAATAAATAAATAAATAAATAAATAAATAAATAAAATCTTTTTTAAAAGTCTTTGTCTAGTGTACCTGCCCTTAGGTCTTTTCCAGGTAAGGTTTCTATTTATTTATTTATTTATTTTGAATAGGCCGGACATTCCTGTCTCTATCTATGCCCTATGAGTCTTTGTTAAACACTGGAAATTTGAATTTAACAAAGCGATAACTCTGGGCTCAGTTGACTCAGGTCTGGAGATAGAGCCCCCTGTCGAACTCAGTGTGAAGTCTGAGATTCTCTCCCTTCCCCTGCTCATGTGCATGTGCTCTCTCTCTTTCTCTTTCTCTCTCTGATGAATGAATGAATGAATGAATGAATGAGTTAATGTGATAACTCTGAAAATCAGATTTACCCCTTCCTCAAGCTTTGCTTTTTGGGACGTTGTTAATTGTTTGGGGTTTGCTTTTTGGGTTTTTTTGGGCTTTTTTGTTTTTTTGTTTTTTGTTTTTTGTTTTTTTAGTGTTGTATGATATCTCTGTGCCTGGAATCAGCCTGAGGTATCAACTTAAAGTCTTCCCAGGTCTTTTCTGAGCCTTTCCCTGGGAACACATGGGTCACTTTCTAGTTGTACCCATATATGTAGTTTTGTTTTGTTTTGTTTTTAATATTCTATTCTTTAACGTCTAGTTCTCAAAAGAGAAAAAAGCAAAAAATGATGGAGAGAGGGTGCCAGCCTTTTAAAAAAACTCTGGGAAGTCATTTCAGCTTAAGGGGGAGGGGCTGGCTACTGTGGGCAGAGGTACAACAGTGGCTGCCCACCTATATATCTCTATGATCAGAAGTGATAATCAGCTGTCAGAACAGAGACCCCTCCGGGTACTTGGAGGACAGGATTCTTTTTGCCCACCCTGGCTTCCACAAGCTGTGTGCAAGCTGCTTCAGGATGGCATGCCCAGCTGCCTGCCACTTGGCTGGGAGTGGGAGATGGATAGATGGATGCTACTGTGCTTCTAGGAGCTGAAATTGACCAGAATTAGCTGTAGTTTACCATCCAAGTCTTCCCCCTGGAAGTTGCACGCCTACAACAGACTCTGGAGTTCCAGAATAGTTGTGTCAGACAGATTCCTGCCAGTGCAGTTGTTGTCCAGGAGGGAGACAGATTCCCAGTGCTGCCTGTTCCACCATCTTTCCAAATTTCCATTTCTACCAAGTTCCGAGGTGATGCTGATGTTGCTGGTCCAACGATTACACTTTGAGAGTCACTGAACTAAATTCTTTAATGTCCTTTCCCTGAGGCCCGAATATACCACACAGGGCTTTTCTCCTCTGGACATAAATTCATTGTGCTTTTTTTTTTTTTTTTTTTTTTAATTTTTATTGGTGTTCAATTTACCAACATACAGAAAAACACCCAGTGCTCATCCCGTCAAGTGTCCACCTCAGTGCCCGTCACCCATTCCCCTCCAACACCCGCCCTCCTCCCCTTCCACCACCCCTAGTTCGTTTCCCCGAGTTAGGAGTCTTTATGTTCTGTCTCCCTTCCTGATATTTCCCAACATTTCTTTTCCCTTCCTTTATATTCCCTTTCACTATTATTCATATTCCCCAAATGAATGAGAACATACACTGTTTGTCCTTCTCCGATTGACTTATTTCACTCAGCATAATACCCTCCAGTTCCATCCACGTTGAAGCAGATGGTGGGTATTTGTCGTTTCATTGTGCTTTTTAACTGAAAAAAGCAAGCCTCATTTCATTGATGTAATTTCTAGGTGAGGGGTGAGTTTGCTTTCTTTATGCAAAAGTTGGGACCTGTGGTCTGTGGGCTGGCTCAAGGCAAGGAGTATTGAGAAGCCCTGCAAGGGACAGAGATACATGTTGAGGTAGGAAGGAAATGGACCTTGTTCAGATCCGAGCTTGGTGGTTTCTCTCTCCTGTCTGTAAACTCAGGTGATGACAAGGCCTGCTCTGCAGGTTGCTTTTCGTGGGTGGTCTGTGTCACATTTACCGAGCACTTCTGGTCCAACCACTGTCTTAAGCCTGGATTTACACATTGAACCCTCACAACATCTCTGTGAGGTAGATAGTACAATTAGTTAGTTAGGTTCATGTTTACAGGTTAAGGAAACAAAGGTTGGAAATTCGCCAAGAACACATATAGGAAGCAGTGGGAGCATTTACCAGGGAGTTATTTAGGTTCCAGAGCCTATACACTTGACCTTATACAGCAGTACCTCAAATAGTAGGTCCCTTCCTATGTCAACCAGTATCTTTTTGACTGCAGGTTAAAAAATTTAAAAGTGATTTTTTTTTTAATGTTCTCTCCCTTAACAGTTTGAAGATGGGGTGTCCTGGACCTGGCTAATGTGGTCCTCAGCCGTGCCACAGAGGGCCCAGGTTTCCTCTGTCCTGTCACTCTGCTGTCTTCAGCAGCTTGGGCTTTGTCTTCAGAGCTGTCCCCTCATGGTGATAAGAGGATTACAACAGATCTCACCATCCCACCCTAATAGGCTGAGTGATCAGACAGCCTATTCCTGCCTCTTGTCCCTTTTGAGGAGGGGTGAAACTTGCCCAGAAGTTCTTTAACCTGCTGCCATTCCGGGAACGCTTGCTACACCCATTTGTAAACAGCCATCACTCATTGAGATTCACCCCCCAGGGTGGGGAAGGGTCTGGAGAGGAGCCCTGTAGAGAGCTAACTGGGCTGCTTTAGTAGGGAGGGCTATAGCAGGAACTGCTGCGGGTAGGCTCCTGACAGATCAGCCACAGATCCCTCCCATTAACAGCCAGACCTTTGTTCTGAATGTGCTCTGTGGCACTGACAAAGGTAGGTACAGTCTGGGGCTACTCAGAATGCTGCCAACTGTCCTTAGGGTTTACTCTAAGCAAAGTAATCTGTTGTTTCTTGCCAAGATGTGAAGGCACATAGTAAACATGTACTAATTATCAGCACCCAGGATGCTGGTCTTCTGAGAGGAAGGCAGAGCTCTTGAAGGACATGGCTCTACAGCCCTTTCTTTGCCTGCCCCATTCGTCTTTGGAAGATGCCAGGGGTGGTCTGTTTGGATCAGCTCTGACCTGGAACAAGTACTTCCCCTTCTGGTGCCTCAGGCACCTCATGTGTAGAGTAGGCAGGTTGTAGGACTGAATGATGGGGTTTGTGTCAGTGGCATACTGTGCCCCCCACTGCATGGTGACCTCCCAGGCTGTGCTGTTGCTGGCACTAGTGTAGTTTTAACATCAGCATTAGGAAGCTTGATCCAGGTCCCTGTCGTCCTGTACCTGCTGGTATGTGTTGGGGTGTCCTTCCATTCCTTGGCACCATCCAGGTGAGCTTCACGAAGCTCACTGGACACGGTATTCTGACTGCTGCCAATCTGCTAACCACATTGACTCCTGATGGGCTGCCACCTGGGGTGTGCCTTCAGGTGAGAAAAGGGGAAAGAACACCCTTCAGTCACTTTGTCCCAAGGAAAATGCAGGCCTATGTGGGGAGGCCTTCTTCTCCACAAGTACAACTGCTATGGGAGTGCAGTGCGTTCATGTGTTTTTCCTAGAATCAAGAACAAGCATCTGTATCATTCAGGTAGCATCATCTGGGTGTGTGCCTTGGCCACCAGAAGAGTCTGCCTCCATCCTCAGTTGGGCCAATTTGGTTGAATTTTATAAATAATGATTATTGTTGCTAGGTCACATGTTGTATGCCAACAGGATTGAGTGATCACAGGGATGATAGAGATGTGCCCCACTTTAAGAAAACCTGCCCATATAAGAAGGAGCATCTCCATTACAGAATAATGTCTCACTTAGCCAGAAACTTGTGGCAGGTTTCCTAGTGCATTTAAAATAGGATTGGTGTATAAAAATACCATTTGCACACAGGAGCCCATCTTTTTTGAAAAGAGAAATATACTTGTATTGGGCATTTGGGATAAGTAGAATAAAAATAAAATCTTACAAATACAAGAACTAGAAACCAAACTCCACTTTTAATTCTAAAAGGTTTATATATAACTCTACTATCTTACCCTCTTCTCCTACCCCAGACTTCCACAGCAGAAATAAACAGGCAAGATCTGGCATTTTCAGATGCGGGAGGAATGAGGAAAGGACGGGCAAGCATGTGTGTGGGCGGGTGGACAACAGGAGCACCAGAGACAAGTCTGTGTGCCCCATCCCACCGCCTTGTTCTATTTGATCTATTTGTGGACATTTGTGAGGCCTGGCCCAACACGTTCCTGCTGGATCCTTTGCATGGTGCGGTCAGCGAGTGGTGGTTAGCAACTGACCAGCCCATCCTCCCACCACCGACCTGTAACCACAGAGAGATGGGGCTTAGGGAAGACCTGGGGGAGAGGGTTGAATCTGGGGTGCTGACATGCTGGATTTCTTTCTTTTCAGAAATGTTCCCACTGCCAGGAGGCAGGTGCCACCTTGGGCTGTTACAACAAAGGCTGCTCCTTCCGATACCACTACCCGTGTGCCATTGACGCAGGTAAGATGGGATCACGGCCCTTGTCAGAGCCTCTGAAGGCTGGGACGGACACTGATTCTCTGACTTCTTACCTTTCTTTGTAGTTCTTTTCTGTCTCTTCTGACCCTGTTCTGTTTGTAAATTCTTAAAGGAATGCAGAGAGGATAATAAAAAAGGAGTGAAACAGAATCATAATAAGTTTTATTCACATAATTCACACATGATTTGCTATTTATTTGCTATTCAGTGGTTTTTAGTATATTCACAGGGTTGTGCAACCATCATCACAGTCAATTTTAGGATATTTTCACCACCTCGTAAATTCCTACCCATTAGTGGTCACTCCCCCCTGCCGCCCACCCCAGCCCCTGGCAAACACTGATCTACTTTCTATCTTGATGGATTTGCCTATTCTGGACATTTCATGTAAGTGGAATCATACAATATGTGCTCTTTATGACAACGTCTTCACTTAGTGTTGTGTTTTTTCCGGTTTCTCCATGTTGTGATGTGTATCAATACTTCATCTTTATTGCCAAACAATGTCTTAAGGATAAGCCACATTTTACTTATCGTTCATCAATTGATATACGTTTAGATGATTTTCCACTTTTTTTTTTATTATGAGAAAAGTTGCTGTGAACACTCACAAGTCTACATAGACAATATCTTCAGTTATCTTGGATGTAACCTAGGAGTGGAATTACTAAATCATATGGTAGTACCTCAACATTTAACCTTTGGAAGGACAGACTTTTCCAGAGTGGCTGAATCATTTTCCATCCTTCCAGCAGTATATAAGGGCTTCAGTTTCTCCATATCCTCACTGACCCTTGTTGTTACCTGCCTGTTGTATTCTAGCCATCCCAGTGAGTATGAAGCGGCATCTCCCTGTGATTTTGAGCATTTCCCTGATGGCTAATGATGTCAAACATTTTGATTAAGTTCAGCTTATCCATTTTTTCTTTTGTTATTTTTGCTTTTTGTTGCTTGTTGCTTTTTCTTATATCCAAGAAACTGAAACCCATTAAATGCGATGATACCAGAATCACCAAGATTTATACCTATGTTTTCTCCTAAGAATTTAGCTCTTATACAGGTCTTTGATCCACTTGGAGTTAATTTTTATATATGGTGTGAAATAGGAGTCCAGTTACTCTTTCATGTGTGGATTCCTGTTGTCTTAGTACCATTTGTAGAAAAGACTGTTTTTCCCTCATTGAACAATCTTGGCACCTTTGTCGAAAACCAGTTGACCATAGATAGATATATGGGCTTATTTCTGGACTTCCTCCAGTCCCACACTGTCTTGATTACTGTAACTTTGTAATAGATTCTGAAATTGGGAAGTGTGAGTCTTCCGATTTTATTCTTTTTTTCAAGATTGTTCTGGGTATTCTGGATCCTTTGCTACTTCATATGAATTTTAAGATCAGCTGGTGTATTTCTTTTCTTTTCTTTCTTTTTTTTTTTTTTTTTTTTTTTGTTAAAGATTTTATTTATTTATTTGTTTGTTTGTTTATTTATTTATTTATTTTAAATTCATGAGAGAGAGAGGGGCAGAGACACAGGCAGAGAGAGAAGCAGGCTCCATGCAGGAAGCCCGATGTGGGACTCGATCCCGGATCTCCAGGATCTTGGGACTCCTGGACCCTGGGCCGAAGGCAGGCGCTAAACCACTGAGCCACCCAGGGGATCCCCTGCTGGTGTATTTCTATTAAAAAAAACAAACCAGCTGTTGAAATCTAGCAATTGCACTGAATCTGCAGGTGAAGTTGGGGAGTTTCGCTATCTTAACAATAGTGTCTTCCAACCCATGACCTGGTGATGTCTCTGCATTCATCTCATTCTTTAATTGCTATCAAAGTAAATGTGTTGTAGTTTTCAGAGTAAAAGTTTTGCACTTGTCTGTTAAATTTATTCTTAAGTATTTTATTATTTTAGGTATGATTATAAATGGAATTGTTTTCCTAATTTTCAGATTGTTCATTGTGAGCATATAGAAACACAATTGATTTTATATATTGATCTTGTATCCTGCAACTTTGCTCAGCTCATTGATTAGTGCTAATAGTTTTTTAATGGATTTCTATATACAAGATAATGTCATCTGCAAATGGGTAGTTTTACTTCTTCCTTTCCAGTCAGATGCCTTTTTTTTTTCTTGCTTAATTGCCCTGGCTAGAACTTCTAGCATAATATTGGGTAGCAGTGGCTAGAGCTGACATCCTTGCCTTGTTTCTGATCCATTAAACGCGGTGATAGCTGTGGGGTTTGGGTTTCCATAGATGTTCCTGATGCACCTGAGGAAGTTCCTTTCTATTCCTAGTTTGTTGAGTGTTTTTAGCATGAAGGGATTTTGCACTTTTTTTTTTTTTTTCTGTTTTTTCCATGTCTGTTGAGATGATCAGAATAGCATTTGGCAGTGTCATAACGGTTGAAAGAAGGGAAAACTTCTGTCCATGAAGTTCCATCCAGTGAGTGGTGGAATTAAATTTTGACCCCAAGCTTTAGCCTGGGAAAGTTCTCTTTTTCATCCAGATTCTTGTCCTTTCAGTAGACATTCTCACCAATTACTTTTTGAGTGTGTGTCTAAGATCTTCACCTCAATGGCCCTCCTAAGTATTTTCATCAAAGATGGAGGGGGACAAAAATGGGAAGATCAGCAAGGGTACATCAAGTGGCAGGGTGCTGATCATCTCTAACTGCTTGAGAGGGAGGCAGCTGTACTCTCCTTAGGAGGTGGGGTTTGATTTGGAATTGGCAGGGAGGATGGGAGGGTGTGGCTGACCAGGTGGTGGGAAGCAGGTACAGGGGCACGAAGCACAGGGAGTGGAATCTGACAGGCGTGGGGGGAGTGCAAGTACATCTGGACCACCCTTCCTTCCCATAAAGTTGTGTATGCCAAATTGAGACTCTCATAGAAGTGTGTGCACATACTCAAGGGCAGCTGGTGGCCAGGGCACTGTCTAGCTGAGGGAGTAAGAAGAGAGCCTTGAAATGTCAGTTCAGGGAAGTTGGGTTTTAGTCTGTCCCCTGCATTCTCTTTCTTTCCCTACATGTTTCTGTGTTGGGTCTGAACTGTAATTCACCCTGAGTCTGGTATATTCCATAGTACAGCCTCTTAGTCCTCTCTCTCTCTCTCTCTCTCTCTCTCTCTCTCTCTCTCAAGAGCCAGCCATTGCCTTTTCTCATTTTCATGATACTGCCCCTAAATTCTTTTTTCTGGTATAAGTTTCATGGTTCTTAAAATGAAGATGTGTAAGTATTAGGTTTGTGGCAGTTATTTATAATTTTATACAGATAATAGCAAGACTTGGCTCTCCCAGTCAGTGGCCTGGTAAGAGGTGGTCTCCTGCACTAAGGCTTTGTTCAGACACATCTGGTTAGTGGCAGGCAGGTGACCTCATCTCGTTCCCCTCCCACCTCCCCACATTAATACACCCCCTGTCTGCACACTGGGGTACCAGCCAAGTTAGGGACCAGACTCCTGGCAGTTTCTTGAGTGATTAAGCAGTGCTGCTCAGGAGGACTCTCTGCCATAATGGGAATGTTCTAGTTCTGCAGTCTCCAGCACAGTAGCCACAAGCCTTGTGTTACCACTGAATGCTTAAAATGTACTAGTTGGGAATGAGGAACTAATATTTTTTTTTACTTCATTGTATTTAAACTTAAATTTAGGCAGCCCCGGTGGCACAACGGTTTAGCGCCGCCTACAGCCCGGGGTGTGATCCTGGAGATCCAGGATCCAGTCCTGCATCGGACTCCCTGCGTGGAGCCTGCTTTTCCCTCTGCCTGTGTCTCTGCCTCTCTCTCTCTCTCTCTCTCTCTCTCTCTCTCTCTCTCTCTCTCTGTCTCTGTGTGTGTCTCTGTGTCCATATGTGGCTAACAGCTGGAAAGTGTTAGCCCCACTTTGGTCAAGCTCAGGCAGTAAGGTTGGGGTTCTCTAGGAGATGCACAGGGCTCTTCTTCTCCCGAGGAGGCTTCCTCAATCAGCCACCCTGCAGAGAAGCAGGGAATTCTTTACAAGCTGAGCATTAGTAAGAAAATGATATTGGTCACTCTCTGTTTGAGTCTGTCTGGTGTAACCTGCTTAGGTAAGTTGGTAACGTGTATTTGGCAGAAGTTGTGGCCAGGGACACCTGGGTGGCTCAGTGGTTGAATGTCTGCCTTTGGCTTAGGACATGGTCCCGGGTCCAGTGAACGAGTCCTACATTGAGCTCCCCACAGGGAGCTGCTTCTCCCTCTGCCTGTGTCTCTGCCTCTCTCTTTCTTTCTCTGTCTCTCTCATGAATAGGTAAATAAAATCTTAAAAAAAAAAAAAAGATGTTGTGGCCAAGTATCCAGTGAGAGAGAGGCTGTCTGGGTTGGGGTCGGCCCAGTGGGTGGCCTTGGCTCCTTGAGTTTCCCGCCCCAGCTACTGTATGCTCTGCTGCTCGGTGTGGAGATCTGGGACCAAGGAAGCAGCATCACAAGATGACTGTGTCTTGGACATTTTTCCTTCTTTTTTTTTTTTTTTTAATTTTTTAACTATTTATTTATGATAGTCACAGAGAGAGAGAGGCAGAGACATAGGCAGAGGGAGAAGCACGCTCCATGCACTGGGAGCCCGACGTGGGATTCGATCCCGGGTCTCCAGGATCGCGCCCTGGGCCAAAGGCAGGCGCTAAACCGCTGCGCCACCCAGGGATCCCCTCATTTTTCAATCTTTTTGATGACCTGAGTCACAGTGACCCAGAAGCCTGTACTGCTCCTGGGGATGGATGCTTGTATTTATCCCACAGTGTCTTCTCGGGAATTCTGTTCTATACATGATGGATCTGTGTGTCCAGGAAAGGCGTTCATTGATTGGCTTCCTAATTATAATAAAAATAAGTCCCTGAGTTTGAGAGGCCCTAATGTCTGCATGGAGTAAGGAACAGATTAACACTTTCATCTTTGCTTTGCTGTTAACCACCCAAACTTACAGAGCTGTTCATCTTAGGGAGAACTTTGAGTGCTGGGGACATCTCCATGGAAACAGAATCTTTTTCTCCTGAGAGTATGTGGCTGCTGCAGCATCCCCCCAACCTGTTGCTGGTCCTGCATTTGTGACATCATGGTTATCAGTCCTGTGCTGCTATTATGTCACCGATGTAGGCTGTGGCTCCAGGAAATATAGTAATAAGAATGTGAGCACTGGTTTAAAAAAAGTAGTATATTAATGCAATGAGCCACAACAATTACAACCAAAGGAAAAAAGAGCTGCAGCAGCGCATTAGTAACTTACGGTGCATAAAGAATCCAGCCTGGGGCAGCCCCCGTGGCACAGCGGTTTATCGCTGCCTGCAGCCCAGGGCGTGATCCTGGAGACCCTGGATTGAGTCCCACGTCGGGCTCCCTGCATGGAGCCTGCTTCTCCCTCTGCCTGTGTTGTGTCTCTGCCTCTCATTCTCTCTCTGTGTTTCTATGAATAAATAAATAAAATCTTTAAAAAAAAAAAAAAAAGAATCCAGCCTGGAGGGGGTTTTCCTCTTACCCTCAGGATGAGGCCCAGCTGGGACTCCATCTTTGCAGCTACCCATGCAGCAAGCCTTTAGAAGCTGCTCTCCGGCAGCGGTTTAGGCAGCGGTTTAGTGCCGCCTTCAGCCCAGGGTGTGACCCTGCAGACCTGGGATCGAGTACCACGTCAGGCTTCCTGCACGGAGCCTGCTTCTCCCTCTGCCTGCACCTCTGCCTCTCTGTCTCTCATGAATAAGTAAATAAATAAAATCTTAAAAAAAAAAAAAGAAGCAGCTGCTTTCACCGTGAGCTCTGATCATGATGCAGTGGGTTTGGGCTCCTGATGGTTGTGAAGGGACTGGTGTCTGGCCCTTCCCCAGAGAGGCCACACTCGGCGCCCCAGAACCAGTGCTGGGGCTTGCCTTGCCCTGATAGTTCTCAGGATTCAGGAGCCCCTTGGCAAGGTGGGTGAGACTGGCAGGTCCCAGAGTCCCAGCCCAATTGGGCCAATCTAAGTACTAACTGTAGCTCTGAGGGAGATTGCAGATGAGCTGGAGACAGTGGCACATCTGGGCTCCGGCAGATCTGAGGGAACTCCACCCTCCCATCTCCTTTTCTCCCTCCTCGAGCTTACCGCCTGCCACCAAGGTAGCTATGGCTGTATGTGGTTGCAAGTAGCTCCAAGGAGCTTGTTATGAGGAGCTCAATGAAGTCCACTCTGCATTTAAATTCAGTGTAGAGAGAAATGGAGCATTGGTATTTGTGTCTGGAAGCCATCTTGTTGACTAGACAACCTTGTGAGTCTTTCCCAGTGTGTGTGTGATGATCCAGCACGCCATTTACTTTGACTTCACTGTGTGGAAGTGCTGACCAGGCCCTCTGGCCAGTGTGGGATATTGCCAGGGGCTTAAGGAGAACAAATTGAGAGGCTGGCTGGCCGTGTCGGGTAGGCGCCTGTTGAGAGACCTCAGGAGGGGCCCCACCGTGCCTCTCACCACCCTCTACTCCCTGTGCAGCAGGAGCTGAATCAAGGCAGCCAAGAAGAGGCTCCCCGTGCCCTTGTGTGTGGCTGAGCTCTCTGGCCGCCGTTCTCGTCCCTGCCAGGAGCGTGAATTGTAGCTCCTGATGGCCTATGGCTATTACGAGGACAAATGAGAGCATTTATTTGCCCCTTGCTGCATGGGAGGCATCACCAAAGGTGGACATGGTCACTGGCAGATTTGTTCAGGAGGCTTCCATTCCCAGAAGTACCTGACATTAGCTCCAGTTGCCTTCAATGTGTACTTACATTGTCTTATTTCTTTTCTGCTTTTTAACTTAGAGGGAGGGAACATGTTTCCTAACTTCAGACATGCTTTACTAATGGTCTGTCACAGCTGGTGACTCTCCATGGCTGGGAGGGCAGCTGAGCCGCCACTCCCTTTCTGATGGCACCTTTTCCAGCTCATACGGTCCCCTTCCTCATTTCTCTAAACCCCTGTGGCACAAAGGTGGCCGAGTCCCACAGGGGCTATACTGTTTCTCTGGCCCAAACTAGAGACTGCCAGCAAGCAGTGCTGCCAAAGCCCAGGTAAGGAGAAAGTGCCTCCCTTGAGTTCCAGCTGTCTGTCTCCTGCTGTTCATAAGCTCTCTGGCAGATTGGAGCAGCAGGAGCCTTGGTCACGCCATGTACTTGTGGGTTTTAAATTAACACATTTCATTTACTGCCATGCTATTTGCTTGCAGGGGGAGGGCTCAGAGGTGAGCCGGACTTGCTGAGCTCCTGTGCCCTGAGGCTCGCCCCGGGACGGAGAGGCTGCCCGGCCGCCTCTGGGGACTCAGGGGCTCCAGAGGGAGGCACCGGTGGGACGGGCCAGCCCAATTATGAAAGGCTCTTTGCCTATTTAAGATACAGAGGACCTCACAAGTTTTCATTTGTGTTCCCTTGCTTATTACTATTTCATTTGAAATCTGTGGTACACAGGCTGTTCATCTGGAGCAGGGTTTAAACCTGAGTTAAATCATACACTTAACAGGGCTAAGTACCACGGCCGCTTCCCTCCATGGTGCCCAGAGCGCTCTGAGAATGTGTGCTCGATACTTATTAACATTCTGCCCCTGCATCCTGCACTGGTGGCCTGGCTGTCGCTCTCCGGGAGCTGTAGTGTGCAGCGAATTCATTAATTAGATTGCCTCACCCTGCTCCATGCACTACCCTTGCGCCACAGAGCCACGCTCACCTGGAGGCGGCGCATGTCCTTGCTGTCAGGGAAGATGCTGTCACCACGTGAAAAGTTGGAATGAATCATTTCCCTCCAAGGATTAGTAAACCCCTCGTGGGATTTCACTTTCCCCTGAAGCATTTAGTGTGGATTATGCGGTTCGTACCGGGAACTTCTCCCGTGTCCTCATGGGTGGTACGGCAAAGGTGATAGCAGGGCTCTCGACAGAGGGGAGAGGTGCCACCGGATTTGTGGTGTTGGCTCAAGGAAGCTTAGGCTTGGGCCTGTGGAATGGGCTTAGCCTAGAATCAGGGATTTTAAAAACAACGTTTATTGGAGATTGTTTCTAATTATTAATATAATTTATGGAAATACATAAAAAATAAAAATAAAATCACCTCTAGTCTTGCTATCCAAAGAGAACTGATGTTAGATTTTGGTAAGTTTCCTTTGTCTTGGTTTTAATGCATATAATACATTTTGATACAATTAGGATTGTACTTCGATGTTTACATATCCTGGTTTTCAAGCCATTTTGTGTCATCAGAGTTTCCTCATAACATTAACTGTTTTGAAACATTAAAATTTTAAGTGACTGATACTCCGTCATGTTGCAGTACCATAGTTTATTTGGGGATGTCTCTGATGGTTCAGAAATCACCGTGTGGGGACCTCTTATCTCCATGTCTGAGGCTGTCAATCCCCACCCACCTTAGGCTGTGCCACCCACCAGCTCCGTCTGACTGTCCCTTTCTGTCTTGTAGATTGTTTGCTACATGAGGAGAACTTCTCGGTGAGGTGCCCCAAGCACAAGGTGAGTCAGAGGGTGTGCCCCCAGTAGGGCCAGGGGGAGGGAAGGGGGTGTTTCTTGCCATCTACAGACCAGACATTGGAGGACCCTGGCCCTCAGGCTGCCGCCTGCTCCTGGCCCTGGACAGGGGAGAGGTGCTGGAGGGAGACCTGTGCCCCAGGGTGTCCCCCCCCCCCCATGTGCTGTAGGAGGCCAGGAGAAACGGGGAGCGGAAAGTGTTTGATCTTTAAGAGCAATTCAAAGATCAAACTCAATAAAACTACTGATATCCATTTTAGTTTAATGAAACCCCAGCTCACAGGTTGGCACAAGGTAAGATTGGTTGTAGGCCTTGGTACATAATCAGAGGTATTTTCCCAGACTAAAAGAAGTAAGAATTGACCCCAGGGCTTTGGGGGGAAGCTCAGTCTCCTCGGGACTTTACCTCAGCGAAAGCGACCAGGGGCTGCAGTGGGTGGGCCGCTGCCTCATGTCCCAAAGAATTCAAGAGTGGTCTTTTGGGTTTAGAACAGGGTGGAAGGTGAGGGGTGATGGTCTGTTCCTGAGCTGGCTGAGCTGGCACGCGGCGGGAAGGAAGCCCCGGAGAGGACGCGCCACCCGGCTGGTCTGGCGCCACCTGGAGTCCCCTCGGCAGCCGCGCTGCTCTGGCTGGGGTCACACTGACACCTGGTGGTCACTGCGCTCACGGGCTCTGGGCTCCAGGCTCCGCTCGGCCTCCCAACAGGTCTGCCCTCACAGCACTTTGGAGAGATGCTTGCTTATGCTTTTCTTTGGAAATTATTTTCAGAGATGGACCACAGGATCTTACAGTATTCTCTTTTAGTTAATTTACATGTTTTTATTTTTTAAACTTCTCTTTTTTAATGGTCACATTTTGCCTCAGAAAGCCCTGTCTGAATATCTCCTGTTTGTCATTCAATACTGACTCTCTTTTTCTTTCCTTTTCCATGTGCCGTTCCTCTCCTCGCCTCTGCCCTCCCTGACCCCTGCACTGTTCTTCTGTCCCTCCTGTCTATCTCCTTGGCTTTGCCGGCGTCAGCCTCCCCTCCCATTCCCCCTCCCCCCCTTGCAGAACAAGACAGCGAAAGGCAGCCTCAGCACAGAGCAGTCGGAGCGGGGGTGAGGGGGGCAGTGTGCTCGTGGGAATGGAAAGTACAGCAAGCACAGGTGAGTCGGGGCCAGCACCCCTGCCAGAGTCCCGGTGGGTATTGTGGCCTCTGCCCTCCTGCTCACCCCAGGCCAGGCGGCGCCACCAGCCTTTAATCACGTGGACTGCCAACACCAGGTGGATCGGACGTGTCTCTGACTGTCGCTTAGCTCCCCAGAATGTCCGTGGAGAGGTACTTGAGGTTTTAGGGCCATCCCATTGCCTGTTGGAGTTCACGGTGACTGAGCTAAAGTCAGGCTCTGTGTGTGGCGCCCCCGAAGACTCCCAGGACAGACCATGGCAGCCACCCACCCTCCGTCCCAGCTCCGGAGGGCTTCTAGCCGGGGAGGCAGTCCTTGTTCATTTGCTCCCTGTCTGTACAGCTTACAGTGGCTTTTCCTTTGAAAAATAGAAAACTCCCCAGTTTTCGTCTTTGGTTCCCCCCCCCCCCCCCAGTACTGTGAAGGACTCCTCTGCACAGAAGTACAAAGGGGGGGAAGATTTAGGGGACTTTAGCATCCAATTTAAATTTACTCTTTTTTTTTTTTTTTTCAATTTAAATTTACTCTTAAAAATCTCAAGAGATTGAGTTGTGCTTTTGGTGAGTGTATCTGGGCTTGTGGTCAGGGCGGCGGCAGCGGCATTTGTGGCAACGGGATTAGCAGACTGATGTCCCCAGAGGCAGTGGGCCTCCGCTACACCCCGCTCTCTCACCCCCTGCCCCCTTCGTGGAGTCGCAAGGGCTGAGGAAACTAGATGGGAAAGAAAGAAAAGCCAAAACATCACTGGAAGCACTTGCTCCTACAGGATGGGGAGAGGGAACAGTTGTCTCAGAAATGTTCATTAAGAGATTATTTCTCTTCAGCTGAAGGGCTTCTGTGTTTACTCCAGGCACCTGAGAGCCACACGCAGGTGCACTAGAGTCTGTGGCACGTTCCCTCCGCCTGTGACAACTGGCAGTTTTTCCACCTTTCTCTGGAATACCTAATTTAAGGAAAAAATAGAATTCATCTTAGACAGAGGCAGTTTTCCTCCTTTGAGAAGTCCTCAGTTTCTTACATGGGTCCTGGTCCTGAATTCCAGAGAAGCCCCCCTGTTCTGAGTGTGGGGCCCTGGGGCTGTAGAGGTCTGTGGTGCGCTCTCAGCGGGACTGTCAAGTGAGGCTTTTGCCCTTGTGCCTTTTCTCTCTTCCTCTTCCAAGAAGAGCGGTCAGGGATGGAAGAACAAGCGTTCAGGTCACAGAAACCAAATGAGCCAACTGGTACCAGCAGCAGCCACTGACGTTCTGAAACGGGCCCACTGCCTCCTGCGCTCCCCCCTCCCCCACCCCCTTGAGCAGCCCTCAGGACAAGACCGAAGTCTGGATGGTTTTCCAGAGTGTTTCTCTTGGCCTCTGTTCCATGCCTGGGCTGTGCCTGGCCAGTGGGTAGAGCCGCATGCTGTAGGGGCCACGAGGAACATTCCTGGCAATGCCCTGGATGACCTGATTAGGAAAAGAATCATTTGTCGTTGGGTGCCTTTTGTCTTTGTCCTGAATTCCAGCCTGTGTTTGAAAAAAAAAGGTCTGAGCCGTGGGCCTGGTGGGCAGATCTCTGGTTGGAAATTTTAATTTTGTCATTTCCTTCCTCTCCACCCAGCCTTGGGCACCGCCAGCTGACCGCCCTCAGCTCCCACGCGGAGCAGTCAGCTTCATCATTCAGACCTCAGTGTCAGCGTATGGTTCCCGTGTGTACAGAAGACGCTGACACGCTGAGTGGTGAAGTGGCTGACCCATCAGTGTGCGGTCAGTTCCAGTCTGTTGAGGTCAGACTGTAGACCGTTCACTTCTTGGAGGGAAAGGATGGACATACTGCATCCAGTTGTGTCCACCTGCGATGACTTTGTTCATATGCTGTCCCCACAAAGCAGGACCTTTGTCCTGCTTTCTCACTTTAGCTGTCATGCTGAGGGCAGTGGCCTCTGCAGACTGTATGGGGACGGAGTGATCGGGGACGGAGAACGTTTAGTCTCAGGGTCCATTCTAGGGACAGAGCTGCTGTCACTGGGTACCCTGACAGGGCAGGGAAGGGTCACAAGTGCACCTGCTTCTCGCTGCTCTGCTTTCTCACTGAAAGTGCTGTGCAGGCCACTTCATGTTTCTGCTTTCATTTTCTCTGTGAAGAGAAATAGCCGTGGCCAACCTTGTTGAGGATTCAGTTAAGAAATGTCTCTAAGGTGTCCGCACAGCCTGGCATGGGGTAAGGCTTGTGCCAGTTCTGGGGCGCTGGCTCTCGAGGCCTGCTGCTGGCCTGCCGTGCACCACAGGAGCTGGGGGGTCAAGGCTGAAGGTTGAACCCTGCTCCCACCCTAACAGAAAAGCTGGGGGCTGGAGACAGGAAATTTAACCCCTTGTGGCCTCCCCCCAGCGTATGAGGTGCCACAGCTGTCCCTCAGCAGGCCGGCAGTGCCAGAGAGGAAGGTCCTTGGGCAGCCGTGCATCCAGCACGCTGCCTTTCCTCTTTCTGAGCATGAAGAAGTGGGGTGGCGGGCCTGGGGGCTCTGCCCCCCATCTCTGTGACAGGCCCCTCCTGCTCTCTGGGTCTCGGCTTCAGTGTCCCTGCCTCATAGGCCTTCCCTCCTGCGTCCCTGTCTAAATGCCTCCTTCCCATGCCTCAGCCTTCCTCTGCCGATTTGGAATCACTCGTTTGCTCGTGTGCCTCTCCACTAGCCGGTGTGCACTCGTGAGGGAGGACAGGACCCGTGTCTGGCCCTGGCCCAGAGCGTGTACACAGCGGGGCTGGCAGGGTCTGCTTGCGGAGGGCGTGTGCCCAAGGGAAGGAAGCACTCGCCACCCTGCCTGTGCCTCCATCAGTACTGATGCGGGCCCCACCGCGCAGCCCCAGGCCTCAGGGGAGCTGGCCAGGCCAGGCTGGCAGAGGTAGTGGATTCTTGCTGCGCCAGGTTCAGGCCACAGAGGGGACACTGAAGAGGAGGGAAGGTGGGAGTGTGACAGAGAGAGGGAGTCCTGGAAGGCCGTGGCCCCAGGTGAAACCCTGCTCACTGGCAGCCAGACTTCAAGATGCTTTTTTTTTTTTTTAAGATTTTATTTATTTATTCATGAGACAGAGAGGGAGAGAGGCAGAGACACAGGCAGAGGGAGAAGCAAGCTCCATGCAGGGAGCCTGATGCGGGACTCGATCCCGGGCCTCCAGGATCACGCCCTGGGCCGAAGGCGGTGCTAAACCGCTGAGCCACCCAGGCTGCCTCTCGACATGCCTTTTAAAGAGAGTTAGAGACCCCCCGGCCACCTGCTCGCAGCCCACCGTGTGGGTGCCTGGCTCCCTGCCCTGGTGAGACGTGCCCCATACAGTCAGAGGAGACCACGCTGGGCCTGGGGATCAAGGGCAGAATGCTGGGGGCCCAGGCAGAGGACTTTGCTGGCTGGGAGCCCCAGTCCCAACCCCCATCTGCCCCGGGGCTCTGGGTCCCTCAACCTCAGCTTTGTCCTCCCTGAGATGGGGGTCAGGCTTTGGTGTCATCATGAGAGGACTTCTGGGAAACTCCTAGCATAGTGCCTGGCACATGAATTTTCTTCCCGTGCCCTTGAAAAGTGACTCTTGAGAGGTCAGGGTCCTCTAACATTCAAGGGTCTGACACCAGACTGGGGAAAGGTCCTGTTAGGAAGGCTACAGGACGGAGCCCGCACCGGGGCCGCTGTTACGGCCGTAGCAGCCCAGAGCAGCAGGCGTTCCCGTGGCCCCAGCCAGGTCGACCAGGGTGCCAAACGTGCTTCATTGTGAGGTTGGGGGCCTGCTCCTCCAAGCAGTTAGCAGGCTAGGGGTGCAGGCCCAGCACTGTGCCAAGCAGTGTGGGGGAAGCAAGCCCTACCCTGTCCCTCTCTCCACAAACACGACCTTATAGGGGTGCCTGGGCATCTGTCCTCTGTTCATACGGTGTCTGCACCCCCAACAAGATTTTGCCCCTCTCGTTACTTGAGGCATCCTATTAGCTCCCCCCTTACATTTACAGAGGGCCTTTGGTTCTCCCCTCTCCTGGCCAGCAGCCTTCAGCTCAGGGAGACCGGAGCATGGGCCAGGAGGGCCAGGGCGACCTCGGGGGCGCAGAGCCACCTTCACACCTAGGGAAGCCACTCTGTCACTATGGACATCCTGGGAATGGCAGCCGCCTCCTGGGGTTGGCCTCACCCGAGCGGGGGAGCTCTGTCCTGGGTAGTCGTGTTTTCTGCCAAGCAGGAATCCATCTCTTTTGGGCGAGGGCAGTTGTGTGTATATACGGGTGCTTCAAATAGAAGCCGCTTAGCTCCTGCACACAGACCGGCCTTCTGAACCATTTTGCCTGTTAGTAAGTTGTGTGAGAACAGAAAACGGTGGTGCCGCCTGGGTTTTCCTGACGGTTATTTGTTGGAGGAGGGCACCAGAGGGCCCTGAGAAGAAGGGGTGCTCTGATGGGAAGCCGCCGCCACTGCTGGCTTCTTTCTGCTCTGATTGTTCTGCACTGATCCTTGGAAACTGCTGTGTCCTCTGAGACTCTGCGCACAGAGAGACCCATGAAGTTCTCTGAGGAGGCCCTCGGTCAACCCCACTGCCCCACGTGGGTCGTCAGGATCGTCTTTCCTACCCGGAGCCTGGGCTGGAAGAGGAGCCAGTGCAGGGGACGCCGGGGGAGCCTCAGAGGAGGGCCCTGGCCCTGCCGCCCGAGCTCGCCAAAGAGTGTTCTTTGTTGAGTGTGAAGGATGCACTCTTGTCAAGCAGCTGTGGTGGGGTTGTGAGCCGGGGCTTCCACAGATCGCCTGGGTGCTCAGCCACTTCTGTGAGGACCGCCCCGTGCTCCCCAAAGTGCTGAGCCCCCTGGCAGGCCCCTGGTGGTGGGTCCTGAGCAGGGGTCACCTCGAGAGCTGCCCGACTCTGGGGCCACCCCACCAGGATGGCCGGGAGCTCTTTCCTGGTCTCTGCTGCTTCCGTGCACTGGGGCCATTGGCAGTGCAGGTGGCCGTGTCCCTGCTGCCCTCCACCGTGCTCCCAGTCGGGGCCACACAGCGGCTCCACTGCAGGTCTTGGGGGTCTCCCACCTAATAGCACACTTGCAGGGGGTTCTGCACCTGCCGGACCCCCAGAGCGGGGGCTGTTGGCTCTAGGCTTCGCGGAGGTTCCCAGCACCCAGTGTCGCTTCTGTCTTCCAGGTGAGACTGTGGAGATGAGAGGTGGTGGACACTCGCGATGGAAGGAACCGTCCTGCTGTGCGGCCCCGCCCTGCCCACCCCGCCCCGCCAGCACCTCCTCCCTAAGTCCTTACATCACACCCAAACCGTGACACCACAGGAAAGAAAGACCCAAGAAGTTGGAATGGCTGTTTCCATGGACACAATCTCCATAGTGACAATGTGGGGGGAGGGGGGAGGGGTGGGCTGATGGGAAGGGGGGGTGAAAGGGTGGGATAAAAATATATATATATAAATCTATTTTTAGTCTGGAAAGACTTTGTTTAAATGAAAGGTGCGCTATCCCTTTTGATTCTATTTTAAAATTCTCTAGTTAAAGAACTCCAAATTTGTTCCAATAACAGTGAAATTTAAGTGTGAAATTGAACAAGCTGGTCTCATAAAGGACAGGGTGTGGCTTTGATCCTTAGCCTGCCTCACACCGGTTCAGAGAGCTGCAGACCCAGGGCTGAAAGCAGACAAACCACACCAGAACCATCCTTTGTCATTAATTTGTCTCAAAGTGGGAAGGTTTGGGGGCCGGGGGGGAGGGTGATGTGGGGATGGTCCGTGTTTTCAAGAGTGGGGGAATGATGTTTAAACACAAAAATAAATTTTTTTCGTTTCCAGAAACACTATTTATTTATTATTTTTAAAATTTTTATCTTTTTGGGGGGTGAAATTGGCAGATGTCCCAAGGTCACAGCTATGTCCTGGATCACTGTGGCCGGTGAGAACCTCAAGCGCCCCACTAAGCACGCGCGGCAGGCAGGGTCGGGGGTGGCCCACATCTGGCTCGCTCCTGGCCTCCGAGCCCTGCCCCCCAGACAGAAGGTCAGGACAGGAAGTCTAAGCTGTAGGAATCGACACGGGAGGGACTGCGTCTGCCGAGCGACCAATGTGGGTTACGCTGACCAGGAATACCCAGTTAACCCTTTTTTTTTTTTGCTTTCATTTTTATAAAGGAAAGGGGGCCTGTCCGGTGAGCAGCCCCACGCTACATGATTCTTTATGTTGTATTGTTTTGTTTTGTTTTGTAAATTGTATAATTTTTAAATATCTGAGTTTTAAAAAAAAGAAGAAAAAAGTACAAAAAAAATTCTTGTTAAGGCCTTAAGAAGGGGTTAGTGCATCTTTCAGGGGTCACTCTGCCGTGGGGATAAAATAGCTGTTTCACAAACAGTTTTATTTAAAAAACAAAAAAAATCAAAAAATAATAAACTTCATTTTAACCTTGTTTCCTTTTTTTTGTTTAATATAAAGCAAACGCGCGTCTCTTCATCCTCCCACCGCAGCCCCGAAGGTGGCTTTGCCCCCCTGCAGAGCAGCCCCCTAGCCCGCCCCCCGCCCCCCACCGCACCCGCACCCGCACCTGCACCTGGCGGTCCTCGCAGCTGCAGGGCCTGAAGAGAAGCGAACCCAGGGCCCCTCTGCGCGGCTCCGCCCGGGTGGGTGGAACTCAGCCAGGGTGTGGGGACGGTCAGATTTACTTAAGTTGGTATGAGGACATATTTCCAATCAACATTAATTTTAAAGGTTATAAAAAAATAATGCAATGTTAATGGACTTTTCTAGCAAACAGAAATACTGGAAGGAATGTTGTGAAGTAGAAATAAGCAATTATAAATGAGTTCTTGTGTGCTCATCAATTTGGGGCTGCAGAAATGGCAGATTAATTCTGTTTTAATGGCTCCATCAAGCAGCGCGGCCCATTTCTCATCTCCCTCACCAGGATGGAGGCGTGGGTGGGTGTGCTGCGCGGGCCACGGGACCTGCATAGCAATGCCGGCTTCTTGAGCTGTGTGGCTTTCCGTCTGCTCTTGACTTGGCATTAACACAGTTCAAGTGAAATTGATAGATTTCAGGTGTCAGGGGCTAAACCACAAAACTTGAAAAATATGTATCTTGAGGAAAATATTTTCCTGACAGCAAATGATTCTTTGTCATCCTGCTTTCCTTCTTCTGTCCCCTTCTGACTTGCTGATGATCCTTGATTCCGAAATGACCATTGGCGGCCGTGGCCACACCCCTTCCTGTCTCCTGCCTCAACTGCATTTCAGCTCCCACAGCTCTTAAGCTCTCTGTATTTTTCCCCCATAGGCTTTTTAAGAGCAATCTGAAGTTCACAGCCCTGTTGAGCACAAGTCCCAGAACCCTCCCCAGTAGCCCCTGCTCCCCCGCCACCACCCACCCCTAGTTACCGCCCCCCACCCCGCAATCCTACTGCACTGACACCCATAGCATTAGGGATCATCCTTGGTGTTACACGTTCTGTGGGTTCAGACTAGTGCGTGCACCCCCCGTTCCAGTGTCACACAGTCGCCCCACTGCCCCAGAGCTCCTCAGCGCTCGGCCTGCCCTCCCACCTCCTGATCGTCACGTGGCTGGAATCCTACAGTGCGTGGCCTTGTCAGGGGCCTCCTTCACTCAGTGATATTTAAGGGTCCCCCACATCTTGGTGGCTTGGTAGCTCGTTTCTTTTTAGTACCGAAGAATTGTTCGGATGTCCTACTGTTTGCTCACCTCTCCAGAGACATCTTGGTTGCTTCCAAGTTTTGGCGATTGTGAATAAAGCTGCTACAATTATCTGTGTGCAGATTTTTTTTTTTTTAATTTTTATTTATTTATGATAGGAACACAGTGAGAGAGAGAGAGGCAGAGACACAGGCAGAGGGAGAAGCAGGCTCCATGCACCGGGAGCCCGACGTGGGATTCGATCCCGGATCTCCAGGATCGCGCCCTGGGCCAAAGGCAGGTGCCAAACCGCTGCGCCACCCAGGGATCCCTGTGTGCAGATTTTTGTGTGGACATCGGTTCTCAACGCCTCTGGGTCAGTGTCACGTAAAAAGGTTGCGTTTTGTCAGGAGTCACGGAGCTGACTTGTGCGTCCCCACAAGCAGTGACCTGTGGCCCCACATCCTCACCAGGATTTGATGGTGGCAGTGTCTGGATTTTGGCCATGCTAATAGGTACGCAGTGGTGATTTTTATATATGTAATTTTTAATTGTAGTTAAAGACGTGAAATTTACCATCTGAACCAGTGAGTGTGCAGCTCGGGAGGCGTTAAGTACATTCACACTGTTGCGCGACGGGTCTGCAGAACCATTTGTCTGCCGAGCCGGAGCCCTGTACCCTGAAATCACCCCCGGGAGGCGGGCCCTGCCTCTCTGCTGCCCCCACCGCCGCGCCCACCCTGGCCGGGCCCTGGCCACTGGGCAGGAAGCCCCAGCGCCTCCCCTGGATCCTCCCCCCGGGTTGGGCCATGTGCAGGGAGAGGTCTAGACCCGATGCAGGGTCCACTTCCTTTCTGCTCCCGGGAAGGAGGGGGAGTTGGGGGGCTTCCTCCACGGGCTGCTGTGCCTCCGGGAGGGGGAGGGGCAGGATGAGCGACGTTCCCGCACCCTCAGGGGTGCCCAGGCCCTCTACCTGCTTGCGGGGGACGGGGTGGAGTGGGGGTCGGCGGGTGCAGGGCAGCCGTGTTGCTGCGTCCCTCCCCGACAGGACCCTGCCCTGCACAGGCAGACCCCAGTGACACGAGGGGCCCCCAGGAGCGCTAGCTCTTGCTTCACTGGAGCAGCGGCGCCACCCGGCGGGGGTCAGCCCGGTGTGTCTCTAATAAACCCCAGTAATTTACGCGCTGGCCCTTAGAGATGTTTACATCCAAACAGCACAAATTTTGTAATGGACCCTAGTGCTGCCCTGGGACTTCGACCTCCTGGCACGACCTGAGACCCATCGCGGCATGTCGGGGACCTTGAAGCTGCAATTGCACAATGATGGCAAAAATCCACAGGCCTCGTGACGGCTTGTTTGCCCTATGGCTGCCGCATCCTGGGCCCCGGGGAGGCACTGCCCTCCCTAACCCCATGGGGGTGACTGGGGAAGGCAACCAAAACCACCGGCAGATAAGGGCCATTTGTCCAAGGCCAGCAGGCGACAGGACACGGGGCCTCCCGCCCTCGGTGCCAGCACCACCGTCCGGCAGCCCCCAGAGCCGCCCCGCTGCCACGCACCTGCCGCGCAGGAGCCTGCAGTGGCGCTTTGGTCCCCCTGCCAGGTCACCTTGGAGTGCAGCGGGTCCTGCTCCAGCCTGGGGCCCTGTCCCCCCTTCCCATGCCTCCCCTGGGTCCTGAGCACCCGGAGCAGGGTCCCCGTTATCTTCCCACTGTGTGGCAGTCCTTAGCCCAGTGCCTAGCATGTGGCACCTCCAGCGCTGGCAGGAAGAGCCCAAGGCCACCAGGTGCTTGGCCGAGGCAAGGTGCAGGCAAGGTGCAGGCAAGGTGCAGGCAAGGCCCGGCCGGGCCTGGAGGTGGGCCTTCTGCTGGGAGAGTGGGGCTCTGGGCAGCCCTAGGGGAGCCGCTTCCACAGACCCGCGGCTGCAAACTGGTGAAAGCCCGTGGCCACACCCCCAGTTGCCACCTCTGAATCGAGTATGAGGAGGCACCGGGAAGATCCTGGTCCCCTTACCTTGTCCTCTTACTGTGGGGGAGGGAGGGAGAAGGGGGAGATTCAGGGCGCGGGGAGGGGGGGGGTGCCTCCTCCGGGCCCTGCATCAGCGGGGGGGAGAGAATACTCCAGCTGCTTCCAGGATGAGAGTGGGCTGCACCCCTGGGGTGGGTGCGGGGCTTGACCCCCAGGGAAAGCCTTCTCCCCACCCTCTGGGTTCTACCTCATTGGAGGGAGTTTTGGCCTCACTCATTTAGCCCTTCAGCCTCAATTCCCACCCCTTTGGTTGTTGAGGAAGGAGCGGGGCCTGGCGGGGCGAGGTCACCCCCGGACTTGGAGGGGCAGCAGGGCTGAGCAGGAGGAAGGGTGTGGGGGCCGCGGGCACTGGTGCGGGGGGCACAGAGGCCGCATCTTCCCTGCAAAGGACCGCAAAGTTGGGTGGAAGGGACGGGGCTGGGCCAGGGGCACTGGCAGGGGGGGAGAGGGGGTGGCCCGGGGGTGGGGGGGCAGCCTGAGAAGCCTGTCCCTGTGCTCCTTGGGGCACGCCTGTGAGGGTGTAAAGAAATTGTGTCCCGCTTCGTCGCCCCTCGTCCCCTCGTCTTCCAGAATGGGTCTGAGCAGCTGACATTCGAGGGCAGGAGGAGGAGGAGGCAGGCGCACCCCGCAGAGGCCTGGGGCACATGTCCTCTCCAGGCCACCCTCCACCTAAGTGGCAGCAGCCCAGCCGCGGGTCCCCGAGTCAGGCAAGTGGGCAGGCACGAAGGAGGGGCATCACGGGTGACACCAGGAGGTCCGAGGACCAGTTGGGAGCGAATCTGGGAAGGAGCTCCGGGGCATTGAACTGGCCCATCTGGGTGACCGGGGAGCCCTGAAAACAGCCCCGCTGCCCCCCCGACCCCCAACGCACCCTCACCGGGCCATGCCAGCCCCAAGGAAGCCGCTTGCCACCACCGCAGGCAGCCTCCGGGCAGCCCCTGGGGACCAGGGACCTTGGCGCTGGCTCCCAGAGTGTGGGTGTGTACGTGCGTGCCCGTGATCGTGTGTCAGTCCTGTGGGTCGTGTCGGTAAATGTGTGAGCGCTTTGTGGTTGCGTGGTTCCATGAGTGTGAACTCGTGTGAAGTGAGACAACGCTGAGAACGTCACCCCCCCACAGTCCCTCTGAGGCTGTGACATCCCCACGGCACTGGGCAAGTGCTAATAACAAACTTGGAGGTAAAACCGCACAGGAGGAGGCAGGTAACGTGAGAAGGCGAGAACGCGTCCCCGGAGACAAGGCTGTGACCACGTTGCGGGGCGTGAGCCTAACATGACGGGTGGTGGCAGGATCAAGTCCAGGGACCCCGGGATTCTCCCCGGGGCCTGTCGCAGAGCTGCAGCGTCGGGCTGAAGGTGAGCCTCTCCCTGCCCCTGACCCCACTACTGTGGGTGAACACCTGAGTGCAGTGGGCACAGGACTCCTGTGGTCACCCCTGCACCTGAACTCCCCTGCACCTGACCCCCCCACCCCCGCGCCCTCTGGCAGCACTGTCACCCTGACATATTGACTCAGGGCAAAGGCCAGTCTCAGCTCCCTTTAGAAAGTGAGGCCAGGCAGGTTGAGCGGACAGTGCGGGGAGAGCACCCTGGCTGGCCGGCCCCAGGTCCCTGGTGTGGTGAGGGACACCGGCGTGCCCCACGAGCCCAGTGGGCACTGAGACAGCTATGGGGCTGCTGACCGGGGACACGCTGGGGCCCCTGGCCGTAGCCGTGGCCATCTTCCTGCTCCTGGTAGACCTGATGCACCGGCGCAGGCGCTGGGCCACACGCTACCCGCCGGGCCCCTTGCCAGTGCCCATGGTGGGCAACCTGCTGCAGATGGACTTCCAGGAACCAATCTGCTACTTCAGCCAGGTAAGGAAGGTGGGGGGCAGCAGAGACCTGGGGACCCCCTAGCAGCAGACCGTGGGTGGCAGGTGGAGCTTCAGGCTGCACAAGGAGATGGGAAGATGATGTCCAGGGCCTGCAGGACCAATTGGATTTTCCAATCAAAGGTCAGAGAGAACCAAGGCCTGGAATGGAGTGTGGCCTTGGCGGTGGATTTGAGAGCTAGTTGGGCAGCCCTTAAATTATGTGACCTGGGTCCCTTCTGGTTCCTTCAGGAGGAAAAGTCGTGAGAATAGGGGAAGGAATTCTGGACGGGGGAACCCCATCTCAGTCAGGAAACCGGGGCTAACATAGGTACAATGACAGGTACAACTCTAGCCGCTGTGGGTTCTTGAGCCTCAGTTTCTTCACTTGTAGAATGGGATCCTAACATGGCCCACTGACAATTTTGGCG
The DNA here is from genome assembly GCF_048418805.1 of Vulpes vulpes. NCBI lineage: Eukaryota > Metazoa > Chordata > Mammalia > Carnivora > Canidae > Vulpes > Vulpes vulpes. The sequence continues at coordinate 53,547,008 of NC_132795.1, forward strand.
ACCTTTGCAAAGTCAGAGCTAAGAAGAGGTCTGATCCAGCAGCAGCCCCTCCTCCCTAGAGAGTGTGACCCCGGGGTCACGGGGCCAGATCTGGCCCTTGCACCAGAGTGCTGCTGGCCCCAGGGGTGCCCCAAGGCTAGCACCCCGAGACTGGGGGCCTGCAGCCTGGTGGGGACCGAACTTGACCCCCGCCCTCCACCCGTGGCCTGCAGCTGCAGGGCCGCTTCGGAAACGTGTTCAGCCTGGAGCTGGCCTGGACGCCGGTGGTCGTGCTCAACGGCCTGGAGGCCGTGCGCGAGGCCCTGGTGCACCGCAGCGAGGACACTGCCGACCGCCCACCTATGGCGATCTATGACCACCTGGGTTTCGGGCCAGAATCCCAAGGCAAGCGGCGGAGGGGCGCAGCCCCGGGCCTGGCGGGGATGGGCCAGCAGCGACAAGCCCCGCGGGGCCACGCAGGGCAGGATGGTGGCGCGCACGGCAGGGAAGAGGCAGCAACCTCGGAGGGGCGGCAGGTGGAGGAAGGAGTGGGCGCCGGTGCCGGGTGGGTGGCGGCAGGATGAGGGCGGGCCCAGGGCCCGTGGGAGCGGGAGAGGTCCTGGGGCGGGCGGGAATGAGGACCCAGTCGGTGGGGCGAGCCGAGAAGCGCCGGCGAGCAACGCGGGCAGAGACCTGTCCCCTGCGAGTGGGCGCGATTTAGTGGCGGGGGGGGGGGGGGGGGGGGGGAGCCCCCGAGGCCCCGCCCCGCCGCGGAGCCCCGCCCACGGTCCGCCCCTCGCCCGCCCCCAGGGTTGTTCCTGGCGCGCTACGGGCGCGCGTGGCGCGAGCAGCGGCGCTTCTCGCTGTCCACCCTGCGCAACTTCGGCCTGGGCAGGAAGTCCCTGGAGCAGTGGGTGACCGAGGAGGCCTCGTGCCTCTGCGCGGCCTTCGCCGAGCAGGCGGGTGAGCGGCGCGGCGCAGGCCCCGGGGCGCGGGGATGTGCGGCGGGGGGGGGGGCGGGGGGGGGAGGCGAGCGCGGACCCGCCCGCTGCGCCCGCAGGACGCCCCTTCAGCCCCGCCGCGCTGCTGAACAAGGCGGTGAGCAACGTGATCTCGTCGCTCACCTACGGGCGCCGCTTCGAGTACGACGACCCGCGGCTGCTCCAGCTGCTGGAGCTCAGCCAGCAGGCGCTGAAGCAGGACTCCGGCTTCCTGCGTGAGGTGCGCGGCGGGGAGCCCCAGGGAGGAGCGCGTGCGCGGGCTGGGGTCGCGGGCGGGGCGGTGGGGCACCTGCGCCTCCATCGGAAGCCGCCAGAGCCCCCGAGATCTAGAGGCGAGATTGATCCTTCAGGGGTCCCCGGGGCCAGGAAAGAGGATCGAGGCGGACTTAGGGCGGAACCGGGTCAACGGGGCTGGGGGGGGGACACCCTGGAGGCGGCGGGGACCAGACTGCTCGCGGCGAGCCCCTGAGCACAGGCAGGGCCCAATCTGCGCCCCGCAGGCCCTGAACTCCATCCCCGTGCTCCTGCACATCCCGGGACTGGCCAGCAAGGTCTTCTCAGCGCAGAAGGCCTTCATAACCCTGACAAATGAAATGATCCAGGAGCACAGGAAGACCCGGGACCCCACCCAGCCACCCCGACACCTGATCGACGCCTTCGTGGATGAGATAGAAAAAGTGAGGTGTCCGGGACAATGGTTGCGGGATGAGGGCCCCAAGAACCAAGGCCCACGAAGGTGGGGCCGTGTATCACCCAGTGGGTGCAGGGCGGGAGGCCATCTGGGGGCTCTCTCCCTCTGCCCCAGAGCTCACCCTCTCACATGGCCTAGGCCAAAGGGAACCCCAAGACCAGCTTCAATGAGGAGAACCTGTGCATGGTGACCTCTGACCTGTTCATCGCTGGGATGGTGTCTACCTCAATCACGCTGACCTGGGCCCTCCTGCTCATGATCCTGCACCCGGACGTGCAGCGTGAGCCCAGGGATGGGGGAGGGAGAGGATGGACAGCCTGGGGTCCCTTGAGCTTGGTTTGGCCCCCAGAAGCTCCGAGTGGAGGCTGGGACGTGGCTCAGAGGTAAGAGCTGCCTCCATAGGCGTCAGACGTCGGAGTCCAGACCCCTGGGTTCTGATCACTGTGGGGATGCTTGTGTGTCCAGGACGTGTCCAGCAGGAGATAGATGAGGTGATAGGGCGGGAGCAGCCACCAGAGATGGGAGACCAGACCCGTATGCCCTTCACCGTGGCCGTGATCCATGAGGTGCAGCGTTTTGGGGACATCGTCCCACTCGGTGTGCCCCACATGACGTCCCGAGACACTGAAGTGCAGGGCTTCCTCATCCCCAAGGTAGGTCTGCAGGCCTCCCTCTCCCGTGGTCACAGCCTGATGCTGGGGGTGGGGGGCAGCTGGGGGGACAGGGAGGAGAGCAGAGGCTGGGCCAGCCCCGCCCCTTGTCCCTTTAGAGCTGACAGGCCGCTGGGGAAGACAGGCTGAAATGTGCCACAGCATGCTGGAGGAGCCTGTGCACAGGGACGGGTGGCCATGTGGGCACCCGTGGGTGGGGAGTCCCTTAGCCCTGCCATGGGGACAGAGAGGGTGCCGAGAAGCTTCTGGGGCCAAGGGGTTATTCAAAGGGTCCAGGAGTGCGCCAGGCAGAGTGTGTGCCCATGCATGTTTGGTGGCAGGGGCCCGGGCATCCCGTGGCCCAGACCCCACCCACGCCAGGCATCTTCTGCCAGGGGACGACACTCATCACCAACCTGTCGTCAGTGCTAAAGGACGAGAAGGTCTGGAAGAAGCCCTTCCGCTTCTACCCCGAGCACTTCCTGGACGCCCAGGGCCACTTTGTCAAGCAGGAGGCCTTCATGCCCTTCTCTGCAGGTGCGCGGGTGCGCGGCTCGCCGACCCCTCCCGAGGGAGTCTTGGAGGCTGGGGCCTGGCGCCGGGCTTACTGGGCGCTCCTTCCCCACCCGCAGGCCGCCGCGTCTGCCTCGGGGAGCCCCTGGCCCGCATGGAGCTCTTCCTCTTCTTCACCTGCCTCCTGCAGCGCTTCAGCTTTTCAGTGCCTGCTGGGCAGCCCCAGCCCAGCGACCACGGGGTCTTCACCTTCCTGAAGGTTCCAGCCCCCTTCCAGCTCTGTGTGGAGCCTCGCTAGGGGCAGGAACCCCTCCCCCCGCCACCCAGCTCCTCAGCAGGGGCCCGAGGTACAATAAACCAGTTTGGTGGCTCCATCCCGGCTTCCAAGTCCCTCAGGGCCCTCTGACCAGCCGCCGGTGGCAAAGGGGGGCCATAGCGGCCTCCCCAGACCCAGCCCTGACCCCGGCCTGCTCCATCCCTATCTTGGACAGATGAGGTCTGCCGAGGGTCAGAAGATGGAAGCTCACCCCCTAGTTGCCCACAGAGCCCCAATACGGGCTACTTGGTTAGTGACCATGTCTATATTTAGGTCCTGGTTCGTGGTGGGAAAATCTAGAACAAGCTGCTGAGAGCCCTCAGCTGGGCCCTAGTGGGGCTGAGAGGACCCCACTCAGCCTGGACACCCACATCTCAGGTCCAACACCGCCCACCCCACCCCACGGGCCAGCAGCTCGGCCGGCACCAACTCCTCTATCCCATTCGTCTATGACACCCCCAAAGGTGGGGGACTCCGGGACAGCCATGAGGGATGTTCCAGGTTAACACCCGGGGCACAGTCCCCAGGTGCCCCAGCTTTCCCTGGGAAGCCTTTGGCCATCCAGGGGCCACCTCCCTAAGCCTTTCAGTCACTCAAAACTGGGTGAGACCCCCTTCCCCAGCCTCCAGGGATGCCTGTGTCCCGGCGCCTGCCCCAGAGCTGCCATTTACAGCCAGGCTGGAGGAGGATGACACTCATCTGGGCTCTACCCAAGAGCACAGTCCAAGTGTCTGGGTCAAGCTGGGTTCTCAGGAGACTTGGCCAGTGGTCGGCAGTGGGACCTGTGGGCCACAGGCATGCCCCAGGGATAGGGGTCAACCTTGGGCCCGTGGAATGGCCAGAGGAGGGGGAGGCCACCCTGGCTTTCATCCTTGCCCTGCTGGGATACTGTGTGACCCTGGGCCAGTCCCTCCCTGCCCTGGGCTGCTGGGTCCTGTCATCCTGCTCTGACTTCTGGGGCTGTGACCCCATTAGCCTGGAGCCCTGGCCGAGAACAGGACTGCTGTCCCCCTGTGCCCCCCCTCCATTAGCTGCCTCTGGACTGGGCCTCTGGGCAGCACCTGATGGTTTCTAGGTGTGCCGCTTAGCCCAGTCTTGACCCCCTGGTGCATTTAGAGAACAGCCTGGGGACCAGAGACATTCGGTTAGAGGCACCCCACTCAGCCAGGCCTCTCTTTCCAGAGGACACCCCTCCACCCTGTACCCAACAGCATCCCTGACATACGTCCCACCAGCACCTTCTAAATGCCCTCCTGACGTGGAGCTCCCCCACGTTCAGGGAACTTGCTCTGTCCCTTCGCTCCGAGTCGGAGTCGGAGGGCCTCTCCAGAGTAGCAGGTGTGGCAGGGAGTGTGGATGGGGCCTCACTGGGTTTTGATGAAGCCCCAGAAAGGAAGTAGCAGGGCCTGCAGAAGCAGCAAGTCTGTGCATTTATTGGGTGCTTGGTCGTTCGTGGTTCTGAGTCTTCGGGATGTCAGGGGCTGGGAACCAGTCCAACCAGAGCTTCCTCAGGAGCTGGGGGACCCAGCCCCCAGGCCTTCCCTCCTTACTCTCCATCTCAGAGGCCTCTACGAGCACAAACAGGCATGCCCTGTGGGTCCCCTGCTGGGGAGGGACCTTTCCCCAGGGCCAGGGCTCCCTCTGACGCTGTTCCTCCAGCCCAAGGTGGGAGGCCTCAAGTTCCTGCCAACCAGGAAGATGTTCAGGGGGGACGGGCATCTGGCTGCCGGGGCTTCCTCCGCCCCACCCCAGGGCCAGGGGCCTGAGAGGAGCCAGTGTCTGTGCTGTTGCTGTGTCCCCAGGTTAGGGAGGGAGGTGCCGGCGGTCTTACCAGAGGCGTATACTGCAGTCTCCTTGCGGACCTGGGTGTTTTCCTGGGAAGAAAGACAGGGCACAGTGGTGGGAGAAGATAGGCCCCATGTTACACAGACAGGGAAACTGAGGCCTCGCTTCACAGGAAGTTGGGGGAGGCAGGGTTCAGACCCACTCTTGGCTCACACCATGGCTGCTGCCTCTGGGCTCTGTAGGGCCCCTTGCCCCACTGGGATGGCAGTTTGGCCCAGGGGTCTTGAGTGCCCCATCCCCCCAGCTCTGCCCTCCTTCCCATGAACTCCATCCTGCAGTGCTCCTGGGCTTCTCAGTAGGACGGTGCCGGGAACATTCCAGCTGGCCCACCCGCCTCCTTACCTCCCAGCCTGGGACCCCTGCCACTTCTTCCTCCTCAGCCACCTCCTTCCCAGCGGGCCCAGGGCCGGCTGCTTCCCCCTCATGCTGAGACAAGATGTCAGTCTCCCCCTCAGGGGCAGCACCATTCAGTCCTCCCTTCGCCTTGGGGGGCACAGCCTGCAGGGGGGTCAGGAGGGTAGGATATGGGCAGAAGGGCCCTCCCCCTCCTGCCTTGTTCTCTGGCCTGCGGTGTGTAGTTGTGTCTTCCCAAGGGAGTCCTTCCCTTCTCAGCGGGTTGCCAGTTTCCTGGGGGGCCCTGCCACCAGCCCTGGGACGCCCCTGCCACGAGCTGGGGTGTCTCCCCATCTCATGGAGCGCTGACAAGCGAGCCTCGGCCGGGGCAAGCCTCACTCACCTCAGAGGCTGGCTTCTTCTCGCTCTTGACTCTGCGTCTCTGCAGAAGCAAACAGGAGAGTGATTCACAGCTGTGAGCAGCTGGGGGTCCTTCTCTGCTGCACCTCCTCTCTGTACCCACCCAGGGTGCCCAGGCCAACGCCCCACATCCAGGGGGCCCCCAGCCCTTACCCACCTGAGTGGTCACAGGGTAGCACTTATCCATCGGCCCCCACACCGGCCTCAAGGACTCCCCTACGAGCTGCATGACGAGGAGAGAAAGGACGGAGGGAAGGCTGAGGTGACCTCTCAGGGTCACCTCAGCTACACACTAATCCACAGTCAGTGCCTACATACACAGATACCTAAAAATTACCAGTAGTTTGAAGAAAAAAAAAAGTTCAAGTAAACAATAACTGATGTCTTTAGAAAGTTAAAACTTAGCATTCATGAAACAAGAATTAGACTCTAAAACGGAGATGTTCAGGGCACCTGGGTGACTCAGTGGGTTAAACATCTGCCTTTGGCTCAGATCATGATCCCAGGGTCCTGGGATCGAGTCCCAGGTCAGGCTCTCTGTTCAGCGGGAAGCCTGCTTCTCTCTCTCCCTCTGCCTGCTGATCCCCCCCTGCTTGTGCTCTATGTCAAATAAATAAATAGAATCATAAATAAATAAATAACAGAAATGTTTAAAAAGCCTCCAGTTTTTAAAAACAAAAATATGATAGAATACTGGGAGGGAAAAATCCAATCAAAATGTAGAAGGTAAAGTCGAAAAAAAAATTTTCCCGAGAAAGAACAGAGAAGAGATCAGGAGCTCCCACTGCGAACTCCTAGAGCTTTCTGAGAGGAAACAGAGACAGCAGATTGAAGTGGCAGGGAGAGATACCAGATAAATATGTCCCTTTTTTATCAAGACCATTTCCCAAAGATGAGGGATGTGAGTTTCCAGAAGAGAAGGAATCACCAAGTGTCCAGGACAATGGATGAGGGAGATCTACCCCGAGTTTTGTCATCAATACATTTCAGAACCCTCAGGACAAGGAACCCAAAAACTTCTAAAATACAAAGAAAAAAAGCCTGTTTTAGGAATTCAACTTTTGTCAGACTTCTTTTTGAAAGTCTTTGAAGCCAGAAGACAAGGAAGTTGGATCTTCAAATCCTATGAGAAAAAATATTTCTAGTCTAGAATTCTATACCTACCCAAACTCGTAGTCGCATATGAATTAAGACCATGGCAGACATGTAATATCTGAAGACTACCCCTCAGGAAGCAGAGGTTCCCCTGGCGGTTGCATTCCATCAAAATAAAGGAGTGACAGGGGCTCCCCAGATTGCGGAGAAAGGGAGGTCCCAGGGCAGCTGGGCATCCTGTCCCTATGGGAACAGTGGGAGGGCCGCCCCGTGAGATACGCTCTGTGAAAACCATCAATCCATTAAACACCTAATTTGTGTAAATCTACTGCAAGGGGATTGATATTTTTGGCAGAGAGCCTGGGTATATTAATTGTACGTAGAGAGGAAGTGAATAGAAAAAAGAGGCAAAAACAAAATGACACGCCAAGAAGAGTAACCATGGTACGTGACTCAGCGTGGAATACTATTCTCAGTTTAAAAATGTCAGCCCTAAATGAAGATTTATAGTGGGTTTTAAAAAAAGATTTTATGGGGGATCCCTGGGTGGCTCAGTGGTTTAGCGCCTGCCTTCGGCCCGGGGCGTGATCCTGGAGACCTGGGATGGAGTCCTGTGTCGGGCTCCCTGCATGGGGCCTGCTTCTCCCTCTGCCTGTGTCTCTGCCTCTTGCTCTCTCTGTGTCTCTCATGAATAAATAAAATCTTAAAAAAAAAAAAAAGATTTTATGTATTTATTAGAGAGAGAGAGAGAGAGAGAGAGAGAGTAAGCACGAGAGCCCAAGCAGGGAAAGGAGCAGAGGGAGAAGCAGGATCCCACCCACCCACCCACCAAGCAAGGAGGCCAATTGCAGGGGCTCAACTCCAGGACCTCAGGATCAAAACCTGAGCCAAAGGCAGAAGCTTAACCAACTGTGCCACTCAGGTGCCCCTATAGTGGTTTGGTTTTGTTTTTTAAAGATTTTATTTATTTATTTTAGAGAGAGAGAAAAAAACATGAATGGGGGAGGGGGGACGGAGAAGCCAGAGTCCCTGCTCCCCAATGTGGGGCTCGATCCCAAGACCCCTGAGATCATGACCGGAGCTGAAATCAAAAGTCAGACATTTAACCAACTGAGCCCCCCAGGCACCCCTACAGCGACTTTATTTGTAATTGTCCCAAACTGGAAACACCCAAATGTCTCCTAGGCGCTGAGCAGACAACCTGCAGTCCTTCCCATGGAGGACACCCGTTCAGCAGCGAGGAGAAACAAGGTGCTGCGCCTGCACCCAGAGACGTCTCAGGTGCACCAAGCTCAGTGAGGGACCAGACTACACGCAGGGTGCCCCCACTTACAGGACAATCTTGCAAAGCAAAACTATAGGAATGGAAAACTGTCAGCTGGACGTGGGGGAGGGGAAGGCCAACTGCACAAGAGTCCAGAGGAATTTTTTGAAGGGACGGCGGGACTGCTCTGTTTCTTAATTGTGGTGGTAGTTACCCCGCTGTCCAAAAAGAGCCCTCGGCCACGGAAGCACAGGGGAGCTGAAAACCCGAAATGATATAAAAATCAGCAGAACCGAGGAAGGCAAACCATGGAAGACTCTCTAACTCTGGGAAACAAAGGGTTGCGGGAGGGGAGGCGGGTGAGGAGATGGGGTAACTGGGTGACAGGCAGTAAGGAGGACACTTTATGAGATGAGCACGGAGTGTTGTACTATAGAGGTTGGCAAATTGAATTTAAATAAAGAATTTTAAAAATCAGCAGAACGGCAACCATGTTATTTAAAAGATTTTAACAATTGAAAATGTCATTACTCAGATTTAAAATGTCACAATCTGGGCAGCCCTGGTGCCTCAGTGGTTTAGCACCGCCTTCAGCCTAGGGCGTGATCCTAGAGACCCAGGATCAAGTCCCATGTCTGGCTCCCTGCATGGAGCCTGCTTCTCCCTCTGCCTGTGTCTCTGCCCCTCTCTCTCTCTCTCTCTCTGTGTGTGTGTGTCTCATGAATAAATAAATAAAATCATTAAAGAAAATAAGTAATAAAATGTCACAATCCCAAAACACTGGAAGGCTGGAGGGAGGTGGACATGTGTGTTGGAGGGGCAGCGAATGTACAGTTGTCCTGGGAGCTAAATCCTCACCGGCTAATGTCTAAGTCTGAGAAATGAAGACAAAGCAGGATAAGCTTGCTAATTAGAAACATGGAAAAATGAAAGGCTCCAGCTGGGAAGGTCGGAGGCTGGGAGGATTCCAACCCTGGGGAAAGCACCGGTGGTCGAGCTGGGGCAAAGGCAGCCATTTTTTGGTTCCAGGTCTTAAAACTTTAAAGCACCAGATGACATAGGAGCATAGCTTTGATGACAATAAAACTTTTTTTAAATGGAAATTTGACTAGTAACTTTAAACAACAAAAAGAAAGGAAGCAGAGTTGTACTCTGTGGTCTCCATCCAAGGCACCCAGGGCTTTCCTCGGGGCTTCCAGCCTCTGGAAGGCAGCCAGGAGGTGTCACGCATCTACTCCGTGTTTCTGGGCCACAGACGACCTGTCTCTATGGGAGTCCCCTGTTCCCAGCCGCATTGTGCAGAGAGCAGGAGGCCTCCGGGGATCAGGACTGTGGTCCTCTCCTGTCACCCTGGCAGCCTGGATCCAGGCACTGTGTCCCTGGGGGCTGTTTCCCATCTACATGAGATGCGAGCTGCAGGGCTGCTGTGAGGCTTGCAGGACCTAACAGGTGGACAGCACGTGTTTCGGCATGTGGCCCTAGGTGGGTGCTCGGCACCCATCTGTGTTCTTCTGACCTGGGCTGGGAGCAGGGGCTTCTGCCCTAGGTCCTTGGATCTGGGCCATGGAGGACAGTATGTGACCCCAGGCAGGCTCACCACGTCGTCCATATAAGAGCGCTGAACCACATTCCAGAGCTACTCACATCAATGAGGGATTATCTGTTTCTTTTGGTTTGTGGACGCCACTGCCACAGAGCCCCAGGATGACTACACAGCCAGCCTGTGAGGGATGGAGCCTCTGTTTGGACACCTTACCAGAAAACCAGTGAATTTCTGCAGAGCCCTCACATTTCCCCCTCCCTTTCTCTCTCTCTCTCTCTCTCTCTCTCTCTCTCACACACACACACACACACACACAGTTAACAACCAAGGAGCGTGACCTCTACTCAGGCTACAGTGAGGCTACCCCGGCCTCTAGGCCTCCTCAGTGCCTACCTGGGAAGGTTCCCCAGCAATCTCGTGGTCAGGGGCTGGCTTCCCCACAGACCCCTGAAAATAGTAGTATACCACTCCTGCAATGAGTGAAGAAAGACTAATTAAAACATTTAAGAGTGATAGCATTACTCTAAAATGTCAGTATTTATTTACAATATACCAGAAATTGTATCCCTTTAAAGTAAACTTGGAAAGAAGCTAGGTGTTAATGTGTATGAGGGAAGTTGGATTTTTTCCACAGGTGTGCAGGCAAACATTGAAGACCACTGCTATAGGACGTGAGGTTGTGTGGGTTTTGGTTCATGGGTTTCCAGGGGGAGGGGGGATTTCAGAATCAAACATGGGTTCAAATCTGTTTCACTGCAAAGGTACCAAGGGAAGAAAGAGACAGAGGGCAGCCTTGACTCTGAGCAGCATGGCCAGGCCCTGGGAGCCCCAGTAAGCAGCCAGAGAGTGGGGCGGCCCTGAGGCCAGAACCAGCGGGCCGCCCCTGCATTCCCCAGCGCCCTTACCTGCGAGAATGAAGACGTGTACTACATACAGGGGCTTATAGAGCCTGGAAGGAAAGTGGAGTTGAGGGTAGAGCTTGGGTGCCCCATATGCCCTCACTAGTGAGTGGGGACCACCTTCCCTCCCACTCCAAACCCCAGGACTAGCTCCACCAGGGGGATCCAACACTGTGGGTGCGCAAATCTGTTAACTGGATCAGGGCTCTCGGCAGGCACTGTGCCTCCGCCTCCACTGAGAGCCAGACTCAGAGCCTGAACACACTCCTCCTCTTCTTCTGCTCTTGTCTCCCTGGCCCCACCTTGCCTTCCCAGCCAGAAAGCAAGCACTCGGCCCAGGCTGGGCAGTCAGCATTGGACCAGCTCTTCTCCCGGAGTCTTCCAAGAGCCCTACTCTGGGACTGACAGATCCCACAATCCTGATCAGAAATTGTATCCCCAGGACTCGCCCACCTCTTCTGGGACCCCTCCCCCTTGGCACAAGCAGAGCATCTTGACACTGTCGGACAGTGGCTCCCAGGGTGCATGCACACACAGGCGCACACACAGAGGCAGGGCCCACCAGCCAGGACCAGGCCTTCTGCCCCAACCCTGAGTCACAGAGAAACTGGAACAGTCAAGGAAAGGGGAACAGAGAACTCTATTCTCCTTTCCTTTTAGACCTAAGTGGGCATCCCCTTTCCTGGTCACTCAAGGCACTGGGCCCACCTGAACTTTACCTCTCTCTCTGGCAGCCCAGTCCAAACACCATTTTCACTCTGTGAAGAAAAGATGGTCAACCATCAGTGGGGATCCCTGGGTGGCGCAGCGGTTTGGCGCCTGCCTTTGGCCCAGGGCGCGATCCTGGAGACCCGGGATCGAATCCCACGTCGGGCTCCCGGTGCATGGAGCCTGCTTCTCCCTCTCCCTCTGCCTGTGTCTCTGGCTCTGCCTCTGCCTGTGTCTCTGGCTCTGTCTCTCCTTCTATCTCTCAAGAATAAATAAATAAATAAAATCTTAAAAAAAAAAAACCATCAGTGCATCAGCAGGCCTGAGATCCTGTGTTCCTTTACCTGGTGGGGTACGGGCCATGTGATGGGCCAAGCGATGGGCCACCCTCTTCCCCGGGGGGATGGCCCGCTGGTCACAGCCAGGGCCAAACTCAGGACAGAATGGGCTAGCTTGGAAAATGCTCAGGAATTTCTCCCAAGACCTCAGAGTCCCAAAGAAAAGCTGGTTTCAATGCCCTCAGAGCTGGAAAGGCAGTTCTCAGAGAATCAGGATGGGAAAAGGGGTCTGGGATAGGATTCAGGTGTCACTTGACTGAGCATTTGGTATAAAATGACCCCAGATGTACATGGCTAGTTATTTCAGAAACACTGTGCAACAGAAAATATTTGAGAGTATTGGTAGTTTTTAATCATTATCATTTACTCTTACAATTTAGGGAGTCCTAAGGGAAATGCGTGGCCTCCTCAAAAGACCCTCTGTCTGAAGTCTCACCTGCAGTGTGGAACTGCTTATGAGCAAAGCTCACGGTAAAGTCAAGGTCTCCGATGTGATTGGGACCTGATGCCACCTTGTGAGTCTCTGTGCCCCAAGGGAGGGCCCTCATCTCTCCAGGGCCAAGTTCAGAATCTCCCTTCAGCTTTCCACCCTCTCCTCCCCCTGTCCCACCCTCAGCAGAGAATACAGGCACCCCCAGATGGGACTCCCTCGACTCCCTGCCACCAAACCCACCCATCCTCTGCTTCTCCCAGGCCCTTTCATCCCTGTTCAGGGAGGTGGCTGCCCTCGGTTCCCTGGGCCATTAGTCATTTCTACCTTGGTGTGAGCAAAGTTATCCAGCTTTTTCCGAGAGGCGGTCTGGAGGAGGAAAGTAAACAGATCCTGAGGGAGAGAGGAAGAGAGGGAGAAGGGGATGCCAGGTAGGAAAGATGGGGAAAGGGAAGCTAAGAGTTGTAAAGCCAATTTTCACCTGCTCAGGTGCTCTACTGAGGGCAGCCTTTGAGCCCACTTGCTGCCAATCTTGGTGATTTCAGCGACTTGCAGAGCACCCTCTGATCATATCAGCGTCCAGGCAGTGTCCTGCTCACCTCTCTTTAAGCTCTAGGGCCGAGCCTGAGGAGGGCATGGGAGCCCAGCTAAGTCTGGGAGGCCAACACCACAGCCCCTCCCTTTTGTAAGGAGAGAGGTGTCTGTGTGTGACATCATGTCTTAGGGGGCTTTATGACAGGACAGCCTCTCCAACTGTGGCCAGAGCAGTTTGTCAAGTGCCACAGAGTGGCCTAGATCCCACCAGTCTGAGGCAGCACCTTTGTGGCTGTCTCTAGTTCCATTCAATGTCAACACAATGCCCAAGCACTTGTGGTGTGTCAAGTTACGTGCAAAGTCCTGTAGGGATGCAAAGACATAAAGGTGTGTGAGACTCAGTCTGGTCACATAGCACAAGGATATTTTCTGAATCAAAAATAAGAACCTGTGGAAGGAGCCTCGGTGTCCATTAAAAGATGAATGGATAAAGAAGATGTGGTTTATGTATACAATGGAATATTACTCAGCCATTAGAAACGACAAATACCCACCATTTGCTTCAACATGGATGGAACTGGAGGATATTATGCTGAGTGAAATAAGTCAGTCGGAGAAGGACAAACATTATATGGTCTCATTCATTTGGGGAATATAACAGTGAAAGGGAATAGAAGGGAAGGGAGAAGAAATGAGTAGGAAATATCAGAAAGGGAGACAGAACATAAAGACTCCTAACTCTGGGAAACGAACTAGGGATGGTGGAAGGGGAGGAGGGTGGGGGGTGGGGGTGAATGGGTGACGGGCACTGAGGGGGACACTTGACGGGATGAGCACTGGGTGTTATTCTGTATGTTGGTAAATTGAACACCAATAAAAAATTAATTTATTAAAAAAAAATAAGAACCTGGCCTAACTATTTCTGAGTGTCATCCATCCATTGAACCAGTGTCTGCTGAGCTTCCATTTGGGGTCAGGAAAGATGCTATGGGGAGAGAAAGGCAAACAGGATATAGAGTCTGCCTTTAAGAGGCGTGAAGACATCAAATAGATATTGTCAGATTCAAGACAACAGACTTTAGTGTCCTCAAATTACTCTGCATGTAACTAAACAATAATTACAAAACTATGGGGGCACCTGGGTGGCTCAGTTGGTTAGGTGTCTGCCTTTGGCTCAGTTCATGATCCCAGGGTCTTGAGATCAAGCCCCGTGTGGGGCTCCACACGCAGCAGAGAGTATGCTCAAAATACTCTCTCCCTCTCCCTCCTCCTCTGCCCCAGCTTGCACATGTCCTCTTTCTCTCTCAATTTTTTTTAAGTAAAAAAAAAATTACAGAAATGTAGATGTTTAAAACTGAGGAGTGCTTAGTTTCATATGTACAAGAAATATTTACCAAGACATATCATATTCTCAATCATAAACCAAGCCTCAATAAATTTAAAAGCTTAAAGTCATTTCTGGGGGACACCTGGCTGGCTCAGTCAGTAGAGCATTCAACTCTAGAGCTCAGAGTTGTGAGTCTGAGCCTCACAGTGGGTGTAGAGACTACTTAAAAAAAAATCATTTCAAGTATGTTCTCTGACCACAATGGAATTAAATTAGAAATCAGTAACAGACAGACCCCTGGAAAATCCCCAACTAAACAACACACATTTAAATAATATGTGAGTGAACTAAAAAGTCTAAAAGAAAGTATTTTGAACTGAAAAAAAATGAAAAAATATCAAAATCTGTGGGATGCAGTTAAAACAGTGCATAGAGAAAAAAATACAGCACTAAAAATATCTATATTAGAAAATAACAAATGTCCCAAATGAATCCCTTAGTTTCCACTTTAAGGAACTGGAAATGGAAGAGCAAATAGAGCCCAAATAACCACAAGAATTGAAATAAGAAAGATTAAAGTGAAAATAATTGAAATAGAAAACAGAGAAACAATAGAAAAAATCAGTAAAACCAAAAGCTGGTTTTGTGAGGTCAATGAAATGTGTAATTCTGTCAATAGATGAGACCAGAAAAAAATAAGATACAAATGGTCAGTATCAAGAATGATGAAGGTGGGCAACCTGGGTGGCTTGGTGGTTTGACACCTGCCTTCAGCCCAGGGCGTGATCCTGGGGACCTGGGGTCAAGTCCCACATTGGGCTCCCTGCATGGGGCCTGCTTCTCCCTCTGCCTGTGTCTCTGCCTCTCTCTCTTTCTCTCTGTCTCTCATGAATAAATAAATAAAATCTTAAAAAAAAAAAAAAGAATGATGAAGGTGGCAATGACACAGAATCTATAGGTACCAAAATGGTAATAAGGGAATAGTATAAACCATACCAATAAATTCAACAACATAGAGGAAATGGACAAAAATATTTATTTTTTTTAAGATTTATTTATTTATTTATTCATGAGAGACACAGAGAGAGGCAGAGACACAGGCAGAGGGAGAAGCAAGTTCCTCACAGAAGCTGGATGTGGGACTCAATCCCCGGACCTGGGATCACACCCTGAGGTGAAGGCAGACACCCAACCACTGAGCCACCCAAGCATCCCTGGACAAAATCTTTAAAAGATACAAAATACCAAAGCTCATGCAAGAAGTACATCACCTGATAACACAATGTCTATTAAAGACATTAAATTTTAAATAATTTAAAGTTTTAAATAATTTAAAGTTTCCCACAAAGAAAACTCCAGATCTATAGGGCTTCACTAGTGAATTCTACCAAACTTTTTTTTAAGATTTTATTTATTTGAGAGAGAGAGAGAAGCAGGGGGAGAAGCAGAGGGAGAGGGAGAAGTAGGTTCGCCGCCCAGCAGGGAACCAGACATGGGACTCGATTCCAGAACCCTGGGATCATGACCTGAGCTGAAGGCAGACAGACACTTAACCAACTGAGCCAGCTAGGCACTTCCTACCAAACTTTTAAGGAAGAAATAATACTAACTCTACACAAACTCTACCAGAAAAAGAGGAGAGAATACTTTCCATCTCACTGTATGTGGATAGCATTATCTGATATCAAAACCAAAGATGACACAAGAAAATTATAGGACAACGTCCCTTATAAACACAGAGGGAAATATTATTAAGAAAATCTTGGGATGCCTGGGTGGCTCGTGGGTAAGCGCCTGCCTTTGGCTCAGGGCATGATCCTGGAGTCCCGGGATTGAGTCCCACATGGGGCTCCCTGCATGGAGACTAGTTCTCCCTCTGCCTGTGTCTCTGACTCTCTCTCTCTCTCTGTGTCTCTCATGAATAAATAAAATCTTTTTTAAAAAAAAGAACAAGCAAGTTAAATAAGGTATTTATCAATAAATAGCTTCCGGGACACCTGGGTGGCTCAGTGGTTTAGCCTCTGCCTTCGGCCCAGGTCATGATCCTGGAGTCCTGGGATAGAATCCCACATCCGGCTCCTCGCAGGGAGCCTGCTTCTCCCTCTGCCTGTGCCTCTGCCTCTCTCTGTCTCTCATGAATAAATAAATAAAAATCTTTTTAAAAAAAGAAAAAAATCTTAACTTAAGGGGCACCTGGGTGGCTCAGTCAATTAAACATCTGCTTTCAGCTCAGATCATGATCCTGGAGTCCTGGGATTGAGCCTCATGTCAGGCTCTCTGCTCCCTCTCCCTCTATGTGCTCATACTCTCCCTCTCACTCTCTCTCTCAAGTAGATAAATAAGATATTAAAAAATTATATTTAAAAAGAAAACCTTTTTTTTTAAATTTATGATAGTCACACAGAGAGCGAGAGAGAGAGAGGTAGAGACACAGGCAGAGGGAGAAGCAGGCCTCATGCACCGGGAGCCCGACATGGGATTCGATCCCAGGTCTCCAGGATCGCGCCCTGGGCCAAGGGCAGGCGCTAAACCGCTGCGCCACCCAGGGATCCCTAAAAAGAAAATCTTAACTTAAAACTAAAAACATATAAAAGGGATAATACACAATACCAAAGCAGTTTATCCTCAGGAATGCAAGGTTGGTTCAACACTCAAAAGCCAATCAACATAATTTACCATATTAACGAACTAAAAAAGAAAAAGCATATGAGGAACACATGGTTGGCTCAGCGATTGAGCATCTCCCTTCAGCTCACAGAATCCAGGATTGAGTCCCTGCATCAGGCTCCCTGTGGGAAGCCTGCTTCTTCTATGTCTCTGCCTCTCTCTCTCTCTGTGCCTCTCATGAATAAATAAATAAATCTTTTAAAAAAATAAAAAAGAAAAAGCATATGATTATCTCAATAGATGCATAGAAAAACATTTGATAAAATCAACATCTGTTCTGAAAAAAAAGAAAACAGAAAAACAAAAACAACTCCTAGCAAACTAGGAGGAGTTGGGAACATTCTCAACCTGATGAAGGACATTAGTGAAAAACTTAGTGCTAACAATATACTCAGTGGTAAAATACTGAATACTTACTCTGTAAGTTCAGGAATAAGGCAAGGGTGTGATGATGAAAGCCTTCATGATTTCTACACAACATACTAGAAGTTTTAGACAATGAACTCAGCCAAAAGAGAAAAGTAATAGCCGCTTACACCATTAGTAAACCTACCATACTCCTGAAAAGGGAAATGATGTCAATAATAAAGCAGAACATCAAACTTCCCCTACCCTGCCTAATCTAGTCCAATAACCAACCTAATATTTGAAAATCTGACTTATGATCACTTGCCAATTTTTCCTTAAGTCAAATTCTATATTTTAAGTAACAGATTTCTAGAGTCAGAGCCCTATTACTGCAATGATTCGGCCCCCTATATATATTTGACACTATTTGTGGGGGCACCTGGGAGGCTCATTGGTTGGCTCAGTGGTTGAGTGTCTGCCTTTGGCTCAGGTTGTGATCCTGGAGTCCTGAGATTGAGTACCGCATATCCCTCTGCCTGTGTCTCTGCCTCTCTCTCTGTGTCTCACATGAATAAATAAAATCTTTTTAAAAAATAATATTATTATTTATGTCTATTTCAAAAGAGAGCTTTAACATTTTTTCCATCAATTGCCCTGGCAAATTGCAAATGAGACAAAAGCATTTCACTTGCAAATATATCATAACGTTGTTCATTGATTAAACTAATGTTTTTCAAATCTTATGATCATAATCAGCCATTATAAAAGATGACCACTCTTTTCAATGAGCTATAAAACTTAACATAAAAAGAAAGAGAGAGGGCAGCCTGGGTGGCTCAGCAGTTTAGCACAGCCTTCAGCCCAGGGCATGATCCTGGAGAGCAGGGATTGAGTCCCACGTTGGGCTTCCCGCATGGAGCCTGCTTCTCCCTCTGCCTACTTCTCCCTCTGTCTGTGTCTCTGCCTCTCTGTTTCTCGAATAAATAAAATCTTAAAAAAAAAAAAAAAAGAAAGAGGGGGATCCCTGGGTGGCTCAGCAGTTTAGCGCCTGGCTTCAGTCCAGGGCATGATCCTGGAGTCCTGAGATCGAGTCCTGCATCGGGGTCCCTGCATGGACCCTGCTTCTCCCTCTGCCTGTGTCTCTGACTCTCTCTCTCTCTGTGTCTCTCATGAATAAATAAGAATAAATAAATAAATAAAATCTTTTAAAAAAGAGAGAACAGGAGAGACAGAGAGAAAGAGAAGTAAAAGTCAGTCAGATTATAAAGGAAATAAAACTGTCTTTATTTTGCAGACATGATTGTATATTAAAATCCTATGAAATCAAACAAAAAGCTATTATAGTTTAGCAGGGTTGAAAGATACAAGATCAATATATAAAAGTAAATTATATTTTCTCTGAACATAAAACTGCTCTAAAAAATAAAGTATGTTTAAAAATTTTTTAATTCAAAAAAACTTTTAAAATTCATTTATATTTATATATAATAGCAATGAATATTTGGGAATTGAAATATTTCAAAATACCATTTATAATAGCATAAAAAATATAGAATATATAGGGGAAAACTTGACAAAAGATGTGTGCAAGATCTGTACACTAAATGCTGCAAAACACGCTGAGAGAAATTAAGGAAGACCTACATAAGTGAAGAGATATACCATGGTCATGGGTCGGATTCCATCCTCAAATTGATCTATAAATTCAGCATAATTGTAATAAAACTTACAGCATTTTTTGGTTCTTAAACCCAATATGCTGTATCAAAGGTGCATATAGAAATGTGAAGAACCCAAAATAGCCAAACAATTTTGAAAAAAACAAAGTTGGTCAGCAATCAAAACAATATGAAATTGCTGATGTCAAGAGAGATGGGACAAAAGCAGATCCTCATACTGTCAATTGATTTGAGACAAAGGTGCAAATGTAATTCGTTGGAGGAAAGTCTTTTCAATAAATGGTCCTGAAGAAACTGGGTATTTATATAGGAAAAAGTAGACTTTGATTCTCATCTCATACCATGTATAAAGGTAACTCAAAATTAATCATAGACCTAAATCTAAAACCTAAAACTATAAAATTCCTAGAAGAAAACAGGAGAAAATATTTGAGGCTATGGATTAAGCAAAGAAGTCTTGAAATAACACCAAAATCATGATCCATCATAGAAAAAAAAAATGATATGTTGGACTTCATCAAAATTTTTAAGTTTTTTTTTTAAGATTTTATTTATTTATTCATGAGAGACACAGAGAGGGAAGCAGAGACACAGGCAAGGAAAGAGAAGCAGTCTCCATACAGGAAGCCCAATGTAGGACTCGATCCCGGGACTCCGGGATCATGCCCTGAGCCAAAGGCAGACCTCTAACTGCTGAGCCACCCAGGTGTCCTGACTTCATCAAAATTTACCTCTTCTTTTCTAAAGATACTATTAAGAGAAATAGAAAGACAAGCCACAGACTTGGGAGAAAATACTTGCAAATTATATATCTAATAAAGAGATCTGTCTAGAATATATAAAGAACTCAGACTCAATAGTAAGAAAACAAACAACTGATTTTTTAAATGGGCAAAAGAATTAAACAGATATTTCACCACAGAAGATAAACAGATGGTAAATAAGCACATGAAAAAACTCTCAACATTACTAGTCACTAGTGAAAGAAAATGCAAATTAAAACTGTAAGATATCACTACATACCTAATAAAGACTGTCTTAAAAAGACTGACCTTTCCAAACATTGATGAGAAGTGGAATCACTGAGATTCTCAAGCATTGCTGATATGAATATAAAATTATATGACTAGGTTTTGGAGTTGGAAACTTTCTTTAAAAATAAAAACATACACCTGCTGTGTTACCTACCAATCCACTCTAGGTATTTACCCAAGAAAGAAGATGTAATCCATACAATGACACGTGCACAAATATTTGCAACAAGTTATTTGCAATAGCCCCAAAGTGGAAACAACCCAAATATCCATGAACAGGTGAATAAATAAACACGTTATCCATATAATGGGATATATTCAGCAATAAAAGGAATGGACTACTGATCGCCATAAGAATAAGGATAAATCTCAAAATAGTTTTGCTAAGTGAAAGACAAAAGAGAAGGATATATACTGTAGGATTACAATTTTTTTGTAGGATTACATTTATGTAAAATTTTACAAAATACAAATACGTTTTCATGGAGGTACAAAGAGGGAGAGATGGGATGGAGGGATTACAGAAGCCCACAAGAAAGCTTTTAAGGGTGACAGATATGGGCAGCCCAGGTGGCTCAGCGGTTTAGCGCCACCTTCAGCCCGGGGCTGGATCTTGGAGACCTAGGATCAAGTCCCATGTTGGGCTCCCTGCATGGAGCCTGCTTCTCCCTCTGCCTGTGTCTCTGCCTCTCTCTCCCTCTCTTGTGTGTCTGTCATGAATAAATAAATAAAATCTTTATTTAAGATGCCCAATAAATAAAATCTTTAAAAAAATAATAAGGGTGAGAGATATGCTCATTCTCCTAATTGTGATGATGGTTCACAAGTATATATTAATGTATCAAATACCAATATCAACACTTTGTCATATGCCAATTATATATCAACAAAGTTGGGTTTTTTTTAATTATTTTTTTAAGATTTTATTTATTTATTCATGAGAGACACACAGAGAGAGAGGCAGAGACGCAAGCAGAGGGAAAAGCAGGCTCCACATAGGGAGCCCGATGTGGGACTCGATCCAGCATCCCAGAATCAGGCCCAGGATCCACCCAGGCGTCCTAACAAAGCTGGTTTTAAAAAGAGTAAAGTTTAAAAATAAATAAATAAATAAATAAAGTTAGGGGCTCCTGGGTGGCTCAGTTGGTTAAGCATCTGCCTTTGGCTCAGGTCATGATCCCAGGATCCTGGGATCAAGCCCCAAGTTGGACTCCCTGCTCGGTGGGGAGCCTGCTTCTCCCTCTGCCTCTCCTCTGCTGCCCCTACCCCTGCTCATGCTCTCTCGCTCTCTCTCAAATAAATAAAATAACCTTTTTTTTTTAAAGAGTAAAGTTGGGCAGCCCCAGTGGCGCAGCAGTTTAGCACCGCCTGCAGCCCAGGGCGTGATCCTGGGGACCCGGAATGGAGTCCCACATCAGGCTCCCTGCCTGGAGCCTGCTTCTCCCTCTGCCTGTGTCTCTGCCTCTCTCTCTCTCTCTCTCTCCCTCTCATGAATAAATAAATAAAATCTTAAAAAATAATAATAATAAAAATAAAAATAAATAAAAAAAGAGTAAAGTTATATGAACTGTTCTATTGTTTCTTCCTCCAGACTTAAACATTGTAAACATTCTTTAAACATTTAAACAGGTACTCACAGGGATGCCTGGGTGGCTCAGTGGTTTAGCGCTGCCTTCAGCCCAGGGCCTGTTCCTGAAGACCCGGGATCAAGTCCCACGTCGGGCTCCCTGCATGGAGCCTGCTTCTCCCTCTGCCTGTGTCTCTGCCTCTCTCTCTCTCTGTGTCTCTCATGAATAAATAAATAAATCTTAAAAAAAAAAAAAAGAACTCACCTCAACTCCTAACAGAACAAACATGGATATTTCTTTGTAAGGATAAGAAACAGAAAAAAAGTCCTATGAAAAGAAATGGTAGTCCAAAAGGAGGAATTCAGGGACACCTGGGTGGCTCAGTTGTTGAGCATCTATCTTTGGCTTGAAGCATGATGCCAGGGGTCGGGGATTGGGTCCCACATCGGGCTCCCTGTGAGGAGTCTGCTTCTCCCTCTATGTCTCTGCCTCTTTCTGTGTCTCTCATGAATGAATAAATAAAATCTTTTTTTTTTTTTAAAGGAGGAATTCAGCACTATGATAAGAGCAATCCATGGTCTCCTATGCAATTGTTACCCCCCAAACAGAAGAAAGGTAGATATGCCCGATTTTGTATTCTCAACAATATTCAAGAAGATATTGTATCTATGAAACTGGGGCAGACAGTAATACAAAATTTATCCTGATCCAGGCCAACAGTTAAATTTTATTTTTTAAGTAATTTCCACACCCAACATGAGGTTTGAACTCATGAACCTGAGATCAAGAGTTGCATGCTCCACCAACTTAGCCAGCCAGGTGCCCTAAATTTTAAAATGAAATGGAAACTGTGATACTATTTAAAAATGACTGGGGGATCCCTGGGTGGCTCAGCGGTTTGGCGCCTGCCTTTGGCCTGGGGCGTGATCCTGGAGTCCCGGGATTTATTCCCACATCGGGCTCCCTGCATGGAGCCTGCTTCTCCCTCTGCCTGTGTCTCTGCCTCTCTCTCTGTATCTCATGAATAAATAAATAAAATTTAAAAAGTAAATAAATAAAAATGATTGGACACTATTTAAAAAAAAGTGAATAAGTGCATTAAAAGACCAAGAAATTCTCCCAGTAGACAGAAGCAAAAGATAAGGAATAGAAACGTTGAGAGATGTGGAGGACAAACGTAGAAGACTAAACAGTCATCAAATAAGAATATCAAGAAGAAGAGAGTTGAGGGAGAAGCCACAAGATACAAATGTTCCTCAAAGTAAAGGAAGCCTTGACTCTTAATCACATGCTCTTAGATTAACTTAATGAGGCAAAAGTCACACTAAGTATACAGACTCTGATAAGATTTTTGAATTTTCAGGATAAAGGAAACATTAAGGGGGCACCTGGCTGGCTCAGTCAGTGGAGCTAGACAGGGATGACCTCAGGGCTGTGAGCTAGAGCCCCATGTTGGGTGTAGAGATTACTTAAAAAATAAAATCTTCAAAAAAGAGGAAAGAAAGAAAAGAAAACATTAAAGTGGGGCAAGGGGAAGGGGACAGATTACCTAAAAAGAATAAAGAAGCAGAATGGTATCAGAATTGCCACATGCAATACTGTTAGTGGAGTCATGTTTTACAGAGTTTTGAGGGAAAATGATTGTGACTCAAGAATTCTATGCTGAACCTAGTCAGCTTTCAGTGTCAGGACAATAGGAAAGTTCTCAGTGGTCACTGGGCCCAGACATCAGATTGCCACCTGTGTATACTGCCCCTCCCTCCTACCTCATACCACAGAGGTAAAAGAAAGTAGAGCTGAAAATAAATCCATAATAGTGCTAGAAAACAAAACTTGGTGTCCTGTTAAACTACAAGCTACAAGGAACCCCTCAAAAATGGAAGGCAGATAGAATGAGGTTGGTAGAGAAAATCAAAGCACAAAATATAGGCAGAGAGCGTCATCCTGAAAGGTGGACAGTCTCCAGGGGTGGGGGTGGGGGCCTCCGACTGTTCGTCAGAGTGATAGATCTGGGGAGCAGGACAGACCCTATCAGGATAACTGGTTGGGGTACTCATGTGAAGTAAAAAGGTGACGGACTTCCTCTCTCCCCACCTATGACAAGCAGACAAAAATAGAGGCATCAGCCACCAGATGAGAGCAATAAATGTGAGAATTCTTGGTCAGAGAAGTGCTGGATGGTTGGTAACTAATACTCAGCAGGATTGGGGAGCCCAGTGCCCTAAAGTCTAACCACAAGTACACGCTTACTAGCAGTGTATTTTTATGACCCTACATAGTCGATTAGCACTCCACGATAAATAAAACCATTCAAAAAGACCCTATCAAAGTATTTTTTAAAAGAATATGTTTGCAACCTTGGAAGAGAAGAGATCTTCTTACAAAGAAGACACAGGGACATCTGGGTGGCTCAGTCGGTTCAGGATCCAATTCTTGTTTTCAGTTCAGGTCACAACCTCAGGATTGTGGGATTGAGTCCTGCATCAGGCTCTGAGCTCAGTATGAGTCTGCTTGAGATTCTCTCTCTCCCTCTCCGTCTGCCCCTCCTTCCTTATGCACGTGCACTCTCTCTCAAATACATAAGTAAAATCTTAAAAAAAAAAAAAAAGAAAAGAAACTAACTAAGACATGGGGCACCTGCATGGCTCAGTGGTTGAGCATCTTGCCTTTGGCTCAGGTCATGATCCCAGGGTCCTGGGATCAAGTCCCATGCCAGGCTCCCCGCGGGGAGCTGCCACCTCCCTCTCCCTGTGTCTCTGCCTCTCTCTGTGTGTCTCTGAGGAAGAAATCCATTTTTAAAAATCTTTTTAAATAAATAAATTAAAAAAACTAAGACACAAAATACTTATACTACATAAATATTTAAACTTCTATATGACAAAGCCATCAACAAAGTTGAAAACAAACAAGAAATGAGGTATTTGTGGGTTGCCTGGGTGGTCCAGTTGGCTAAGCAGCTGCCTTTGGCTCAGGTCATGATTCTGGAGTCCTGGAATTGAGCCCTGCATTGGGCTCCCTGCTCAGTGGGGAGTCTGCTTCTCCCTCTGCTTGTGCTCTCTCCCTCTCTCTCTCAAATAAATAAATAAAATATAAAAAAAAGAAATGGGGTATTTGCAGCATATATGGCAAAGATTAATACAGAGATGACAAAAAGACATTCCTGCAAATCAATAGGACAATGAAATAGAAAAATGGGCAAAGAATATGAAGAAATAAAAGTGGCCACATGAAAAGAAGCTCAATTTCATTAGTAATCACGAAAATAAAAAAAAAAAAAAAGAAGAAGAGCTATTATTTTCTTCCCTCAAGTTGGCAAAACATAATATTAAATGTTGAAGTGGGTGCAAGGAACCAGTACTTTCAATCACTGAGGAGAGGGCAATTTGGCAATATCTATTTAAAGTGCATGTACCTTTTGCCTCAGCAATTCTACTTCTCGTTATCTGTTCCAGAGAAATACCCACTCAGGTAGGCTTCAAAATGAGGCATGAATGAGGATGTCCCTTGTTTTTAATAGCACAGAGATGGAAACCACCTAGATCTATGAATAGGGCAACAGCTGAAAAATGAAATACGATATATCCACATTACAGATTCTTTCCAGAACTAAAATGAATCAGATCTAGATAAACTGAGAGAATGATCTTGGAGGCACTTAGTGAAAAAAGATCCAGATTCCAGGAGTCTGTGCAGTGCCAAGGCTAATGAGGGCAAGGACTATGTCTCCATCTTTTCTATGTCCTCTGTATGTGGCTCAATGGCTGGTAGAGAACAGCACTCAGGAAATGTCTGGGAAATGCACGCTGTGGTCGCACAGTGGGTAAGTGGCAGGGCCTGAGATCCAGACTCCTGAACACTACTCTCTGCTTCTGATGACTGTGATTTAGGTCCGGGCTTTGTAAAATCTCCCTCTCTAGGCAGCAACCTGAAGTGATAGGGTTATTTTCAGAGCCAGCTTCATAGGCATGTAACATATGTGGTCACATGGGGTCCTGCACTCAGATGCACCACCCCTTCCTACTGAATGTTGTCAGAGGAGACCTAGCAAAGAGTCAGGACTTTCACCTTTGACCACAGGTAAAAAAGAAACCTCCCTCCCGTGATGTCTGTGGAAGCTACAGGGGAGGAACAGCAATGAGGCACTCCTACCCTTACCAACCAGAGACATATAAGGGGAAAATCTGTAGGGAGCCCCAGAACTCCCAGTCCTGCTAATTACTATGAGGACACCCCCGCCTTAGTGTCAACTGGGGCCGATGGGGGGGGGGGACCTGGACTTCTTCCCCCACTTGTAGTAACAAGCTCCTGCATTTCCCCTGCTGGAGTGGTGTCAAAGGAAGCTACCATTTAAAAAAATTTTTAAATAAGACTTACGATCTCATGACATAATACCCAAAGTGTCCAGGTTTCAATAAAAAATCACGCATCATACCAAAAACAAGGAACAGCTTAAACTGGACAACACAACAACAACAATCACCAGATGCCAATGGCAAGATGACAAAGGCAGAATTCTCTGCAAAGATTTTATTTTTTTAAACAATTTTATTTATTCATTCATTCATTCATTCATTCATGAGACACACACACAGAGAGGCAGAGACAGAGGCAGAGGGAGAAGCAGGCTCCCAGTGGGGAGCCCGATGCGGGACTCGATCCCAGGACCCCAGGATCCTGAGCAGATGCTCAACCACTGAGCCACCCAGGTGCCCCTCTCTGAAAAGATTTTAAAGCAGCTAGCATAAACATGTTTCTTTTTTTTAAATAAATTTATTTTTTTATTGGTGTTCAATTTGCCAACATATATATAGAATAACACCCAGTGCTCATCCCATCAAGTACCCACCTCAGCATAAACATGTTTCAACAAGCATTTATGAACATGCCTGAAACAAAATTTATTTTTTTAATTTTTATTTATTTATGATAGTCACAGAGAGGGGGGGGGGGCAGAGACACAGGCAGAGGGAGAAGCAGGCTCCATGCACCGGGAACCCGATGTGGGATTTGATCCCAGGTCTTCAGAATCACGCCCTGGGCCTAAGGCAGGCGCCAAACCACTGCACCACCCAGGGATCCCTGAAACAAAATTTAAAAATAGAGTCTCAGCAAAGAAACATTAGATTAAAGGAAGAACCAATATAAATTTTAGAACAAAAACTGAAATTAAAAGCTAGTGAATGAGTTCAAAAGCAGAAAGGAGAGGGCAGGAAAGAAGCAGTGAACTGTAAAGTAGAACAACTGAAACTGTCCAATCTGAACCAGAAAAACAGACTGAGTTAAAAATGAGCAGAGCATCAGGGACTTGTGGGACTATTTAAAAAGATCAAGCATCATGTTATGAGAATCTCAGGAGAGGAGAAGAGAGGGCAGGACTGAACAAATACTCAAAGAAAACTTTCCAAATTTGGTAGAAGGCATAAAAATGACAGATTTAAGAAGCCAAGTGAATTCCAAATAAGATAAATCCAAGAAATATCCTAGTCAAACTAATGAAAAATAAGTAAAGGAGAAGTTGTGAGAGCAGCCAGAGAAAAACAACACCTTACCTATATGGAAATGTCAACTCCAATGATAGCTGATTTCTCATCAGAGGCTATAGAGGCCAGAAGGACGTGACACAACATTTTCAAGTGTTGAAATGTCAACCCAGAATCCCATAGTCAATGAAAACATCCTTCAAGGATGCTGGGAGAAATCAGGAAATTCACAGATACAGGACAACTAAGGCAATTTGTCACCAACTGACATGCTCAACTGCCTATTTTTTTCAGATTTATTTATTTATTTGAGATTCAGGGTGTGGGGAGGCAGAGAGAGAGAGAGTTGAGAGAGAGAGAGAGAGAGAATCCTCAAGCAAACTCCCCACCGAGCATGGAGCTGGATATAGGGCTCCATCCCAGGACCCTGAGACCAAGACCTGAGCCCAAACCAAAAGTCAGCTGCTCAGTCCACTGAGCCACTCAGGCACCCCTCAACTGACTTCTTTCTGATAAAGCTGCAAAAGCAATTAAGTGGAGGAAAACTGGTTTTTCAACAAATGGTTCTGGGGTAATTGGACATTCACCAGCAGAAAACAACAACAGCAGCAAAAAGGGGAAAAAAAGAAAACCCCAAAACCTTAACTTAAATCTAACACCTTATATAGGGGATCCCTGGGTGGCTCAGCGGTTTAGCGCCTGCCTTTGGCCCAGGGCGCGATCCTGGAGTCCCAGCATGGAGCCTGCTTCTCCCTCCTTCTGTGTCTCTGCCTCTCTCTCTCTCACATAAATAAATAAATAAATAAATAAATAAATAAATAAATAAATAAATCTAAAAAAAAAAGAAATAACACCTTATATAAAAGTTAATTTAAAGTGCACCATGAACTTAAGTGTAAAACATAAAGCTTTTAGGAAAAAAAAATCATAGAAAATCTTCTGAACCTAGGGCTTGACAAAGGATTCTTTGATTTGGCAACAAAAGCACAATCCTTAAAAGGAAAAGTTGATATATTGGCTTTCATCAAAATCAAACACTTTTGTTCTGTGAAAGACCCTGTTGAAAAGACGAAGAGACAAGCTAAAGAGTGGGAAGAAGTATTTGCAAACCACATATCTGACAAAGGACTAGTATCTAGAATATATAAAGAACTCTTACAATTCAACAAGTACACAAACAATTTAATTTGAAAATGGACAAAAGACATTTCAATAGAGGGAACAGGAAATTAGCATTTAAAAATATGTTCAGCGGGGCACCTGGGTGGCTCAGTCAGTGAAGCATTTACCTTTGGCTCAGGTCATGATCCCAGAGTCCTGGGATCAGTCCCGCATCAGGCTCCCTGCTCAGTGGGGTATGTGCTTCTCCCTCTACCCCTTCCCAGTGCTCATGCGTGCTCTCTCTCTCTCTCTCTCTCAAATAAATAAAACCTTTAAAAAATAAATAAAAAGATGTTCAACATCACTACCCATAAGAAAAATGCAAATAAAACAACAATGATGGAGATCCCTGGGTAGCTTAGTGGTTTCGCACCTGCCTTTGGCCCAGGGTGGATCCTGGAGTCCCGGGATCGAGTCCCACGTCGGGCTCCCAGCATGGAGCCTGCTTCTCCCTCTGCCTGTCTCTCTCTCTCTCTCTCTATCATAAATATAAATAAATAAATAAATAAATAAATAAATAAATAAATAAATAAATAAATAAAACAATGAGGTGTCCCTACACATCCATCAGAATGGCTAAGATACAAAAGTTGTTGCACCAATGCAGAACAGGATATGGAGACCTGGACCACTTACACACTGCTAATGGGAATGTGAAATGGTTTAGTCACTCTGGAAAATAATTTTGTAGTTTCTTAAAACAACTAAATATAAGGGGATCCCTGGGTGGCGCAGCGGTTCGGTGCCTGCCTTTGGCCCAGGGTGCGATCCTGGAGACCCGGGATCGAATCCCACATCGGGCTCCCGGTGCATGGAGCCTGCTTCTCCCTCTGCCTATGTCTCTGCCTCTCTCTCTCTGTCTCTGTGACTATCATAAATAAATAATAAAAAAAAATTTTAAAACAACTAAATATGCAGCAAACATATGGCCTAGCCTATCCAAAAGGTCATATACTGTATAATTCCACTGCAAAACATTCTCAAAATGACCAAAATGGAGGCCCTTTATCAGGGACTAAGAAGGGGGTTGGGGGAGGGAAACGTGAGGGATCCTTGTAATGGGAACACTCTTTTTTTTTTTTTTTAAGATTTTGTTTATTTATTTGAGAAAGAGAGAGAGATAGCAAGAGAAATCACAAGCAGGGAGGAGAGGGAGAAGCAGGCTCCCCACTGAGCAGGGAGCCCAATGCTGGGCTCGATCCCCAGACCCTGGGATCGTGACCTGAGCCAAAGGCACATGCTTAACTAACTGAGCCACCCAGGTGCCCCTTAATGGGAATGTTGTGCATCTTGACTATATTAATGTCAATATCCTGGTTGTTATATTGTTCTATCCTTTTACAATATGCTACCATCAAGAGAAACTGAGTACAAGGCACACCTGAACTTTCTATAGTATTTCTTATACATATGAACCTAAAATTAACTTAAAAGTTTTTTTTAGGGACACCTGAGTGGCTCAGTGGTTGAGCGTCTACCTTCAGCTCAGGTCGGGATCCTGGGGTCTTGGGATCCAGTCCCGCACAGGGTTCCCACAGGGAGCCCGTTTCTCCTTCTGCCTGTGTCTCTGCCTCTCTGTGTGTCTCTCATGAATAAATTTTTTTTTTTTTTAATTTAAGAAACTGCCAGACTGACTACTAAAGTGGCTGATTCGGCATTCTCACGAGCAATGAGAGTTCTTTCTGCTCCACATCCTCCCAGCAACTGGGTGCCTTTACTTTTTTTTTTTTTAAAGTAGGCTCCACACCCACATGGGACTTGAACCCTGAGATCAAGAGTCAGAATCTCTATTGACTGAGGCAGCCAAAAACCTTGCTCGTTTTAATTTTTCTGAAAGATTTTATTTATTCGAGAGAGAGAGAGAGAGAGAGAGATCACAAGCATTGGGGAGGGGTAGAGGGAGAAGCAGATTCCCCGCTGAGCCCGGAGCTTGACTTGGGACTAGATACCAGGACCGTGGAATCATGCATGACCTGAGCCCAAGGCATTTGCTTAAGGGACTGAGGCACTCCTTTGCTTGTTTTTAAATAGGGCTATTTGTCTTCTTATTATTGAGTTGTAGAGTCTTCTATATATTCTAGATACAAGTACTTTATGGAATATATGATTTGCAAATATGTTCTCCCAGTTTGTGGGTTGTTTTAGTGGCCATTTTCTTTTTCAGTGAAAAGAAATATATTTTTTAAGATTTTATTTATGTATTTATTTGAGAGAGATAGAGCATAAGTGGGGTGAAAGGCAGAGGAAGAAGCAGACTTCCTGCTGAGCAGGGAGCCTGATGCGGGGCTCCATCCCAGGACCCTGACCTGAAGACAGATGCTCAACCAACTGAGCCACTCAGGTGCCCAGAAAAGGAATCTTAAGCTCTAAATTCATGATAGTGGCTACTCCTGGAGGAGGTAGGAGCGTGGATGGGGTTAGAATTAGACAGGTAGGTATTTTGTTTTTTAAAGAGTTCATTTATTTATTCATGAGAGACACAGAGAGAGAGACAGAGACAGAGACACAGGCAGAGGGAGAAGCAGGCTCCATGCAGGGAGCCCGACATGGGACTCCATGGGTCTCCAGGATCGCACCCTGGGCTGACGGCGGGGCTAAACCACTGAGCCACCTGGGGATCCCCGGCAGGAAAGTATTTTGATGTAGGTGCTGTGAGAGAGAGAACACTGACTCCGGGGCCAGCTACCTGGATCTCAAACCAACCGTGTCAAGTAACTTCATCTGGGTCTTAGTTTTCTCATCTGTAAAGTGGGTCTAACAGGGCTTATCCCACAGGTGTGTTGTGCTGCATGAAAATGTGAGTGTGCCTGGAAAACTTAGACCAGTGGCTGTGGAGAAGAACACAGTAATGCTTCTACAAACCTTAACTCCACTTATCACCACTTCTTAAGGTCGTGGTTTCAAAGTTTCATGATTTTATTATCATGCTTTATTTATTTATTTTCTTTAGATTTTATTTATTTATTCATGAGAGACAGAGAGAGAGAAGCAGAGACACAGGCAGAGGGAGAAGCAGGCTCCATGCAGGGAGCCCGACGCGGGACTGATCCGGGGTCTCCAGGATCACGCCCTGGGCGGAAGGCGGCCCCCAACCGCTGAGCCACCTGGGCTCATGCTCTAAACCTGTATGTGGTGCATGCCTCTTTTTAAAGCATAACTCACTTAAACGCACAGAAACCTTTTAAAAGGTAATATAGGGACAGATCGGAATTTATATTTCCTTCCCTTCCTTTTCTTTTCCTTCTTTTCCCTCTTTCTCTTTCTTTCTTTCTTTCCCTTTAAAACGGGGAAGCCTTGGAGGGACGCAGGCCCTGCTCCGCGCTGGCTCGGACTCGCACCGCAGCTCGCTCCGGGGCGGCCCGCCAGGTCTCTGGGGCGGCGGGGGGCGCGCGTAGGGGGCTCCGCGGGGCACGTGACCTAGACCCTGCCCCCCGCTTCCCGGGCTAACGGAACCTCCCGACCCAGCTGTTCGCTCTCCCTTCGCACGCCCGGGCCGGGGCGCCCGGAGGGTCAGAGGCAACCTCCGTAGAAAAGTGCCAGCGGGATCCCCGGGGTGGTCGATGCCAAGGCTCCTTCCAGCTCCGCATCTCTGTGCTGCTTTTCACAGAGATGCACAGTTTAGGATGAAAACGTTCTTGTCTAAGACGGGGCTGATGATAGAACCTACCTTCCCGGGATGCGGAGAAGCGCCAAGAAGCCGTCGGCCAGGAAAGCGCTCTGGCGGCCGCACAGCGCTTCCGAAGAGTTGGTTTAACGGGGGAGAAACGATGACGGGCACTGAGGGGGGCACTTGACGGGACGAGCACTGGGTGATAGGCTATATGTTGGCAAATTGAACTCCAATAAAAAAAAATTAAAAAGATAAAGAGGAAAGAAAATGTTGCTGCGGAAAAACCGCACAGGGGCCAGGCCAGCACCACGGAAGCCCAGGCGCCATGAAGGGCTCCCGCGGCCCCCGCCCGGGGAAGCTGGCCCGCGAAGCTCCGCGAGGCCCACGCACCCACGGGCGCAGCCGAGGGAGCGCGGCGGGCAGGTGGCGGCGGGACGCTGGGGGACGCGGGGCCGCTGCTCCGCGGCCAGTCTGGCGCTCGAGCGGCCCCTGGCGGCGCGGTTAGGCCAAGGTAGGCCCGCCTACGGCTGAGCCCGGGGGGGTTTCTGCTCTTGGGCATGCGCAGCCCCCAGCGGCCGTCCCACCCAGAGAGGGAGGCCTCCCAGCCAATCAGAGGGCCTCGCCAGCTATCCTCCCGCCTACCTGTGGCGTTTAGGGGAGTGTCTTTCGGTTTTAGCCAATGAGAAAAGACTTTCCTCCTTGGGCCGCCCTCGCGGGAGGTGGTTTCTTTGGCAAGATGGCGGCGAGCGGCCTGCGGCGGGCGGCTGCTGCGGCTCCCACTTCAGTGAAGCCCATTTTTAGTCGGGACATGAACGAAGCCAAGCGGAGGGTGCGCGAGTTGTACCGCGCCTGGTATCGAGAGGTGCCGAACACTGGTGAGACGCCGCGGCGCACGCGGGGCTCCGGATGCAGCCGCCCAAGGTCGCAGCCGTCCTGGCCTCCCGTTTCTCCCGGGACGAGCTGAGGTCACCGACTTGGGCACAGGCGACTCCGGGTGCTTCAGGGGAGGAGGGTCACCCGAGCATTGGTGGACCCGACCCGGCGGCGGCGCCGGACTCAGACCAGCCGTGCCTTGCATCTGAACGGCGCTTCCAGGCGTCCGGGGCGCTTTGGCCCGTTTGTCCCCCGTAATTCTTAGCAGAGCCCTCGGAAGGAGAACAGGGACGGTGGGTGACGTGCTCATTTTATAGGTGAGGCACCTGGAGGCGAAGGGATGCCCTCGTAGGACGTAAGCGATCATCTGTTTGCCACATCCCCCGCAGGAAAACCCAGCACCAAGGAGGCAAGTGACTTTCCCAAGGTCAGCCAGCTAAGTCAGGGGGGCCTTCTGCAGTCCGGGTGAGGTGGGCTCCTCTCGCTCCCCTGCCCCCGCTCCCTGGGTGCAGAGATGCCGTTTTCCTATCTTGGCATTTCCCCCTGAAAGCTGCCCAGTGTACCCGATGAGAGCAAGATTGGGGGAAATCCCACCCAAACTGTCAAGGGCAGTACAAACGTCAGGGGCTGTCGATATTTTGTTATTTTGTTGATTGCTTTAGTGTTGCGATGTGGACCGTCACTGCTAGTGTGGGAGGGAAGCTAGAGCACCCTGGCTCCCCCTGCGCCGCCACCTCCTTGCCTGTGTATGAGAAGCAATACGAGGAGGTGGTCACCGAGCCTTGCCTCCAGACCTTGCCCCTTAGCCCTATGACCTTAACCAAACGATTTCATCCTGCTATGCCTCAGTTTCCTTATCTGTGAAATGAGCATCGTGATAGTACCTTCTTCAGAGAGTGGCCCTAATTAAATAGGTAATATATCTACATTGCTTAGGCACTCTTTGAATGTTGGTGCTACTGTTGTTTTTATGGTTATTAATTATTGTTGTTTATAGCGGGAGCCTCCTGCAGAATCCAGCTTTTTGATGTATGAGAACGGTCTGCTCCAGTGTCCCTATCCTGACTTTTTGAGATGTTGCTGATGACCAGAACTTAGACCCACAGGATACTTAGGGAGGGAGAAACTGAAGTGAACTGCTGGTTCAGCGACTGCAAATTTAAATGCCTTCAGGGTACAGGTGGATAATAGGCTTAGGGAAGTGACAGAGCAAGTGTCTGCATCTGTGTGTTGGGGGGGGGGGGGGGGTATTCAATTGCAGGTATTTAAAAACAGAATGTTTGCCTAGCAGTATACTTCTTTGAGGAGTGCCCAGAACCCTTTCGTTTTGCAGAGGGAAATTAGAGGTGGGAAACAAGACCCAGATGCAGGAAGAATGGTTTGCAAAGGGTTTGAAAAAAATCAATGACTGACTTGAAGATAGATCAGTTATCCAGTTAGGACCCAGTAGTTTTTAAACTATCCCCTCTCAGGAATTCCCCTCAGATACTGTTTGAGAAGATTGTCCCAAAGTCAGAAGGGTCCTGAAAGGAGGAACCTAGAGAGCAGGGGAAGGAGGAGAGGGGGAGTGTCAAAGAGGTGGTACCCCTCTTACAGGGAAGGTTGGTGGTCCCTAGCTGGTCAGCTGCTCAGGCCTGTCTCTGCACTGATGTCATGCTGTCCATCACTGGGGACTCCAGCTGAGGAACCACACCACGAATTGGGAATATGTAATAGTATTTATAATAACTAACATTTATTGAGTTGCATACATATGGCCCAGCACTATGCTAAATGCTTTACATTGTGTTATCTTAGGGTGGGTTCTTATTGTTTCCTTGTCTTACAGATAAGCAAATTGAAGCACCTAATTCTGTCTCATGACACCATTAGTAAGGAGAGGAGCCAGACTTCAGACTCTGACTGTCCGGTGTTACACCTGGCTCTTTGCTCCTGCTCTTGTTTCCCTGAATTTCATGGGACCCAGTGTACAGCAGCCATTTGCCTGGCTGATGGCTGCCTTGCTTGGGAGCACAGTGACAGGACTACCTTCCTTCGAAACCCTCCATTGAAAAAATATTACATGAGGCTTGCTGGTTACAAAATAGGAGACTTTCTGTAGAAACCATTCATTTAATTTCCATCTCATCAAGTATCTCTTGTACTACAGGGCCAGTACTAGATGCCCAGAGATAACAAACCCTACCCTCAGGGGTGTGAGGGTCTAGTCAGGAAGACAGGCCTATATCCAGACCACTAAAACCTAAAATAGATGTTTGGGGAGTAAATGCTGAAATGTCTAACAACTAACATTTATAGTAGCTGTATTGCTTACAAGATGTTGCCACTTGATTTTTGTCATGTTCTTTTTTTTTTTTAATTAATTGATTAATTATGTTTTTATTCATGAGAGACAGAGAGAGAGGCAGAGACATAAGCAGAGGGAGAAGCAGGCTCCCTGTGATCCTGGGATCATGCCCTGAGCCACCCAAGTGTCCCTTTGTCATGTTCTTATAAAGGAATTTGCTTTGAGGTTCTTTTCTTCCCTATTTTTTAGATGAAGAAACAGACTGAGGTCAGAGTTCACAATGATGGGGAGACCTTTCCTGGCTGCTTTGACCCCTGATCCCATGCTCTTCTGGAGTACACCATGCTGCCTTCCCATCTCAGGATCTCCCAGTGCCTAGTATGAATGCCCCTAAGGTGAATGGGAGCAAATAGCTGAGGACATCCATGTTGTGCCTCTTAATGCATCAGAACCTTCCTGACTTAGGACAACCTTGACATTAACTTTGGAAAAACACACGGAGGCTGTGGGAAAGGCATTGTCATCCAAAAGGGGCATTCTGATACCTTCATTTTGCATCTCGTAGATTTTTTCAAAGTTGCAATTTAAATATTCAGAATTTATTATTATTATTTTTAAAGATTTTTATTTTTATTTATTCATGAGAGAGGCAGAGACCTAGGCAGAGGGAGAAGCAGGCTCCATTCAGGGAGCCTGATGCGGGACTCCAGGACCACACCCTGGGCCGAAGGCAGGTGCTAAACTGCTGAGCCACCCAGGGATCCCCAATATTCAGAATTTAAAGAATAAGCCAAGAAACTGAGTGTTGAGAAAGAGCAATTGCAATTAATTTATACCAGGGCTTCTCCACATATTTATGCTGGATAATTCTTTGTTGTGGGGGTGGTCCTGTGCATTGTAGGATGTTTAACATCATCTCTGGCCTCTACCCACTAGATGCCTGTAGCATTCTCTTTGTAGTTATGACAACCAAAAATGCCTCTAGACATTGCCAGATGTTCTGGTGGGTAAAATCATTCATTGGTGGTTTAAGAACCACCGAATTAAACCAAAGAATGGTTCAGCAGGTGACAGCTTAGGCTCTTGCTATTTGCCTTCCGACAGCCTTTCTCACTGGTGGAGGAGCATGTCCAAGGAGTTGAGATGGGAGGGGGGGAGATTAGGACAAAGCTATGGAATCTGTCTCTCCAGAGACAAGAGTTCTTAACCTGGGATGATGGGCATTCAGGGATCTGTGACCTGACATTGTAAGTAAAACTTTGTGAACATTTTTCTAAGGAGAAAATTCACCCACCCAACACCCTGGCGTGTAGTTCAGGAGATCATGAAGAGTGGGAACAGATGGACACCAGCTCCCTTAGGATAGAGGGACCTTGTTTTTTTTTTTTTTTTTAACTCCCAAGGTTGGGCAGAAATCTAATATAAAAATGGAGGAACAGTACACCCTGATAGCAGAGGAAGAGTCCTCATATTCATTTCCTTTAGAAAGTACTAAATTGTAATTTAAAAAGCAATAACCTGGATTCCCGGCCCACATTTGTCAGGGACCAATAGTATGATTTGAGGCAAGTATGCACAGTGCCATAGGCCTCGGCTCCCCCTAAATGGGAGGATTCTAAATTCCAAAACCCTTGTTAGTTTGCATCTGTCTTACCCTTTGTTTCCTCTTTTCTAAAATTACTACTCTGAGGGGCGCCTGGGTGGTACATTTGGTTGTGTCAGACTTGGCTCAAGTCATGATCTCAGGGTGGAGCCCCATACGGGGCTTCCCACTCAGTGGGGAGTCTGCTTCCCCTCTCTCTCTCTCTGCTCCTCTCCCTCCTTGCGCTCTCTCTCTCTCAAATAAAAAAATAAAATAAAATTCCTATGATACTGACTGGTGGGAATCCAGATTTATAGCACTTACAATTTTTCCTGGGGCTGGTGCTGCCACCATGGTTGATTTTAAGCTATCAAATCAGTGAAGGCAGATTTGTGAAGAGAGGCTCCAGTCAGCCTGCTCCAACACACCACTGGATACCGAATTCTTTCCAGTGTGAGTGATTTTCTGTCCTCTGTTAACACTTACCTGTAAAGCTGGACTGCAGTTTCTCCTGTGAGAGTTCTGCTCTTACTGATTCCCTGGTGGGATCAGCATATCCTGGTATTTCCCTCAGCAGAAGCTTAATTTTTCTGTTACTATCACTAAATTCAGTATGGTTAGAGATTCAAACTTTACTGTCGATTAATTCAATCACTCCACAGTTCTCATGGTTTCCAGAGTTGGTTCTGATAATTCTGTAGTTGAGAGTGGACATGTCACAGGAATGGCCAACTATACAAGGTGTCCTCACCAAGTAAGCACACAGGTCTCCCCAAGCACACACCCATTCTAGCCTATGAGCCTTGTTTATGCTGTGCCCTCGGCCTGTGTCCCCTCTTCCTAATTCCACCTACCACATAAGGCCCTGGTCATGCCCTCAACATTAGCCAATCCACTGAAGGCTGACTGCCAGAGGATGGGAACACAAATGGCAAAAACCTAATTTTCAATGGATATTTATGCACCTCATCTGCAGTTCCAGGTCTCTAAAGCTGTGCCACTATTTTAGGCACCTACTTAGCCAGGGATTGCTGAATATTGAAATTTTATGTTTGCATTCCTGGATGGCTGCCCCTCTGATGAGAATTTGAAAGGGTAGGCGTTACATCATAGACAGCTCCCTCCTTCCCCCAAGTAACCTGATGTAGTAGTAATGGCTGGCTGGACTGAAGCCTTCCCTCCCTCCGCAAACACTCGGCAGTCTCCCTCCACTCTAAGTTTATGTGCTGCACAAACCTACACCACATCATTGCTCATTAATTTTTTTTATTTTTTTTTTTAAATTTATTTATGATAGTCACACACACAGAGAGAGAAGAGAGAGGCAGAGACACAGGCAGAGGGAGAAGCAGGCTCCATGCACCGGGAGCCTGACGTGGGATTCGATCCCGGGTCTCCAGGGTCGCGCCCTGGGCCAAAGGCAGGCGCCAAACCGCTGCGCCACCCAGGGATCCCTCATTAATTTTTTTTTTAAAAGATTTGTTTATTTTAGGGAGAGAGAGTAAGTTGGGAGAGGGCCAGAATCCCAGACTCCCTGCTGAGTGCAGAGCCCAACCCTGAGCTCATGACCTGAGCCAAAATCAAGAGAGAGATGTTCAGCTGAGCCACACAGGTGCCCCACTGCTTGCTAACTTCAACCCTGCCATTTTTTGCCAATTGTTGTTTATGATAATCTAACATTTGAGAGTTTATTGCATGCCGGGCACTGTTCTCAGCATCTTGCCTTATCTCATGGAATCCTCACAGTAGCTCTGGAGTTATATGTGCTCTTATCATCCTCCTTTCCCTGAGAAACAAATACTCTCAGGCACACAGAAATTACTTTATGCAGGATCACATGGGCTATGTGACGGAGCTGGGATCTGAACAGATTGTTCATACTCTTGAACTGTGCTTGGGACATCTGGGTGGCTCAGTGGTTGAGTGTCTGCCTTTGGCTCAG
The DNA here is from genome assembly GCF_048418805.1 of Vulpes vulpes. NCBI lineage: Eukaryota > Metazoa > Chordata > Mammalia > Carnivora > Canidae > Vulpes > Vulpes vulpes. The sequence goes on from NC_132795.1 coordinate 53,585,125, forward strand.
GGCGTGATCCCAGACCTGGAGATCAGGTCCTGCATCGGGCTCTCTGCGGGGAGCCTGCTCCTCCCTCTGCCTGTGTCTCTGCTTCTGTCTCCCTCATGAATAAGTAAATAAAGATCTCTCTCTCTGTGTCTCTCATGAATTTATCTCTCTCTGTGTCTCTCATGAATAAATAAATAAAATATTTACTTATTCATGAGGGAGACAGAAGCAGAGACACAGGCAGAGGGAGGAGCAGGCTCCATACAGGGAGCCTGACTTGGGACTCCATCCCAGGACTCCAGGATCACGCCCTGGACTGAAGGCGGCGCTAAACCGAACTGCTGAGCTACGGGGGCTCGGAATAAAATCTTAAAAAAAAAAAAGAACTTGCTCTATTGCCTTTTCAAATGCAGCGATAACTGTAAGCTCCTTGAGACAAGCACCTGCTCACTCCTCTCCAGGCTCAAGTCCTCAGCTTAGGGTCAGGCTAGTAGTATTTGCTGAATGAAATGAATGGGCATCCTCTATGTGTTTCAGTAACTATCCATTGACTCAGTTTTTGTAAAACATGTTTTAACCACGTAATTTCTACTCTGAATCGTGTTTTCTCTTTAGTGCACTCATTCCAGCTAGACATCACTGTGAAGCAAGGACGGGATAAAGTCCGAGAAATGTTTATGAAGAATTCCCATGTCACAGACCCCAGGGTGGTGGATCTTCTGGTCATTAAGGTAACTAACCTTCCCTGTGACTTGAAAGAGCAGCCAGCTTGTCCAGAGCATCTCAGTTTTGTCTCCCAAGTTTAAAAAGCAACTACCGAGTCAGTTAACTATTGCTTAGTGTTCAGAGAAACATATGAACCGGGGAGCCTGGTTGCTCTGTGGTTGAGTGTGGCTCGGGTTGTGATCCTGGGGTCCTGGGATGGAGTCCCACATCAGGCTCCCTGCGGGGAGAAGCAGGCTCCTCCCTCTGCCTGTGTCTCTGCCTCTCTCTGTCCCTAATGAATAAATAAAATCTTAAAAAAAAAGAAAAGAAAAGGAAAAGAAACAGAGGAACTTCAGAGGTTATCACCTGGTTAAATATAAGATTATTCAAGAAAAAAACTACCGGGGCTTGCATTTTTAATTTTACTTTTTTTGAAGATTTTATTTGAGAGAGAGTGCACACGAGCAGGGGAAAGAGCAAAGGGAGAAGCAGACTACTTGTGAGTGCAGGCCCAAGGTGGGACTCAATCCCAGGACCCTCAATCCCATGACCTGAGCCAAAGGCAGATGCTTAATGGACTGAGCCATCCCGGCGTCCCTCTGGGGCTTGTATTTTTATTTTGTTTTTTAAAATTGATTTATTTGAGAGAGAGAGAGAGAGAGATTACCAGCAGTAGGCAAGGGCAGAGTGAGAAGCAGACTCCCCTGCTCAGCGTGGAGCCTGATGTGAAACTTAATCCCAGAACCCTGGGACTATGACCTGAGCCACCCAGGCACCTGGGGCTTACATTTTTTAAAAAGATTTGAGAAAAAAAAAATAAAATAAATAAATAAATAAAAATAAAAAGATTTGAGGAGGAAAGTTTGAAACTCTTCTTGAACCTCATTTCTGGAAGGTACGACTTCACCAGCTGGAAGAGGCAGACTGGTTAGCTGAGTCCTGTGTAAATGGGGTCAAATCCCGGGCCTGATTCGGTCATCTCTGGTCAGTCACGTTAGCATCAGTGTGAACTTTAGCATGGGCTGGTACATACCGTGGAAGGAATGTTTGGCAGAAACCCAAGTTAAGCCAGTCAGGCAGTCATGGGGCTGGGGCCTGCTGACCTGGAAGTCTCTCCTCTTGGGATCAGTGAGCTCCAGAGTTAGAGAATATTTGAAAGGACTGAGAGATCGGTTAGCCCAACCACCTCATTTTCCAGATGCAGAAACTGTGGTCCTGAGAGAGGAGGTTACTTGCCCCCAAGGTCACTCAGCTAGTCAGTGCCAGAGCAGAGCACAGAATCCTGGCTTTGTGTCGTATTCCTTCCCCTCAGCCACCCTGACGGAACACCTCTTCCCTCACCTGTACAGGGAAAGATGGAACTGGAGGAAACGATTAACGTGTGGAAGCAGCGGACACATGTCATGAGGTTCTTCCATGAAACAGAAGCGCCAAAGCCAAAGGACTTCCTGTCCAAGTTCTATGTGGGCCATGACCCATGAAGTCACTCAGGGGAAAGGTGCATGTTGACATTTAAATATTTTAGAGCACAAATAAACTCAGTATGTGATGGTCACTTCCTAATAGAATTCCATCATCAGTCAATGGGAAGTTCTTGTTCTGCCGTCTGTCTCTTTTTGCCTGAACAAGTGGGGTCTTAGTATACACACCACCTGTTCTTTCCCTTTCCTGAAGTGTGGTGTTTCCTGTAAATTAGATTCTCTTTTTTCAGAGCCGTGCATGTCAGTAAACAGGAAGGATGAGGCCATCTGCTCAGAAACTATCATTCTGGGTATCAGGCTGGATGACTTTGTTAATTTAGCTATCTTTTTTTTTTTTTTTCTTTTAAGAGAGAGAGGGTGGGGGGCAGGGCAAAGGAAGAGAATCCTAAGCAGGCCCTAGTCCCAGTGCTGAGCCTGACATGGGGCTCAGTCCCACAACCCTGAGGTCATGACCTGAGCCAAAATCAAGAGTTTGCTGCTTAACTGACTGAGCCACCCAGCCGCTTCAACTTAGCCGTGTTTGTACAGCCCAGGATAGCTTGGTATCACCCCATAAATTATCCAAAATTAGCCAGCTCTTGCTGTTGGGAGAGATTGGAGCAACACTAAGGGATGAAGAAGCAAGGCTGCTAAGCTGGGCCGTTCTTCCCTGGATTCTGAAAAGAAGGCAGCTCAGAGGCCTAGCCCATGTACCTGTCACAAGCACCGGTCCTGAAGAGGAAAGTCACTTCCTGCTCGGTTAGGCACTCTGCTAGGAACACAGCTGTTTAATGCACACACAGAAAACAAATCTTTCTACTGTTTTTGCAAATTGGTCTATAGCTCCAGTGACAAGAGAATAAATATCAACACAAAAGTACTTCGCTTTGCTCTCAATAGTTCTTTCACTAAATGCTGGAGAGAGGGGTTCAGTACCTATAGGTACAGTCACCCCAAACATTCCCAGATTTTTCAGCATCACCAGCCCCTTTACTATCTTTTCATCTAAAGAACCCAAGTGTTGAAAGATTGAAAGATTCATTCTAATAACAATGTTCCTGGAGTTTTTAACAGTCAAAGCTTAAGAATGGCATGTGATAACCTGCCAGTGTTACTCGACACTCAAAAAAAGCTTGAGGCTTTTGTTAGCCTGTGCATCTTTACTGAGGGGAAAGTTTCTGTTGGGCTTTTGTAAATGATGAAAATAGGTCCTAGGTGCCTGTAATTACCTTTATGGATGGAAGCTGGGGGCTGGAAATCTTGGGTTTTAAATCAAAGGCCTGTTACGTTCAGCTGATAAAGGATTGCAGGGACAAGAAATTGCAACTAGGGTTTACTCATACTAAGACACTTTAGCCACGACTCAGTCACACAGAGCTGATGTTTATTATATTTATTCATAAGCTGATTGCTCAGTGGACAGCACATTTCTGGGAACCTCCCAGAGCCTGGGGATCTGGGCTATGGTCACAGGTGGTGCAGGAGGCTTCACTGGAGTAGGGAGGCTGAAGGCTTTCCCTGGGCCCTTCCGATAGGGAGATAGGAGAGGCTGTGAGCATCACCATATCATAATTAAGTTAGGCTGTCTCCTTTCTGTACTTCCTCCATGTCCTGTAAGAAAGGAAAGCAGCAGTGAACTGGGCACAGAGTAGCCTTCTATCCACACACCAAAAAGAACATTCCAGAGAGGTTCTACCAAACAAGGCAAGAGCAAGGCAATTTGTTCACTCATTCACACATTTACTGAACATTTATCAGAAACCAGGCACTGGGGGCCCAAAGTTATAAAAAACACATTTCCCAGGGTGCTTGGCTGGCTCAGTTGGTGGAACATGCGACTCTTGATCTTGGGGTCATGAGTTCAAGCCCTATATTGGGTATAGAGCTTACTTAAAACAAAAAACAATGTTTCTTGCCAGCAAGCAGCTCTTAGTCTAGCAAAAGTTAGAGGTATAACTGTATCCTATCACAAGAGATACTGGTCAGTCAGAGGGCACAGTAGTCACTTTCAAATGGAGGAATGCAGGAAGATTTCCTCAAAGACCATGAAGAATTGGTGCCAGTAGGAGTAGTGGGAAGTAACAGTCTTCCAATTGGGGGGGGGGGGGGTAGTAAGCCACCGCTTGGGAGTGGGTAAGCATGTGGGTGATTCAAGAAATAGTGAATACTGGGGATAGGCATGTAGTTGGGAATGTGGAAGATGAGGCTGGAGGAACAGGTGTGACCAGATCATGGCATGCCTTCAATGTCAGACCACAGGGCTAGAGCCATCCTTAGGTACAGAAAGGCAGCCACATGGCACATTAAATTAGAGTACCAGAAGCCAACACCAGAAAGCTGAATGGAACAGGCAGAGTTTGCTGTGCACCTTACTGACCATGGTAAAGACTTGCAGTTTCTAAATTTCATTGTGGAGAATGAAGCTGTTTGGGGTGAGTGTATAAGGCATTAAATTGTTAAGAAAACTTGTGGGTTGGGAGAACGAGGGTACCCTAAAGGACAAATAAAATGCCTGGTTGGGATCAACCCAGTTGGAAGAGATCCCAGTGAATTTTTAATAGTTTTCCTCACCCAACATTGAGCAAAAGCAAAATAAAACTATTAGCCAAGTGAGTCAATTTATTGAAGGTCTGCCTTCTTCAAGTGATCAGAAACTGCCACACAGGGCAAAGGACATCAGTTCAGATGCCCCATCCCTTCCTGGTCCAGTGGAGAAGAGGACACCCTACCTGTTAGTCATCGTCATCGTCATCTTCTGGGACAAAAATGTCATGCTCCTCGAGGAGAGCAGCAAAGTTCTTGCTGATGAGCGTCCCGACATAGAGAAAGGGGATCACAATGGAGAACACACGGAGGAGGCCGAAGGACATCTGCAGAGGGTCAGAGTGGTGGCCATGAGCTCCAGAGCCCACTCTGGTGGGACCACAGAAGGCCTGGCCTTCAGGGGCACTCCTGTGGACCCGAGGCCCACAATATGCGACTACTCAATTTTAAAGTCCTTGGAAAAATTCAGAGCAACAAAGAAAGAAGAGATAAGGTTATTTTATTGCCATCAAAGTGGCTAGGAGAAGGAAAAGGATAAGGCATTCTAGACATCTAAAAATTAGGGCACAACCTGGTGATTACTTGCAGATAACGAATAAACAGGTAAAGTACTAAGAGTTGGGACTGTGGCAACGAGCTCACCTCTACTTAAAGAAGACACTAAATACACACAGTTCTTTAACAGATGCCCCAGTGGCTGAAACGTTTAATGTCACCATATTAAGTGTTTTAAATAACCATGTTTTGTAAAATGAGCATGTCCTTACCCTAAAGGGCTAGCTGTTTAGATGGGCTTAGGGAAGTTTCAGCATAATCTCAACATATCCTCTATTTTCCTAGGAGTTGCAAAAAAAAAAAAAAAAATTTTCAGCTGTGCCTTTTTATAAGGCAGCTCCCCCCCACCCCCATGGACCCTGCTTCTTGCCACAAAAACAATCTTGAACTCATTAGTCTGAGCTAGCATTGGCCAGACTAGCTTTAAGAGAATTTTTTTTTTTTTTTTTTTTTGTAACTCCCACACAGCCCTGGAGTCAGAAAACAAACTCCTTTGGTGTGAGGGGCTGTTTTCACTTAGAAAAACCCAAGGGTACTCGGGGCACGTGATAGCATTCCGTGGTGGGGAAAAAAACAGGAGCTGGTAGAGGGTTGAACGAGCAGGAAACCTGGATTCCGGGACCTAACTCGCGCTAGCTTTGGAGCCTCACTGGCTTCGCTGCTTTGGCCCGAGTCTTCATTTGTCAAAACTGTAGTAATTCCCTGCCCACCTCTCAGGACTGCACATCACGTGAATTAAGTACTAGGTCAAAACTCTTAAAAGACAAGGTCTGTCCCACTACTCCTTTACCAAGCCCTTTCACAACTCGTTCCACCCCATCAACCGAGCGGTTACGTGATTTGTCTATACTGGGTGCGCAAAGCCGCGCCGTGTGGCCCTGAACACTGGGCTCCACGCTCCTCACGATGCGCTAGTGCGGAGCGCAGTCCTCCTCAGCTCTCGCCCCCGGTCCTCGATCTCCCGGCGCCCAACTCTACACCGGGATCCGACCCGTTTCCTCCCACCTGTCAAATTTAGCAGCGCATCAGCGCTAAACTTTGTCCTTGATCCGTCTTCCGGTCTAAGGCGGTCGTATGATTGGACTTTGCTCCTATCAATCAGCGTCGACCCGCGCACACACACCCCATATGATTGGCCTCGGCCCCTTCGCCCCGCCTCCAGGCAGACACTCACTTTCACCGGTTTGGGCAAAATGGCGCCGCTGCGAGTAACGATGACTGACCTCGACGGTACCAGGCTCCGACCTGAGCCACCCCCTCCAGCGGAGACATCGCCACCTTTCCTCAGCCTCGGCCCGCTCCGGAAAGCCCCGGATCGGACGGATGCCAATGCCAGCCAGCGAGCCGCTCCGGACGCCATCTCCCAGCTCCGCCCCTAGCCCGGCACCCGGACCCCAGCGCCCGGCTCCTGTGACGCCCTCCGCGAGAGCACCGCCCCGAGCCTCGCGATGCTTCTGGGATGAGACGCGAGGCCCAGCCCTCACACGGCGCAATGCGCCTAGTTCCTGCGGCGCTTCGAAGGGGGCGTTGGTCACCCGCCCGACGTGGAGACGTCACGCGGGGGGCGCCGACGCCCCGGTAGCCGCCTCGTTCCGGGCGGCCGGGGGGGGGCACGTCGGGCGGGCGGTCCTGGCAGAGCCTTTGTGCTTCCGCCATTGTTCCCTCACCCGGGGCGGCCAGGGCTGGGCAGGGCCGGTGGTTGTTGAGAAGAGAAGTCACTTTAATCGGCCCTCCAACAGTGGTATTTTTCTTTTTAACATTAAAAATAATAATGATTCGGGGATCCCTGGGCGGCGCAGCGGTTTAGCGCCGCCTTCAGCCCAGGGTGATCCTGGAGACCGGGGATCGAGTCCCGCGTCGGGCTCCCTGCATGGAGCCTGCTTCCCCCTCTGCCTGTGTCTCTATGAAAAAATAAATAAAATCTTTAAAAATAATAATAATTCAAGTCTATTTAGTTGTATTGTCTGGGTGATTTTGTAGTTTTATTTCTTGCCAAGGCTTACGTCATATGTAGGCAAACGGAGGGGGGGGGGGCTTCGTACACTCTGGGCAAGTGATTGTTGAAATGAACTGAAACCAAAGTGAGTAATAAAAACTTAGTGTTTTAATCGTATATAAAAAACCACTGTAATAACCGTAAGAACGATAACAAAAGGCTGTGGTATCTGTATGAAGCAGGGGGCTGGGAAGGCGGCCGCCCCGCCTCCTGGGAAACAAGCCTTTGGGACTGGGTCGGCGGGCGGCCTCGGTGTCCTGGGCCCGCGAAGCCTCCGGCCCTGGTCCGGCCCTGGGCCGTGTACCTAAGCTGCTAAGAGAGGACGGAGAGGCTCAGGGGCCTGTCGGCCCAGGCTCTGCATCCCCGACCGGCCGCGGCGGCCCCACCCCAAGGGCTCAGGCTGGGCTGGCTGCTGGCTCTCTCCACCCAGACACGCCGACACCCTAAACCATCGATAAAACACTTGGGGCCGTGCCGCTGAGAGGAGCCACGAGAGGGTCTTGGCAGACATGCACTGGCTGACAAACAGGGTGGTGAAGGAGTTCCCAGGCCGGGTTCAGGATCAGGAACAGCTCTTTGGGAGGGCAGTCGGGAGAAGAGCGCTGGGAAGCCTGTGTCCAAGCTCCGAGAATGCCCTGGACTGAGGGGCTTCCCCAGGGAGCCACGCAGCCTCCCCACTTGGCAGCTCCAGGAGCTGGCATCTGAAGACAGAATACAGGAAGGATTTCTGCTGACGCTGAAAAGCCACCAGCCCCTCCTGGGGCGATGACAAGCACCATCGATAGACAGGGCAGCCAGGGAGAGAAGCTGGGAGCCCCAACACTCTCCGAGCAGAATTAATCCCTCCTTGCTGGCTGAAGGGCCTCTCCCTCCAAAGGGCCCCACTCAAGCTGCAAAGTGGGGGTCCTGTGCCCCACCGCTCAGGAAGAGCTGGGCCCCAGAAACCCCCATAACAATAAATCTACTTTCTCTGACGATGTCAGTCCCTCGAACTAACACTTCACCCAACTTCTGGTATCTAAAGGTACACAAGACTCCCTGTGTAGGAAGTTGTGGTTGTAGAGTCGGGTGTGTAGGTAACAGGGCACGGCAGCCTACGGCCACGTAATATTTCCCACTTCCTCCATTTCATTAGCATCCCCTGAGAGAGGGGCCCAAGCACAGAGGGAGGAGGCTGAATCTGGCAGTGGGGCTGCTGAGCAAGGCCCTCCCCCTCCCTGGGCCTCAGGAAATAAAGGAGTTGGGAGTAATGACTCCTCAGTCCCCTCCAGGCATGAGGGTAGCTCTGGAACCTGGGGAAGCCTAAAAAACAGGAAAGAAAGAATCCTCTCAAAAAAAGAGTCACTTAAAAAAAAAAAAAAAAACATTCATTAAAATCTGGAAAAAGCCCGGGCCCTAGTGTCCTGACCCGCAGGATAAGGGCCATGCCCGCCAGACCCGGGCTCAGTGCCCATCCCGATTCTTGCGCTCCGGCCGGCTGGCCCAGGCCCTCTGCAGCCACCTCTGCCTCAGCTCCAGGATCTCCTGGCCATACCAGTTGTGCAGCATTGAGAAGTAGGAGGTCTCAGGGAGCGAGGGGCTCTGCCGCCTGCCCAGGAAGAGGCCGGCAGGGCCCTGCCACTCGGCCAAGCCCCGGCCGGCTGGCCTGCTGCCCCTTTCTTCAACCAGGTCCTCTGGCTGGCAATCCTTGGAGATGGGGTGGCCGTTTTCTGGGCCCGGAGATGGGCGCTCAGGAGCCTGGGGCTTTTGGTGGCCAGGACCAGCCTTCCAGGATGAGTGGCGACGCAAGGCCAGGCTGTGGCGGGCGTCGCGCAGTTGGCTCTCCAGCTCGAGCACCACTAGGCGCATGTAGCCGAAGCTCGCCCTGGACAATGCCTTCACCCAGGCCTCCTGGGCCGCCGGCCCATCTGCCGCCAGCAGGTGTGGGCGCACACCAGGGGCGTCGAAGCGGATGGCGAAGGCGAACTCCTCAGACACGGGAGCCTCGGCCAGCTCCACTGTGCAGCCCTCCAGCACCACCAGGCTCAGCGGGGCCCGGCTCTCCCTACTCTCAAAGGAGAACAGCAGGTTGCCTTTGAGGACAAACCAGCACCTTCGGCCAGCGCCACTGGGGGTCGGCGGAGTCCCTGCACCCCCCCAAGTGCGCAGGAACCCCGTGTGGTCTGCCGGGGAGTCGCTCAGTGCGTAGTGGGCCACACTCCTCTCGTTCAGCTTCATGGCTCCTATAAGCACTGTGAGGGGAGACAGTGGCCACAGGTCAGAGGAGAAGGCAGCTCTGTGCCCCTGTTGGGCAAAGAAGGCTGGCCCTGGAGGAGACCTGGGCCCCAGCCCTGTGGCCTCTACTCGCTGTGTGCCCTGAGGTCTCAGTGTCTTCATCTGTGAAATGGGCTGGCATCCCTGCCTCTTCTCTCAAATGGTGATTGGGAGGATCATGCAAAAAACTGGATATCAGAGGACCCAGAGAGAAGGATAATATGCCTGTTCCAGACCGAGAGGCATGGAGGGGGTTGATACAGCTTTTTAAAACCCAAAGAAAAAGATATTAGCTTAAACCATTCCTTAATCCAGGGGTCCCTTAGCTCCAACCCTGAGGCCAAACCTCCAAGGTTTCTGTGACCCCCACTCCCCCGGGCCCCTGCCAGCCTCTCATTCGTTAATGGCACAGTTACCCTTTCCTTAAGAATCTGAAGCCTTCGGGGTCAGAAGGCAGGGTGAGGCAGGCTGGCCCCATTCCTCCACTGCGGGGGAGAAGCTTAGACGGAGACCTGCCCAGTAAACAAGAGTGTGGCACAAACACAGGGCACCACTCGGTAGGACCAACCTCAACCACTGAATGTTGAGGTCCCACAGATCATATGTGGCACCTGATCCAACTGTCCTCCTGACTCATGAAACACTGAGGCCTAGAGCAGCAAAGCAGAACCGCCCAAGACTGCATGGCCGGTGAAAAGCAGAGCTTGCTCTCCTGCTTCCCTCACAGCTTCTGGGGGCAAGTCTCGGCAGTGACCCACTTACCAGCAGAGCCCACCATGCTGCTCACTTACCCACAGAGCTCCCAGCAAGAGGGCAGGGGCCTCTCTGGTCTGGCCACACAGCTCGGCCCTTTGATTACATGATTCCTGGGGCACCTGCAAAACAATTTTCAAACCCTGTCACCATATCCTAAAGGATGAAAACTCCTACTCAGTCTTAGAGGCCCAGTAAAACCACTGCTGCTTCCCAGGAGTGTTGCCTGATCCCTGATAATCTCCCCACCCATCCACCCACCCAGACCAGGTACTTAAGAGCAATTGATCATCACTTTTCAGAGCTCAGTTCTCTACCCCCAGAAAAGGCTAGGTCAGAGTTAAGTGTCCCCGGCTTCCTCCTTTTCCCTTTCAGCACCGTTTATTTGTAGATGTATGTCACCTCATCTGAGAGGCCTGCCCTGATCGCTGTACCTAAAGTGGTCCTGATCACAAGGGGACCCAAGCAGCAGCCCCCTCACTTCTGTTTTCCTTTCCTCCCCCCGCCCCCCACAATGATCTCCTTTGTGCTTACAGCACTAACCCCAGCCCCGGCACGTGTAGGGCAGGACTCCTCGACTGGCTGTGACTGGCTGCCCGTGTGACCTCCAACATGCAGCCCATTGGGAAGGGGCCCTCGGAAAGTACTGAAATAGCCGAGATTGCAACGATGGACAAAGCAGTCCCTCCCTCCTGGAGCCTACATTCCAGCGGGAGACACACTGTAAACAGACCAAGATAAACAATAAATTGATGTAAAAATTAATTAAATAAGAGGTCGCGACCAGGCCTAAGGAGAGAGGCAGGCCGGGGGCCCACGGGGGCAGGGCCGTGCGGTGGGTGGTGGTGGGGGGCGCTCGCTGAGGTCCGCCGGGCCCCGGGGCGCGAGGGGGGCCCGAGCAGCAGTGCCCCCACCCCACCCCCGCCGCCGCCGCGAGCCTGGGGCGGGAGCGGCCCCCACCCCTCCCAGGGGGGCGCCCGGGGCACCGCGTCTCTCCAGACTCTCCTCGAGGAGCTGGGCCGTGGGACCCGGCGGCCGGGCCACCAAGCAGCGGTGGCTCCGCAGGGTCCCGGGGTCCCGCGCGCGCGCCGCAGGGGGCGGCGGGGCCTCAGTCTCCCGGCCCGCGCAGTGGGGCCGCCCCGCCACGTCGCCGCGGGCCACGCCTTCCCGGGGCCGCCTCCTCCCGAGCCCGCGGGCCCGCGCTCACCTCCGCGCCGCGGGGCGCGCCGACAAGCGGGAGGGCGGCCGCCGGGTGGGCTGCGCCCGCCGCTCGGGGCGACCCCGGCTCCGGGCCCCGCGCCTCCGCCAGGACGCGGCCGCGGGCGCCGGGAGACCCCTTCCGGGCGGCTCGAGTTACACCCTCGCTCCTCCCTCCCGCGGCTCACCGGACGGGCCCCGGACTCGCCCCTCCATCCACGCGGGAGGGAAACTGAGGCCCGAGGGGCGGGGGCGGAGCTGGTCAGCGGCGGGCGACCTCGAACCCAGGGCCCCGCCGCAGGCCGTGCGCGGGCCTCGGACCCAGCCCACCGCCGCAGAGCTCGGAGTCCTTCCCTCCCCCTCCGGCCCCCTCATCGCGCCCGGCCCACTTTCCCCGCGGAGCCAAGCCCGGGACGGCTCGGCCCGGCGCCTCCTCTGGGCGGGCTCCTAGCCAGCCCGCGAGGCCCCGCCGAGCCTGCCGGTGACTCCGCCCGGGCCGGGGTCCTCGCATCTCCGTTTCTGGGGGTTGCTCCTTGGCGGGCTGTCCTGGGGGCTGCAGGAGTTCCGACGGGAGGCAGCGGCGGGAGGCTGGGGTTCCGACGGCCCACGGCAGCCAGCGGGGTGGAACATCAACCCCTGAACTCCGTGGTTCCCGGCTCCGGCTCCGGCTCCGGCTCCGGCTCCGAGCTCTAGCCCTTGCAGTTTCCTGCAGCCTCGGGCGTTCTTCTTACCCCTCCCCTCGGCTCTACCTTCTCAGGGCTCCTTTCACATCAATTAGGTCTCAGCTCAGACGTCCCCTCCCGGACCAGGAGATGTAAAGTAGCCTACCCTCAGGTCGCTATCACGTCGCTAAGTTGTATTTTCATTACAGCACTAGCCGCTATAGAAACTTCCCTATATTCATGCTTTTACTTCCTGTTTGTTATCCGTCTCTTCCACTATATTCTATTCAGCTAATAATAGAAACCCTAATAAATGTGTTAGAAGGAAATAGGTGGTATGGAAAATATAGGAGGGTCAGGGAGCTTGAGAATAGCTAGAGTTGGGAGGTTGCAATTTCAAATAGGAGGGCCAGAAGGTGGACTGGAAGGAAATAAGGGAACCAGTCATGCCAAAACCTGGAGGAAGAGCAGAGGGAACAGCTAGTGCAAAGGTCCCGAGACCTGTGGTGTTTGAGGAACTTCAAGGAGGACAGTGTGGCAGGGAGGCAGGGAGGACAGGGAGAGCAGGAGGAGATGGGGTCAGAATATGTGGGTGAGATTTGTAAATCTGTGAGTCTCTAGGCTGCGATGAACAGCCATCACAGGGTCTTGAGCGAGTAGTGATCTAAGTTATGTTATATTTTTTATTTATTTTGCTTAGAGAGAGAAAATGTGAAGAAGCAGGGGTGTGCAAGGTGGGGGGGAGGCAAAGGGAGGAGAGAGAGAATCTCAAGCAGGTTCCATGCTCATCAGGAGCTTGACCCTGGGGTCTATCTCACCACCCTCAGGTCATGCCATGAGCTGAAATCAAGAGTGGAAGACTTAACCTGCTGAGACCCCTGGTGCCCCAACGTGACCTATGCTTTAAAGGAGTACTCTGGGGGATCCCTGGGTGGCGCAGCGGTTTGGCGCCTGCCTTTGGCCCAGGGTGCGATCCTGAAGACCCGGGATCGAATCCCACGTCTGGCTCCCGATGCATGGAGCCTGCTTCTCCCTCTGCCTGTGTCTCTGCCTCTCTCTCTCTGTATGACTATCATAAAAAAAAAAAAAAAAAAAAAAAAAAAAAAAGGAGTACTCTGGCTTCTGTGGAGAGAACAAATGCAGGTGGAAGCCGGCCGGTGATGAGGCTGCTGCAACCAATAATCCAGGCAAGATGTGATAGTCACTGGGAGAGTAATGAGAGGTGGGTTGTTTTTTTTTAGAGATTTATTTATTATTCATAGAGACAGAGAGAGAGAGAGACGCAGAGAAACAGGCAAAGGGAGAAGCAGGCTGCATGCAGGGAGCCCCACGCGGGATTCGACCGGGTCTCCAGGATCAGGCCCTGGGTGGAAGGCAGGCACCAAACTGCTGAGCCACCCAGGGATCCCAAGAGGTGGGTTTTGAAGGTTGCGACCACAGGGTTTGCCCAAAGACTGGATGTGAGGAGTGAGGGAAAGGGGTGGGGAGCAAAGAGGACTCCAAGGTTCTGGCTCCAGCACAGGGAAGGAGAGTTGTCATGGCCTGAGAAACGGAAGGTCGCATGTGTTCAGTTTGGGGCCAGTTATGCTTGAGATGCCCAGTGACCGACCATTCGAGTGATGGTGCCGAGAACGAAGTGTGTGGCACCTACCTAGTAGTTGCACAATAAATATGTCATGAATGAAAGAGGAGGAATCTGCAGAATGCCTGCCTGGGCCAGTCCACCCAGCGGCGGCCCGCAGCATCAAGGTAGGTAGGGGAGGAGAGTCTCCTGGCTTCGCAAAAACAGTGTGCCTCACACCTGGTTTGCTCTCGCCCAGCCATCCTTCTCGTAATGCCTATTCACGTTCGACTGGCGTTTTTGAGCGGCTTACTTTGGGTCGTGCTTCGTGGCATTTCCTCACTTCCTTTGAACAAAGCAGATATCCACGCCACACCATTTATTAAGCGTCTACATTGTGCCGGGCTCGATGCTCGCCTTCAGGGATCCCGCAGAGATGAGAGGACTAACCTCTCCGGGAGCGGGGGAAGCCGGGTCCCCCAGCCCCAAACCCGCTCGGCGGCTGCGGGAGGGGGCTGGACGCAGAGCCGTAGCCCCGGGGGGCGGGGCTTTGGGCGGTTCGGGGGCGGGCCTATTGGGGCCGCGGGGGGCGGGACACGGCGTTGCTACGGGGATGCTGATAGGTTCCGCCGGGAAGGCGGGCCGCCGTCAGGCCCCGCCCCTCTGGAACGCAGGCAAATCAGGTTCCCGCAGCAGTCGGCGGCCCCAGAGGCAGGAGCGAGTGGCGGTTCTGAGGGCGTCCGCAGGGTGAGGTCCCCGGCCCGGGACTGCTGGGCTGCCGTCCCTGGGGGCCGGGGGGCCACCCAGACCCGGTGGGAGTCCATGGGCCTGCCCCTGCCCGACCCCTTCGTCCGTCCTGGGCGTCCCGGGGGCGGCCGCTGCCTTTCCGTGGCCCCGGCTCCGCGGAGGGCCGCCCCCGGGCGCCCGGGGGTTCCCAGAGCTAACGGGGAGGGCCACTCTAACGTCTAAGACCCCTTGTTTAGCGGCCCGAGGGAATCCCCGGGCCCGGGGAGGTGATGGCCGGGGGCGGTGGGCAAGGAGGGCGACTTGGGGACGGAGCGTGGGATCCACGCCCAGGGCTGAGGGCGGCAGAGCTAGCGAGGCAGTAGTGACCCCAGTGCTTTTCTAACCTTTCTTAGCTTCAACATATAAAGCTGGTAAAAGCAGAGCAGATCTGGTCAGGTCCTGAGACGCCGAGTCCAGAGCAATGTTGCTGAAGACAGGTACCTAGGCCGGTGGGGGTGGTGTGGGTTGGGTAGGGGACCCATGGGGGGTCGGGGCTACCTGGAGAAAGCTCCAGCCCTCTGGTGTCTTGGCCTGCTTTCTTAATGTGGGTATATGGAAAGGCATGTTCCTGTCTTATTCTTAGAACTGGGTGGGAAAGGAGATGCTCCCACCTAGGAATTAGTTCCTCTCCAAAGAGGCCTCTTCTTCTCACATCCCCTCTCCCTCAAAGTGCAGAGGTCTGATGTTATGTGTTATCAATGTGGCAGAGAACAGCCCTGTAGAGTAACTTCATCATATAGATAAGAAAACAGGCCTGAGGGGGCAAGGGTTCACCCAGATGAGCTGGCTAGGTGCGGGTCCAATCTGGCTGACCCCTTAAGCCCTTCTGAGGCCCCTTGGAGATTTGTGGTGGAGAGCAAAGAGCCCTGGATGGGTGTCAGGAGACCAGTAAATTGGGGGAGCTGGTCAGGGTATAGAGAGGATACAACTTCAGGTGTTAGTTTTTACTAATTCCAGCATTCCTGTGGCCACAGCAAGTGGGGACTCAGGCCTCAAACACATTGCCCTGCCCCAGGCACCGTGAGCCCTCTCACTGCAGCTGTGGGAGCCAGCAGATGCAGGAAAAGCTAGTTCTTCCCAGGAGACTGGCCCCCCTTAATGTGGAGGCCAGTGGCCTCTGCAGAGCTGGACAGCATATGGGTGGGGCGGCATGACGGCTAGGGCGATGGGCACCAATGACGGTCATCCTTCCCACTTCCCTGCAGTGGTCTTGCTGGCCCTGGTGGCCCAGGTGCTGGTGCTAGAGAACGGGCTCCTGCGGAAGCCACCTATGGGCTGGCTGGCTTGGGAACGCTTTCGCTGCAACACTGACTGTGATGAGGACCCGAAGAACTGCATCAGGTGAGTCGGGTCTACCATCTAACAAGCCTTGCCTGAGACCCAGCAGAGTGGGCCGGAGAGTGGGAGGTCAGCTAGAAAAGAGGGCCACAGCACCCTATCCCAGAGAGAATGCAGCGAGAGGTGTCTTCTGGGACATCTGGGAGCCTGTGACCCACTTAGGGCCTGGGAACTGTCAGGCCTGTGGGGACAGGGACATCAGGTGGAACCAGCCCCTGAGGTCACTGAAAGGAGATAACTGTGAAAGCCAGGATTGCTCAGTCTTGCAGCCTGAGGGCCACGTCAAGCCTCTCATTCCATCCTGATTATGGTTCTTATGGTCTGGATTCACACTCAGACCATCTGAGAAGTCTGAAAAGCTCTGAAGAAGGGGGTGGGAGGTGACTGAGCTGCCCCCTCCCCTGCCTCTCACCAGTGAGCGGCTCTTCTTGGAGATGGCCGACCACCTGGCACAGGATGGATGGCGGGACCTAGGCTACACATACCTTAACATCGACGACTGCTGGATTGGTGGGCGTGACGCTAAAGGCCACCTGATACCTGACCCAAAGAGGTTCCCCAACGGCATTGCCTTCCTGGCTGACTATGTGAGCTCTGCCCCAGCCCTGCCCTTTAGCGAGGGTGCAGGATGTCCAGACCAAACTCCACACTGCACCCCCACCCTGTCCCTGCCGCCACTTCACCTAGGGCTCATTTCCGCAATACCTGCTGAAGAAATCATGGTCTGGTGGAGGAAACAGATAAATGAACGGCTAATTTTGGCTCCCTGTGGTGGGTAAGAGCCAGGAAGGGCATCTTATCCAGCCTGGGATTTCAGAAAGAGACCCCGGAGGAGGCAGTTCTTGAGCTGATACAAAAGAGATGGCCTTCGAGGCAGAGCAGATGGCAGAAGCAAGGCCTAGAAGCCGGAAACTGCCCATGCGACGTGTGCGTCAAAGTGAGGAGGATCATGGTTGTCAGAGGCCAGGCCTGCACACTGAGACCCTTTCCTTTGGACAGTGGGGAGCCGTTGGTAGTGTTATAATGGGGCCCGGTCAGATGTGGCTGTGAGGTGGCTCCCCGCCTGAGCCCACGGTGTCCTACCCCTCCACAGGCTCACTCCCTGGGTCTGAAGCTGGGCATCTACGAGGACATGGGCAACTTCACTTGCATGGGCTACCCAGGCACCACGCTAGACAAGGTGATTCAGGATGCTCAAACCTTTGCCGAGTGGAAGGTGGACATGCTGAAGTTGGATGGCTGCTTTTCGACCCCCGAGGAGCGGGCCAAGGGTGGGTCCCAGAGCTGCCTGGGGGCCATCAGGTAGACAGGGAGGTGTGGCCATGGAAAGCTCTCTGGTACCCACCTGGCTGAGCTTGAGCTGGTCTGTGTGGCCCCTTGGGGTTAGTATTTCCTAATTCCCTGCACCTGGAGGCTGGGGGGATTCTTGCCTCCCGGGCTTCCTGAAGATGGGTTGGCACCATGCCCTACCCAGGAAGCATGTGCAGCTGTGGGTACAGGGGGAGGCACCTCCTCTTTTGAGTCTCAGTTTCCTCACATTTGGCGGGAGGTTTGGGCTGAGGCCTCAGACCCCCTCAGTTCTAAAATGTGGGGGTTGGACTTCTCCAGGGTACCCCATGATGGCAGCTGCCCTGAATGCCACAGGCCGCCCCATTGCCTTCTCCTGCAGTTGGCCAGCCTATGAAGGGGGACTTCCTCCAAAGGTAAGCCATTCTGTGTACCTGCCTGGCCACACACCCCACACCCAAGCCGCCTTGCCTCCTGTGCAGTCAGGGCTGCTCTCATCATAGTTGCCCATGTGCTGATTCGTGGGTCTAGAAGAGGGGGCCTCAGCCAGCCTGGGGTCTAGAGGAGGCATTTGTCAGGTGGGCTGAAGGGACGGGCATCCAAGGCTTGGGAACCACATGTCCTGGGATGACACACATCACCCAGCAAGTGGTGGGAATCCTGGTTGTACTGAGCAGGCTAGGAGCTCCAGAGGGCTGGTGAGGCCAGGCAGGGAGTGCTGAGCCTCCCGAGGGGCCCTTCAGTCCTTAGCACACTGGAAAGGGTGGGATCAGACTGGCAGACCTGAGGGAGAAGCCTGGCAGATGGTGGGACTCACTCAAAATACAGGGCTGGGAGTGCGGTGGGAGGGTTGTGGGTACGCCAGTCCAGGCTTGGCCCCAGGTGGCATGAGGGCAGGGCAGGCCTTCCTCATCCTCATCTGGATCAGGGCCCCATTCTCTGCATTCCCCCTTGTTATCTCCTGCTGAGGCTCCTCACCTCCCCAGACCTCTGGGCAGCAGGGTGTGACTCTGGTGCTGGACTCTGCCTTCCCCTGACATCCAGGTGAACTACACTCTGCTGACAGAAATCTGCAACGTCTGGCGCAACTATGATGACATCCAGGACTCCTGGGGTAGTGTGCTCTCCATCCTGGACTGGTTTGTGGACAACCAGGACATACTGCAGCCGGTGGCAGGCCCCGGGCACTGGAATGACCCAGACATGGTACCAGCATGGAGGGGGTGGCTGCCACAGACCTGCTCCCCTCTGCCCTGTGTGGGCTTCCTGGGTGCTCACTTCCAGGTTCTAGGTCAGGGTCCGTGAATCAGCTGCACAAGCTCCCATTTACATGTCTCTTCCCAGGGCCCCACCCCCACCTCTTGGATCAGAATGTTCGAAGAGGGCCTGGCAATGCCCATTGTTACCAATCTTCCCAGGCCATTCTGATGTTTCTTGAAATCCAAGAACTTGGTCTGTAGTGACTCTTGTGTGACATTATTCCTCTGGAGGGGAAGACCATGAAGGGTGCATACACTCTTGCCATTCCCTCCCCAGACTGCCCTTGCCATGTCTGCCTCTGACCCCTCCCCAATGCCTGGTGCCCTGGTACCTCCTGCAGAGCCTCTACAGGCCGAGTTGGCCCTTCAGACCTACCTCACTCATAGCCCTGGTCACCTAAGGTTTTTTTTGCAATTTATCTTAAGACTTTATGGCTATCTCTTCTTTTAGTCAATGAGCATTTATTACTGGTGACGATTATAATAATTACATTATAATACATGTTATTACATGTATAGGCCAGATAGATACCTGGAGAAACACAAATTGGCCTGCTTTGAAGTTCTAGTTCTTGCTCTCTGACTAATCCTTGGGAAAGTGACTTAAGTTTTTCAGTTTTGTCAGTTGGAAAATGAGAATAATAGTGACCTTATGTAGGGTTGTTCTGAATATTAAAACATGATCTTTCAAAATGCTCGGCACAGTTTGGCACATATACTGCGCTTTGTTAAATTGGTGCCACTAAGTATGTTAACTGTTGCGTTAGCAGTTATTGAGTCCAGTCTGTGAATTGGTTGCTTTGGGGTCAGGAAGCCCCCCTTGGTCCTGTCACCTGTGGTTACAGCAGGTGGGTGACTAGTGGCAAGAGCAGGGACTCCGTTCAGGTCTGGTTACCCACCACTACCACTCTGACTCTATCTTTTGACTTTAGTGTTCCAATTTAGAAACGCTTTTGCCGACAGGATCCCATTGGATCATCTGAACAACTGCAACGTGGCCAGAACATATTATCACCCCATATTCTTGGTGAAATTAAAAGCTGAGGCTCAGAAGGAGCATGCTTGGCTTACTCCAGGGCTATGCTGCTGGGAAATGCTGTTCACAGAACCAGGCTTCATAGAATGTTCTCCTCCATCTCCTCTTGCTTGGCTACATGTTTAGGGTTGGTCCCTATGCCCACCTCCCTGAAGAGGGCAGAGCTGACCACTTCTCTCCTCTCTGCCACCAGCTGCTCATAGGGAACTTTGGCCTCAGCTTTGAGCAAGCCCGGGCCCAGATGGCCCTATGGACAGTGCTAGCAGCCCCCCTCTTCATGTCCACGGACCTGCGTACCATCTCTGCCCAGAACATGGACATTCTGCAGAATCCACTCATGATTAAAATCAACCAGGATCCCTTGGGCATCCAGGGACGCAGGATTCTCAAGGTACTGGAGTCTGGGGGGAGGAAAGGGGAGGCCAAGGAACTCGGCTCTCCTAAGAACAAAGCTGCAAACCTGAAGGTGATGGAGGGCTGGGAAGCCCTCTGCTGAAATCTGCTCAGCCCTCCTTGCTGGTTGCATTCAGTCAAAGATTCTACTGGGAGCTGCTCCAGCCGTCCCCCGAGTGGCCTGGGTGAGAGCAAGGCCAGAGCAGGACAGCTCAGGGGACTTGGGGAAGGGACACATCACCACTCAAGTGCACATGGGGACCATGGGGCCCCTTGGTTTGGAAGTACAAGATTTTTGCACACATCTGTGATGGACGGCAGAGAACTAGGGCTTCCCTCCAGAGCCTAGGAGTTATTTGAGCCAAGGAATGCAATTACCACCAGTACTACACTAGCATCTACTATTTATTGAGACCCTGCTGAGGCACTGGGCATTCTGGGTACCTTTTCTCAGAAGGTAAATACTCTAGACTCTGGGTGGGAGCTCCCCAAGCACCCCTGTGTTATCTCCTTGGGAAATAAACAGGAGTTTTGTTTCAAAAAAAAAAAAAAAAAAAGATAAATACTCCTTCCCTGTTTTACAAATAAGGAAACTGCAACTTGAGAAGTCTGAGTAACCTAAGGCCACACATCGGTAAATGGTACAGTAGAACTTCAACAATAGAACCTCAGAGTTTGTGCTGTTTGCACAGATCCTCACCTCTCTAGTTAAAAGGAATCCACACAACTTCTAGAAGGCACATACAGAATTGATGATGAGCAGAGGAAGTAACTAATCTCTGCTGGAGAAGCTTATGATAGAACCAGGCCCAGGGACCTTCTGGAAGATGGGGTTTCCCCCTCTTGGCTGTTCAGGGCAGAGTTCATCTTTTTTTTTTAAGATTTATTTATTCATGAGAGACACACAAAGAGAGAGAGAGAGGGAGACAGAGAGAGAGGCAGAGATACAGAGGGAGAAGCAGGCTCCATGCAGGAAGCCACCCGACATGGGACTCGATCCCAGGTCTCCAGGATCACGCCCTGGGCTGAAGGCAGCACTAAACCGCTGAGCCACCCAGGCTGCCCAGAGTTAATCTTTTTTTTTTTTTTTTTTAATTTATTCATGAGAGACACAGAGAAAGAGAGGCAGAGACAAAGGTAGAGGGAGAAACAGGCTCCACACAGGGAGCCTGACATGGGACTCAATCCAGGGTCTCTGGATTGAGACAGGACCTTATTACAACATTTGTCTCTGTGTTCTAGCACAGGGCCTGGCACAGAGGAAGTGTCAAGGAGCATCTGCCAGGCTAGGGAAGAATAAGTTGGAGTGCTGGAGGGCTGGGGTAGCTCCCCGCAAACTTCTACAAGACATGGAACTATGGCTAGGGGGACCCAGAGCTCTGAGGAGGGCTAGGGAGGGGATTTCAGGGCCTGAGCAGGAAAACCACCTTCTGTGCCCAGGAAAAATTCCACATTGAAGTGTTCATGCGGCCCCTGGCCAGTGAGGCCAGCGCCTTAGTCTTCTTCAGCCGCCGGACGGATATACCGTATCACTACCACTCATCCCTCGCCCAGCTGAACTTCAACAGCTCCGACACGTATGAGGTGAGTACCCTGCTACTTGCAGGGCTCCGGGTTTACCTGGGAGGAGGCTGCTGGGGGTGCTCCGCACTCATACGTGGTGGCCTCCCCTAGGCCCTGGACCCGGGGTCCTCTGGCAGGAGCCTGAGGGGCAGCTGCAGGCATGCAGGGCCGTGGCTGGTACCATTCCCTGCACTGGTGTTTTCAAGCTATGCAGACAGAACTATCATATATAATTAAGGCCTGTGATGAGGCTGTGTGTCTGTCCCCTTACTGGTCAGTCCTTTCCTCCAGCCCAGTCCTCAAGTTGTCTGTGGGCTGGGCTTTCACCACTGCCTGCGTTTGGGCATCTGCTGGCTTTGCCAATGGAGAAGTAACAGGAGATTTAGGGCTCCCCCTTGTGTGGGGGGTACCAGGGGTCCACCACAGACAGGCTGAAGTCCAGGCCCTCACACCCTCTGAGGGGGTCTCTGTGAAGATATTCTTAGAGGGGTTTTGGTGATGTGTCTTCCCGCTGCAGGCCCAGAACGTCTACACGGGTGATGTCATCAGTGGTCTCCACTCTACAACCAACTTCACAGTGACCATCAACCCCTCAGGGGTAGTGATGTGGTACCTGTATCCCATCAGGAAGCTGGGGACGCCCCAGCACTAAGGAGCTGAGACACGAGACAGGCTGTGGCGGCATCACTGAGCCCAGACTATGGAGCCTCCACCTGCCAAGGGCCAGCAGGCGGGGTTCTCTGCTACCCAGGCCCACTCGGTGATTTGGCCCCATCAGACCCAAAGTGCAATCCCAGGGCCAGGTCCCATGCCCTGCCCAAGTGTGAACCTTCTTGGAGACTTGACTTGGGGCAATGTCCCGTGGCCTTCCTAGCCTCTACCTTGTCTGCACGGCCCCACAGATGTTACTGAGCAGCTCAGCCAGCCTCCTGAGCCCCCACAAGCAGGGGGACCGATACCCTCTGACTCTGTTTACTCGGAAATCAGGATTTGGAATTTTTCTTACGATTAGGAGTGGAGATCTGACCTCTTGTCAGGAGTTCCTGTGAATTGTGTGATTGGTTTTCCTGCCTGGAGAAGGCCTTGCCGGTTGATGCCACCCAGGTTAACCTTGGTTCCTTCAGGTTACCAATAAAGCTGTTCTTTAATCGAGTGGTTGTGAGATGGACCTGGGGCCGTGTTCACCTTCAGTTAGGGACTCTGGGTGGCAGTACACAGGGTGCTGGTTTTGAATCTCGAAGGAAGGTATGTGGCTTCTTCTGGTTCATTTTCCACCATGACCTGCAGCCTGTACTTCTAGACACACCAGACTTGCCTCTCACCAGGGAGCCATCCTGCTCTGCTCAACGCAGCAGTGGTGACAGCACAGTGAAGCAGAGTGGCGGGTTCCCTGGCCTTCTGTCTTGTGCACCCATTCCCCACCCCCTTCAGACTCACTCCTCAGCCCTCCTGCTGCAAGGAGGCCCTGATCTGCTAAGGGTTTTGCATTATTGTCTTCGCACCTTTCAGCTCATGTCCCCCTTCCTGACAGCTTCATTCAGAGGCACTCTGGAGCTGGGTGCCAGTGAAGGGCTCGGCTAGCCCTTCTTTCTCCCTTGGGGCCACTGTAGCTTGTAGTGCCTGGCCCCTCCCTTAGTTTTTTTTTTTTCCAAACCTGGCTTCAAATTCCCCAACTGTGTCCAAAGACAAGTCGAGGGGTTCTTTGTGTCTTAAAATACATTTTTTGCTTGTCCTCCTTGGGAAAGTAAAAGGATGGCAAGTTCTTGACTGCCTTCTTTTGGTTCCTATTTCCCAAGCTCTATTCATTCAGCTGAGGCCACAGGATACCTGTCGCCCCCAGTGGCTCTTGTCCCCATTTGGAAAGCTGGAAGTGGTACAGGCTAAGTAGGTTTTCCTTGGGCTTTGAATGTGGAGCATGTGGTACCCCAAGCCTTGCACTATCTTAGCCCTGTGGGAACTCTTCTGGCTAGATCTCCCATGCTTCCTCCCTCAGGGTTTGAGTTCCTTTATAGGAATATGGTGTAAAGAACTTACAAGTGCATGTCTTACAGTGTCATTTAAGGTTATTGGGGCTTTACTGATTGAGTCTGGAGTCATCAAAGAGAGATTTTTTTTTAAATTTTTATTTATTTATGATAGTCACACACACAGAGAGAGAGAAAGAGAGAGAGAGAGGCAGAGACATAAGCAGAGTGAGAAGCAGGCTCCATGCACTGGGAACCCGATGTGGGATTCGATCCCGGGTCTCCAGGATCGTGCCCTGGGCCAAAGGCAGATGCTAAACCACTGTGCCACCCAGGGATCCCAAAGAGAGATCTTTTAAAACCCCAGGTGATGTCTTAAGGCTGTGGGTCATTTGGGGGATCCCTGGGTGGCGCAGCGGTTTAGCGCCTGCCTTTGGCCCAGGGCGCGATCCTGGAGATCCGGGATCGAACCCCACGTCGAGCTTCCCTGCATGGAGCCTGCTTCTCCCTCTGCCTGTGTCTCTGCCTCTCTCTCTCTCTCTGTGACTATCATAAATAAAGATTTAAAAAAAAAAAAAAAAAGGCTGTGGGTCATTTGGAAGGTCAGAAGCCTGCCTCATCCCTTGGAGGCCTCTGCCCTTGGAGGCTTGTCACCCCATGCATAACTCCAGCTTCAGATCTTGATCATGTGCGGTTAAGCCAAATGGAATGGCCTCAAGTGGGTACACTTCTTTGGCCAGTCCCAAGAAAGAAGTCTTTCCCATCACCCTGGCATGTGGCAGGGATAGTGGTTGAGACCATGAACTTGGGAGTCAGGGTTAGGGAGCGGCCTGGACTTGACTAGTCAGTTCATTTGCCTTACAGACTAAGACATGGTTATATGTCTTCAGTTGTGGTATAACTTGTCCTTTTATCCTGGGGATGCCAGATAGATTGATTCTCTCTCTTCAGCCATCATACTCTCAATATCACACCCTGCCTATCTTTCAGGCATTGTTTTATTCCCTTCTACCCAAGGCCACTTAGGAGCTCAATTATTTTTTCCCAGTTCAAGGCATCCTTGTTTGGACCCAAGGGTATACCTCATTTTTAAAAATACATTTTATTATAGAAATTTTAAAACACAAAAATAAAATGGTGTAGTGAACCTCCATGTACCCACTACCCAGTTCCAACAACCATCAACATGTGCCAGTATTTCATAGTTGTCTTCCCACACATGCTTTGTTTGTGAGCTGGAAGTATTTGAAAGCAAAGAAAACTGTAAATACCACTATATAGATCTAATAGATTTTTTAAAATATATGTGACCTTAATGCAATTTTCCTGGCCAACAAAATAAAGTTTTTATAAATCTAATAACCATTCTGTGTTCAATTTCTACCAACTGTCTCAAAAATATCTTTCTATAGTTTGAATCAAAATGCAAGCAAGGAGTCAACAAAAATGGTCCAGTAATAACCATCAAATGTTTGTTCCCTCCATAAAAGCAATGAAAACTTGCCACATATTATCAGAATCAACTTTCACAGAGCTTTGGAAATTAATCAGAAGCTTGCAGCAACCCAGACAGAGTGCATTCAGTTAAGAAAGACAGAAGAACCTGGGTAAGAACAAGCTTAAGAATGCTTTAGTTTAGTACTGTATTTTAAATCAGCTACTTTAAATATGTTCATAGAGCTAAAGGAAACCATGCATAAAGAATTAAAGAATAAGAATGATGTCTCAGTAGAGAATATCAGTAAAGAGATTGAAATTACAGAAAGGAAACAAATACAAGTTGAAAAGTGCAATAACACATAAAAAATTAACTTGAGGGGCTCAACAGTAGACATGCCCAGGCAGAAGAAAATGGCAAGCTCAAGATAGGCCATTGAAATTAACCTGTCTGAGGAAGAGCAGAATGAAAAGTGGAGAGGCTCAGAGACTTGCAGGACACCACATAGCTCGGCAATATACAAAGAAGAGAAAGGGCAGAAAGACTATTTGGAAAAAATCATGGCTACCAGTTTCCCCTATTTGATGGCAAAAATTAGGCTACACATCCAAGAAATTCATGAGCTCCAAACTTGATAAACTCAAAGGGATGCAGCCCCAGCCAGAGCCTAATCAAACTCTTGAAAGGCAAAGAGAGAATTCTGAAAGGAGCAAGACAGAAGCAAATCAGCACATACTAAGGAAGGTGCTAGGGGTGAATGAAAACACAATGGACCCCAAACACGAAAACATAACATACCAAAATTTAGGGAGTGAAAGTAAGGATCAGAGGGAAATCTGTAGCTATAATTTGCCTATATGAAAAAGGGAAAAGACAACCCACACAATAGGAGAAAGTATCTACAATTTAACATACAAGGGACTTGTGTTAAAACACAAAGAACTAGGATCCCTGGGTGGCTCAGCGGTTTAGCGCTGCCTGCAGCCCGGGGTGTGATCCTGGAGTCCCGGGATTGAGTCCCACATCGGGCTTCCTGCATGGAGCCTGCTTCTCCCTCCTCCTGTGTCTCTGCCTCTCTCTCTCTCTCATGAATAAATAAATAATCTTAAAAAAAAAAAAAACACAACTCTTGTGGCACCTCAGTTGGTTAAGCACCTGCCTTTGGCTCAGCTTGGGATGGGTTCCCTGCTCCCTGGGGAGTCTGCTTCTCCCTCTCCCTCTGCCGCTCCCCCTGCTTTCTCCCTCTCTCTCAAGTAAATTTATTTATTTTTTTATTTTTTTATTTATGATAGTCACAGAGAGAGAGAGAGAGGCAGAGACACAGGCGGAGGAAGAAGCAGGCTCCATGTACCGGGAGCCCAACGTGAGATTCGATCCCGGGTCTCCAGGATCGCGCCCTGGGCCAAAGGCAGGCGCCAAACCGCTGCGCCACCCAGGGATCCCTCTCTCAAGTAAATTTTAAAGAACTCTTACAACTAAATAATAAAAAGGCAACCCAATTTAAAAATGGGCAAAGGATCTGAATAGACATTTTGTCAAGGAAGACAAGAAAATGGTGAGTGCTCAATATCACTAACCATTAGTGAAATGCAGTAAGAACCACAACAAGAGGGCAGCCCCGGTGGCACAGCGGTTTGGTACCGCCTGCAGCCTGGGGTGTGGTCCTGGAGACCCCGGATCGAGTCCCACGTCGGGCTTCCTGTAGGGAGCCTGCTTCTCCCTCTGCCTGTGTTTCTATGAATAAATAAACAAAATCTTAAAAAAAAAAAAAAAGAACCACAACAATATACCACTTCATATCTAAAAGGATGGCTAGAATAAAAGTCATAACTGTTGACAAGGATGTGGGGAAATTAGAATCCTGTTATGCTACTGATAGAAATGTAAAACTGGTACAGCTCCTGTGGAAAATGATCTGGCAATTCCTCAAATGATTAGAGTTACTATATGACCTAGAAATTCCACATCTAAGTATACATCCAAAATAAATGAAAACATACATCCACACAAAACTCTGCACACAGATGTTTATTTTTTTTTTCACACAGATGTTTATAGAAGCCATTATTCATAGCAGCCAAAAGGTGGAAAACAACTCAAACGTCTACCAACTGGTGAATGAATAAACAAAATATGGTTAACCATATAGTGTAAAATTATCCAGCCACAAAATGGACTAAAGTACTGACACCCGCTACAACATGGATGAACCTTGGAAGCATTATGCTAAGGGAAAGAAGCTGGCCACAAAGGACCACATATTATATGATTCCATCCCTTTCAAAGTCCAGGGTAGGGAAATCTATAGAGGCAGAGAGTATATTAGTGGTTGGTTGGGGCCAGGTGGGGAGTATGGAGGGATAAAAGGGATAACAACTAAAAAGTTGTCACGAGGCTTCATTGTGAGGTGATGAAAATGTTCTTGAATTGACAATGGTTGCACATATCTGTAAGTATACTAAAACCCATTAATTGTACACATTAAATGAATGAACTATGGTATGTGAATTACATGTCAGTAAAGCTGATAAGAAAACACACCAGGGGCACCTGGCTGGGTCAGTCAGTAGAGCGCACAACTCTTTATCTTGGGTTGTAAGTCTGATCCCCATGTTGGCTGTAGAGATTACTTTATTTAAAATAATTTTTTAAAGATTTTTATATATTTATTCACGAGAAACACACAGAGAGAGGCAGAGACATAGGCAGAGGGAGAAGCAGTCTCCTTGCGGGGAACCCAAAGTGGGACTCGATCCCAGGATCCCCGGATTATGACCTAAGCCAAAGGCAGATGCTCAACCACTGAGCCACCCAGGTACCCTAAAAATAAACTTTGTAAAACGACAACAACAAAACTCACACCCACATCCATTGCAGTATTATGCACAATAGCCAAGACATGTAACCCAAAAGTCCATTCATTGATGGATGAATGGATTTTAAAAAATGAGGCATATGGATACATATTATTCAGGCATATGGATACAAAAAAACAAACCTATCTATCTCAACAACAAGTTGGCATTCATTAATAGACAACAGTGCTTTGTGGAAGATGTGGGACTCAAAACCACACACCATGGAGCCTGGGAGGGCAGAGTCTTGACCACCAGTGCATCAGGAAATAGGTGTCATATGCTACAACCTGTATGAACCTTGAAGATACACTAAGCAAAATAGGCTTGCCACAAAAACGAGAGATACTGTGTGGATCCACTTATGTGAGGTATCTAAAGTAGTCAATTTTGTAGAAACAAAGTAGAATGTTAGTTGCCAGGGTTTTAGGGGAGGGGGTAATGAAGAATTGTTCAATGGGTATGGAGTTTGTTTTGCAGGAAAAAGTCCTAGAGATACACTGTACCACAATGTGAAAATAGTTAACACTACTAAAATGTACACTTAAAAATGGTTAAGATACGCTTTATGTTTTTTACCATTTTTTTTAAAAAGAGATATGTCCCTGAGACTCAACCAGAAGATGCCCCACATTTTAGGGGTGGTGGCTGTGGAGAGGCCCTGGTCAGTGGGGTCCAATATGGCTAGAAACTAGTACATAGGCTTGGGAAGAATATGCTCACTCTGGATCATAACCAGGACAGTGGCATTCCCCAGGAATGCAACATCCATACAAAAAGGGCGAGCCGGTCCAGATGTGCACATCTTCCTGCCTTGGGATGCCCAAGAAGAGGAATGAAGAAGGATGGAACTGGGTGTCATTAGGAATGAACTTCCTCCTGCCACTGCTGGAGACTGTGCATATCAGTAGGAGGTCAACTTGCCATGAATGGTTCGTCCTTTTCCAACCCTTGGGAAAATGCAGAATAACATTGTAATTTTCCTTTGTTCCCACTCAATGTAATCCAAATTTCTCTGCCATCCTTACCTGAGTATCAGATAGCTCCAGGAACAGAGTCAGCCTCACTCTTCCCCGTATTATTTCCATCCATTAAAGGGTTAACAAGGATGAAGGAGAAGAATATTATGTCAGGTGGATATTCAAGGTAAAGAGTAAGACTTTTATTTTATTTTATTTTATTTTATTTTAAGATTTTTATTTATTTATTCATGAGAGACACAGAGCGAGCGAGAGGCAGAGACACAGGCAGAGGGAGAAGCAGGCTCCATGCAGGGAGCCTGATGCAGGACTCGATCCCAGGACTCCAAAATCATGCCCTGGGCTGAAGGCAGGCGCTAAACCACTGAGCCACCCAAGGATCCCCAAGAACAAGAATTTTAAAAGTAGGGTAGCTAAATAAGCTGTCCCTCCCGTACCCACCACCCCAACTCAACAACAAGTTGGCATTCATTCATAGACAACAGTGCTTTGTGGGAGATGTGGGACTCAAAACCACACACCATGGAGCCTGGGAGGTCAGAGTCTTGACCACCAGTGCATCAGGAAATAGGTGTACAGGGCTCAGCCCCGGCTTGAACCCTGTGGTGGCCTGTGAATGGGCTCCAGCCCTTCTCAGCCTCAGCCTGGGAGATCCTAGAGAACATTGTCGTAGACAATCACCCACAAACAAGAGAGCCTTTGTGGAAGCTCAGGTTTCCAGTAGGGAAGTTCCAGCACACCAGTGGAGAAAGAAAACAAAAATCTGGACGCACTAGAAAGAATAAGAGAACAGTCTGACTTTACACATGTCCTCCTCCCACGAGGCAGCCCAGCTCAGTGCCAAGAGAGATATTTCTTGGCCCTTGATTTCTCCCACAGGGAAAAATGAGAGCTTGTGAGTTGAGTACGTGACTTCCCCAGTTGTGCAGCACATTACCAAACAAGCCCATTTCTTGCTCATTCCGACCAAAGCACTGAGTCATGAGCTGCATGACTTGAGGGTAGGAAAAGGCTGGGAGTGTGACCGGTAAGACTTTCAGAAGGCATTAAAGGGACATGGATCCTACTGTGTTTCAGATCCCAACAAGAAGTGTGCCCACAAGGTGATCTTGCCCACGGATCCCCCCAACTGGCCCACAGGCACCCCTGGTGAGCTGCACACCTCACCCTCATATCCCCTTACCCTATGGCTGGGTCTCTGTGCAAACTCCTGATGGTGGCAAGAATGAGCTTTGGCAGGTGGCTAGTGAGCATGCACAGAAATCCAGCCTGAGTCTGCAGACCGGGAGAGACCACAAACTTGAACTCTATCCTTGGGAAAACAAAACAGAGGCTGTCAGGGGCACCTGGGGGGCTCAGTCAGTTAAGCATCTGCCTTCAGCTCAAGCTCAGGTCATGATCTTGGAATCTTGGGATTGAGCCTCTCATTGGGCTCCTCTCGGTGGGGAGCCTGCTTCTCCTTCTGTCCCTCTTCCCTGCTTATGCTCTCTCTCTCTTGCTCTATCTAAAATAAATAAAATCTTAAAAAAAAAACAGAGGCTGTCAGCACTCATTTTGGGGGTGTTACAGGACCAAGACAAGGCAAACAAGCTTAAGAATTCCACAAGTGGAAAAAAAAAAAAAGAATTCCACAAGTGGGAGCAAGGAGTGTAGAGGAGGTATGTCCATAGAAGGTATGAGAAAGCCTCTAACTCCCTCGTGGGACTGAGAGAAGGCATTTCTCCCCTGAAGTCAGGTAGTAAGGGCTGGAGGAGGTGCCTGCTCTGCGGTATAAAGACAGCAAGGCAAGCCTTCTAGGAACCTGAAGAATCAAGGAAACTTGACACCACCACAGGGTCACAATCATCCTCAGTAACCAAAGCCAAAGACATGGAGAGCTATACTTTACATTGATAAAGAATTTAATGGGGCACCTGGGTGGCTCAGTCAGTAAGCAACTGTCTTTGGTTCAGAACATGATCCTGAGGTCCTGGGATTGAGCCCTGCATCAAGCTCTTTGCTCAGCAGGCAGCCTGGTTCTCCCCCTTCCCCTTCTCCTCCTTGTGCTCTCTCTCTTAAATAAATGAACTTTTAAAAAAAATTCAACATAGCTATTTTAAGGATGCTCAATGAGCTACAAAGAAACACAGAAAGACAATTCAATGAAATCAGGAAAACAGTACATGAATAAAATGGGGATAGAAATAGAAATCATAAAAAGACGAAGAGATAGAAATCATAGCCAAATGATTGAGCTCCAAACTTTGGAGCTCAAGAATACAATTAATGAAGTGGAAAATGCCACAGAGGGCATCAGCTGCAGAATTAATCAGTCGGGGGAGGAATCTGTGAATTACAACAAAGGAACTCTGATATTACCCAGTCAAAGAGTAACAAAGGGAAAAGAAGGGAAGAGTGAAGAAAGTCTATATAATCTATAGGATGCCAGCAAAAGAAGCAATCTAATTATTGGAGCCCCAGAAGGAGAAGAGAGGGAGAAGCAGAGGGAGAAAGCTTATTTAAAGAAATAATGACTGAAAATTCCCAAGGTCCCAACTTCAAGAGATCTTCTCCAATATACATTAGGATGAAAGTGTCAAAAATCTGGGATCCCTGGGTGACGCAGCGGTTTAGCACCTGCCTTTGGCCCAGGGTGCGATCCTGGAGACCCAGGATCGAATTCCACATCGGGCTCCCGGTGCATGGAGCCTGCTTCTCCCTCTGCCTATGTCTCTGCCTCTCTCTCTCTCTCTCTCTCTCTGTGTGTGTGACTATCATAAATAAATAAATAATAAATAAAAAATTAAAAAAGAAAAAAAAGAAAAAAAAAGAAAGTGTCGAAAATCAAAGACAAAGAGTTTTAAAAGAGACAAGAGAAAAGAAACTTATAACTTACAAGGGAATCCCCATAAAGTTATTAGTGGAATTCTCTGTAGAAACCTTACAGGCTAGGAGAGAGTGGGATGATATATTCAAAGTGCCAAAAGAATAAACTGCCAACCAAGAATGATCTGGCAATGCTGTCTTTCAGAAATGAGAGAGAAATAAAGATTACCCCAGACAAAAGCAGAGGGAGTTCATCACCACTAGAAGTGCTGAAATGCTGAGCCTGGGAAAGAAATGCTGAAAGGAGTTCTTCACACTGAAATGAAAGTATACTAATTATTAAACACGAAAACATATGAAAATACACAACACACTGGGAAGGTAAATATAGTTGATCCTCAAATAACACAGGGGTTACAGGTGCTGACCCCTGCACAAAAATCCCTTTATAATTCTGATTCCCCAAAACTTAACTACTACCAGTCAACTGTTGATTGGAAGCCTTACTATATCACAAATAGTTGATTAACACATATTTTGTATGTTCTATGTATATATACTGTATCCTTACAATAAAGTAAGCTAAAGAGGGATCCCTGGGTGGCGCAGCGGTTTGGCGCCTGCCTTTGGCCCAGGGCGCGATCCTGGAGACCCGGGATCGAATCCCACGTCAGGCTCCTGGTGCATGGAGCCTGCTTCTCCCTCTGCCTATGTCTCTGCCTCTCTCTCTCTCTCTCTCTCTCTCTG
The DNA here is from genome assembly GCF_048418805.1 of Vulpes vulpes. NCBI lineage: Eukaryota > Metazoa > Chordata > Mammalia > Carnivora > Canidae > Vulpes > Vulpes vulpes. The sequence goes on from NC_132795.1 coordinate 53,617,241, forward strand.
TATGACTATCATAAATAAATAATAAAAAATTAAAAAAAATAAATAAAGTAAGCTAAAGAAAAGAGAATGTTAAGAAAATCATAAGGAAGAGAAAGTATAGTACCATATGTATATTTATTGGGGGAAAAAAATCCACATGTACTGGGCTGGACCAGCTGGACACCCTGGGATGGTGATGTTCCATAGCTGGTTTTTGTTTTAGTGGCGACAGTCACCAGGGTGGCTCACAGCAATGACAGTGGCCTGGAGGTGCAGTAAAGCTGCCCACTGCTTGGAGGTACACCACTGGCCTATGGCTATTAGCACCTGCAGCTACATGTCAGCCTCTGGGAAGCTGAAGGCAGGGGGCTGTTGTAAGCCACAGTGGGAAAGGGTCCAAACTACTTCCTAGAGGGGCCCAAGGTCCACGGCTGTCCCAGCATAGCCCTGAAGCATGCCTGGAGCACTCAAGGGGCAGAGGTGCTGGGGTGCCAGCCTCCCTATGTAGCACTGTCCCTGCATACAGAGGGCATCTGGCATCCACTGGGGTGGGCAGTTTTAAATAAATGACTTTGGCTTTTGTTGTCAAATCTAAAAAATTTCCATGTATAAGTGGACCCACACAGTTCTAACCCATGTTGTTCAAGGGTCACCTGTAGAGTCAAATTCAGAATATTTTAATACTATAATATGGTGGTGTATTAACCATTTAACTCTAGTATGAAGTTTAAAGGACAAAGGTATTAAAAATAATTGTAACTGCAATGATTTGTTAGTGAATCCACAATATAAAAAACGTAAACCGTGTCATCAAAAATGTAAAAAGAGAGAAAGTAAAAGTGTAGAGTTTTGTGTATGGTTGAAATAAAGTTATTAGCATACAACAGACTATTATATCTACAAGATATTTTATGTAAGCCTCATGGTAACCACAAAGCAAAACCCTACAATAGATACACAAAAGATAAATCATCAATTCACAAAGGAAGACAGCAAAAGAGAGAGAAAGACAGTGGAACTAAAAATTGCCAGAGAACAATCAATCAGATGGCATATAATAAGTCTTTACTTATCAATAATTACTCTTGATATAAATGGACTGAAAAACAAGATCTAACTATAGGTTGCCTACAAGAAACTCACTTCAGCTTTAAGGACACACATAGGCTCAAAGTGAAGAGATGGAAAAAGATATTCTATGCAAGTGGAAATTAAGAAGCAGACAGGATAGCCATAGTTAACCATACATACAAACTATAACAAGAGACAAAGAAAGTCATTATATAATATAAAGGTTATATTACATAAAGGTCAATTTTTCAAGAGGACGTATCAATCATATATGCACCCAACACTAGACTAACTAGGTTAAGTAAACATTAACAGAACTAAAGGGAGGAATGGACAGCAATCCATTAATAGAAGAGGAATTCAATACCACACTTTCAACAATAGATAGAACATCCAGACAGAAAATCAGTAAGATGGGATGCCCGGGTGGCTCAGCGGTTGAGCTCTGCCTTTGGCTCAGGGCACGATCATGGTCCAGGGATAAAGTCCCACATCAGGCTCTCTGCGAGGAGCCTGCTTCTCCCTCTGTCTATCTCTCTGCGTCTCTCTCTGTGTCTCTCATGAATAAATAAAAAATAAAATATTAAAAAAAGAAAAGAGGGATCCCTGGGTGGCGCAGCGGTTTGGCGCCTGCCTTTGGCCCAGGGCGCGATCCTGGAGACCCGGGATCGAATCCCACGTCGGGCTCCTGGTGCATGGAGCCTGCTCCTCCCTCTGCCTGTGTCTCTGCCCCTCTCTCTCTCTCTCTCTCTGTATGACTATCATAAATAAATAAATAAAAAATTTTAAAAAATAAAAATAAAAATAAAAAAAGAAAAGAAAATCAGTAAGAAAATATCAGACTTCAACTACAGACCAGATGAACCTAACAAACATGCAGAACACTGCAGCAGAATACACATTCTTCCTAAGTGCACACATGACATTCTGCAGGATAGATCATATGATATATCACAAAACAAGTCTTAGCAAATTTAAGATTTAAATCATAACAAGTATTTTTTCCAGCACACTGGTAGGAAACTAGAAGTCAATAAAAGGAGGAAAACTGGAAAATTCACAGTATGTGGCAATTAACACACTCCTGAATAACCAACCAATGGATCAAAGAAGGAATCAAAAGAAAAATAAAAAATTATCTTGAAATAAAATAGAAAAACAGCATACCAAACTTACAGCAAAAGCAGCGTTAAAATAGGGAAGCTGATAGTGACAAATATCTACATTTTTTAAAAAAGATTTCAAGTAAACAACCTAACTTTAAGCTTAAGGAACCATAAAAAGAACAAACCAAACCCAAGGCTGGCAGAAAGAAGGAAGTAACAGATTTGACCAGAAAAAAATGAAATAGAAACCAGGAAAAAAAATAAGAAAATATTAATGAAAGAGCTGTTTTTTTAAAAAAAAGATAAACAAATCTGATAAGCCTTTGGCTAGACAAAGGGAAAAAAAGAGAGAGAAAATTCAAAATTAGAAATGAAAAAGTAGACATTATACCTGATACCACAGGAAAACAAAAGAGCATAAGAGACTACTACAAACAATTATACACCAACAAATTAGATAATATATAAGAAATAGATAAATTCTCAGAAACATGCAACCTAACAAGACTGAATCGTGAAGAAAGAGAAAATCTAAATAGACACATCATGAGTAAGGGGATAGAATCAGTAATCAAAAATCTCCTAATGCAGAAAAGCTCAGGACCAGATGGTTTCTCTGAAGAAGTCTATCAAATATATAAAGAATTAAAACTAATAATTCTCAAACTCTTCCCCCCAAAACTGAAGAGTTAGGAAGTCTCTCAAACTCATCTTATGAGGCCAGAATTGCCCTGGTAGCAAAAACAGGTAAGGATACCATAAGAAAACTACAGATCCATATCCTTGATGAATATAGATGCAAAAACTATCTAAGATATTAGCAAACTAAATTCAACATCACATTAAAAGGATCATACATGATCAAGTAGGATTTATCCCTGGGATGTAAGGATGTTTCAACATACACAAATCAATTAATGTGATATAGCACATTGATAAAGTAAAAGATAAAAATCACATGATCATCTCAATATATGCAGAAAAAGCATTTGACAAAATACAACATTCAATACATTGATGAAAGAAATTAAAAGCCTACATAAATGGAAAGATATATCTATTTGTGGATTGGAAGATTTAATATTGTTAAAAGCTCTAACAGATTCAGTGAAATCCCTATCAAAATTTCAACAGCCTTTTTACAGAAATGGATAGCTGATCCTGAAATTCATATAGCAAGGGACCCAGAACAGCTAAGATAATCTTGAACAAAAATAAAGTTTAAAGACTCACACTTCTGATTTTAAAGCTTATTAGAAAGCTATATTAACAAAAACAGTGTGGTACTAGAATAAAGAGAGACACATAGATCAATGAAATATAGAGTCCTGAAATAAACCCATACATCTATAGCCAACTGATTTTTGACAAAGGCACCTAGAGTAAATGAGTAAAAATTATCTTTTAAAAAAAATGGTGCTAGGACAACTAGCTAACCACACAAATGAATTTGGACCTCTACTTCACACCATATACAAAAATGAACTCAAAATGGATTAAAGACCTACATGTAAGAGCTAAAACTATAAAACACTTAGAAGAAAACATGGGTGTAAATCTTATGACTCTGGATTAAGCAATAGTTTCTTAGATATGAAACTTAAAGCACATCCAACCAAAAGAAAAAAATAAATTAGACCTGAACAAAATAGAAAATCTGTGTGTATCTCAATGGACACCATCAAGAAAGTGAAAAGACAACACACAGGATGGGGAAATACATTTGTGAATCCTATATCTGATAAGAGTCAATTATGGGAATATATAAAGATCACTTACAACTCAATAATAAAAAGACAACAAAAATAAAAATAAAAAAGACAAATCACCTAATTTAAAAATAGGCAAAAGATTTGAATAGACATTTCTCCAAAGAGATCATACAAATGGCCAATAAGGCCACAGAAAGATGCTCAATACCATTAACCATTAGTCATTGTGGAAAATTCTCTGGAAATTCCTCAAAATGTTAAATACAAATTACCACAATGACCAGCAATTGCATCTGTATGCATATACCCAAGAAAAATGACAATAGATGTCCACACAAAGACTTTTATATGAATGTTTACAGCAACATTATCCATAATAGCCTAAAAGTGAAAAACAACTTAAATGTGTGCCAACTGATGAATGGATGAGAAATATGTGGTATACCCATATATACAATATGTCTCTACCAACACACACTACAAAATGGATGGGCCTTGAAAATGATACAAAGTGAAAGAAACCAGACACAAAGGGTTCTATCAGATTCTATTTCTATGAAATGTTTAGAATAGGCCAATGTATAAAAAGAAGTAGGTAAGTGGTTGACAAAAGGGAGAGTAGTGATTGCTAAGGGTAGGGGGGTTCTTTCTGGGTGATGAAAATGTTCTAGGGGGCACCTGCCTGGCTTAGTTGGTTGAGTGACCAACTCTTAATTTCAGCTAAGTAGTGATCTCAGGGTTATGGGATGGATCTCGGATCTTGGCATCAGGCTCCTCTCTCACCTTGAGATTCTCTCCCTCTCCCTCTGCACTTCCCCCTGCTGGCATGCTCTCTCTTTCAAAAACAAAACAAAACAAAAAACCCAAAACCCAAAAACCAAACAAACAAAAAAGCTGCCCAATCATAGAATGAGAACAAGTTGCATCTGGTGCTTTAGTTACATATTCTAATATCTAGATTTCAATATTTGCCTCCATTTAACGACTGTGCAATCTTGAACAAGCTACTTAATTTCTCTGTGCTTCCACTTCCTCTTCTGTAAAGCAGGGATGTTAATAATTCACACAGGATTGTTGCTCAAAAATTACATGAGCAGGGGCACCTGGGTGGCTGAGTTGATCAAGTATCTGCTTTTGGCTCAGGTCATGATCCTGGGTCTTGGGATCAAGTCCAGCATCGAACCCCCAGCTCAGCGATGAGTCTGCTTCTCCCTCTACCTCTGCCCTGCTCACGTTCTCTTGTTCTCTCTCTCAAATAAATATAAAAAATAAATAAATAAATAAATAAACTTTTAAAAAAAGAATTACATGATATAATTTATGTAAAGCACTTAGAATGACACCTGAATAAGTAATATTCATGCCCAGGCTTCTCTACATCTTGGCTTTTGCCCCTAAGCCAGGGAGCCCTCTACAAGAAGCTGTGGGAAGTAAGAGGTTCTCCAGTCCTCTTCTTGGAGCGGTACCCCAGTCCTCTTCTTTAACTCCTTGCTACCACCTTTCTTAAAAGAGCAGTTCCAGGTTTACTGAAAAATTGAGCAGAAAAGTCGAGTTTCCATTTATCTTCTATACCTCGCAAGGCCTCCTCCACTGTGTCCCCTATTATTAGCATCTTACATTAATGTGGTTCATTTGTTATAACTGATGACAATATTGACATGTTATTATTAGCTACAGTCCATAGTTTACATTAGGGTTCTTTGTGTTTACATTTTATGGGTTTTGACCAATGTATAACAGGTACCCACCATTACAGTACAGAAGTGTCAGTGCCCTAAAATCCTGGGCTCCACTTACTCACACCTCCCCCTCCCCTCAACCCTTATGACCAATAATCTTTTGTCTTCATACTTTTGCCTTCTCCAGAATGTCATAGAGCTGGAATTACATAGTATGTAGCCTTTTCAGATTGGTTTCTCTCTCTTGGCAATATGCATTTAAGGTTCTCCTACATCTTTCCATGACTTGGTAACATTTCTTTTTATGGATGAAAATATTCCATTGTATGTATATATCACTGTTTAGCCCTTAGCTACTGAAGAACATCTTGGTTGCCTCCAGATTTGAGCTATTATGAATAAAGCTGCTATAAACCTTCAGGTGCAGATTTTTGGGTAGACATAGGTTTTCAACTCATTTGGAAAAATACCAAGGAGCTCAACTGCTGGACCATATGGTAAGAATATGTTCAGTTTTATAAGAAACTGCTAAATTGTCTTCCACATGGCTGTTCCATTTTATACTTCCACCAGCAATGAATGAGAGTTCCTATTGCTTTGCATCCTTGCCAGAATTTGGTGTGGTCAGTGTTTTCAATTTTAGTCATTTTATTTATTTTTTTAAGATTTTATTTATTTATTCATGAGAGACACAGACAGAGGCAGAGACACAGGCAAAGGGAGAAGCATGCCCCACACAGCGAGCCCGAAGTGGGACTCGATCCCGGGACTCCAGGATCATGCCCCGAGCCAAAGGCAGGCACCCAACTGCTGAGCCACCCAGGCATCCCAATTTTAGCCATTTTAATAGGCGTGTGTGTAGCTTGTTTTAATTTGAAATTCCCTAATGACATGTGATGCTGAACATTTTTTCATATGCTTATTTGCCATCTGTATATCTTCTTTAGTGAGGAGTCTGTTCAGGTCTTTTGCCCATTTTTAATTGGGTCTTTTTTTTTTCTTTTTGTTCAGTTATATGAGCTCTTTGTATATTTTGGATACTAGTTACCAGATGTGTCTTTTGCAAATTTCTCCCACTCTGTGGCTTGTCTTTTTATTTTAACAGTGCCTTTTGGAGAGCAGAAGGTTTTCATTTCCGTGAACTCCAACTTACCAATGTTTTCTTTCATGGATGGTACTTCTGGGTGTTGTTTCTAAAAAGTCATCACAAAAGTTAAGGTCATTAGATAGTCTCCTATGTGATCTTCTAAGAGTTTATGGCTTAGCACTTCACATTTAGATCTTTGAAGCATACTGAATTATTGTGAAAGATCCATTTTTAGATTTTTGTTGTTGTTGCATGTGAATGTCCAATGTTCCAGTGCCTTTAATTGAAAAGACTATTGTTTCTCCACCAAATTGTCGCTTCTTTTTCTAAGATCAGTTGGCCATATTTGTATGGTCTGCTTGTCCATTCTCTTGCCAATACCACACTGTCTTGATTACTGCAGCTTTAGAGCAGGTCTTGAAGTTGGATAGAGGCAGGCTCCCAAATTTGTTGTTCTTCAACATCATTGGCTATTCGTGATCTTTGCTTCTCCATATAAAATGTAGGATCAATTTGCTGACACCCACAAAATAACTGGCTAGAATTTTGGTTAGGATTATGTTGAATCTATGGATCAAACTGGGAAGAACAGACATCTTGACAATATAGATTCTTCCTATCCCTGTACACAGAACATCTCTCCATTTATTTAACACTCATTCCATAACCGGAGACCTGTATTTCCTTCTCTCCTTCACCCATTTTGCACACCCCTCTTCATTTCTGATATTAGAAATTTGTGTCTTCCTTTTTCTTAGCTAACCAAGCTAGCGGTTTACAATTTTATTGATTTTTTTCAAAGAATCAATTTTGTTTTTCCTTATTTTTTTTTTTAAAGATTTTATTTATTTATTCATGAGAGACACACAGGGGAGGGGGGGCAGAGACACAGGCAGAGGGAGAAGCAGGATCCATGCAGGGAGCCCAATGCGGGACTCAATCCCCAGTCTCCAGGATCACACCCTGGGCTGAAGGTGGCATTAAGCCGCTGAGCCACCCGGGCTGCCCTTGTTTTTCTTTATTGACTCTTTCCAATTCTATTGATTTTTGTTCTTACTTTATTTTTTTAATATTTTATTTATTTATTCACGAGAGACACACACACACAGAGAGAAGCAGAGACACAGGCAGAGAAGCAGAGAGAAGAAGGCTCCATGCAGGAAGCCTAATGTGGGACTCGATCCCAGGTCTCCAGGACCAGGCCCTGGGCTGAAGGCGGCGCTAAACCACTGAGCCACCTGGGCCTGTTCTGCTTACTTTAGACTTAAGCTGGTTTTTCTCTAGTTTCCTAAGGTAAAAGCTTAGATTATTGACTTTATCTTTCATTATATCCCACAGTTTTGATAAGTTGCATTCAATTTAATTTAGTTCAAAACATGGGGTTCCTGGGTGGCTCAGATAAACCACTAGCTCTTGATTACAGCTCAGGTCATGATCTCGGGGTCCTGGGATCAAGCTCCAAGTCAGGCCCAACACTCAATGAGGAGTCTGCTTGAGGATTATTCTCTCACTCTCTCAAATAAATAAATCTTTTATATTTTTATACCTTATAAACTTTATATATATGTGTGTGTATGTAAAAAACATAATTTTTTACTTCTTTGAGACCTCTTTGACCTATGTGTTATTTAGAAGTGTGTTGCTTAACCTCCAAGTATTGTGGGATTTTCCCCCATATTTCTCTTATTGACTTGTTTAATTTCAGTTTTTTTCAGTTTTGTTTAATTTTATTGACTTGTTAATTGCAGTTTGAGAGTATACTTTATATGATTTCTACACTTTTTAATTTTCTAAGGTTTTGTGGTCTATCTTGGTGAATGTTCCATGTGAGCTTGAGAAGAATGCATATTCTGTTGTGACTCAATGAAGATACTAGAATTATCCAATAGATCTAGTTGTTTGATGCTGCTGTTTAGTTCAACCATGCCCTGATTTTCTGCCTGCTGGATCTGTCAGCTAGTGATAGAGGAGTGAATTCTCCAACTATATTAGTGGATTTGTCTATTTCTCCTTGTAGTTCTGTTTTTATTTAATATATTTGGTTCTCTGTTGTTAGGTGTGTATGCATTAGGGATTATGTCTTCTCAGAGGATTAACCCTTTTATCATTATATAATGTCCCTCCTGATAATTTTCTTTGCTCTGAAGTCAGCTTTGTTTGAAATTAGTATGGCTTTCTGGCTTTCTTTTGGTTTGTGTTAGGGAAATATATCTTTGTCCATCCCTTTTTCTTTTCAAAAAATTTGTGGTAAAATAAATACAAAATTTACCACTTCAACCACTTTTAAGTGTACAGTTCAATGGTATTAAGTACATTCACATTGTTGTGCAACTAATCCCCAAAACTTTTTCTAAACTTTTCCTCTTAATCTATCTGTATTTTTATATTTAGAGTGGGCTTCTTACAGACAACATATAGGTGGGTCTTGTTTTTTTAATCCAGTCTCTGTCTTTTGATTTGCATATTAGGCCATTAGTATTCAAAATTATTATTGATAGAGTTGGATTAATATCTACTATCTTTTTTTATTGTCCTCTATCCATTGTCTTTGTTCTTTTTTTAATTTTATACATTTTTCTTTATACATTTTTTGCTTTATACATTTTTTCTGCCTTCTCTGGTTTTAATTAAGCATTTTCTATGATTACATTTTCTCACCACTCTTGCAATATCATTATACTACTTTTCTTCTAGCTTTTTAAAGTGGTTCCTCTAGAGTTTGCCACATACATTTACAACTAATCCAAGTCTACTTTCACATAGCATTATACTGCTTTACAGACAAAGCAAGTACCTCATAACAGACTATTTACAATTCCTCCCAATGACATTGCTGTCATTCATTTTACTTATCCATAAGTTATAATCACTGAATACAGTGTTGCTATTGTTATTTTGAACAAACTGTTATCTGTCTAATCAATTAAGAAGACTAAAGGAGGGCGGCGGTGGCGCCCACAGAGGTTTAGCGCCGCCTGCAGCCCAGGGTGTGATCCTGGAGACCCTGGATAGAGTCCCACGTCAGGCTCTCTGCATGGTGCCTGCTCTCTCTCTCTCTGTGTGTCTCTCTATAAATAAATAAATAATCTTAAAAAAAAAAAACTAAAGGATTTCATTTACCTTCATTTATTCCTTCTCTACACTCTTCCTTTCTGTATGTACCTAGAAGTTTCTAATGTGTATCATTTTTTTTCTCCCTAAAAGCTCTTTTAACATTTATTGCAAGGCAGCTCTGTTGGGAACAAATTCCAATTTCTCTTTGAGGAAGTATTTCTTCTTCATTTTTGAAGGATAATTTTACTGGATATAGAGTTCTACATTATTTTTCTTTTAACACTTTAAATATTTCACTGCATTCTTTTCTTATTTGTATGGTTTCTGAAGAGAAGTCTGATGTAATTCTTACCCTTGTTCCTCTATAGGCAAGCATTTTCCTTTCTGGCTTCTTTCAATTTTTTCTATTTGTCTTTGACTTTTTTTTTTAATTTTTATTTATTTATGATAGTCAGAGAGAGAGAGAGAGAGAGAGAGAGGCAGAGACACAGGCAGAGGGAGAAGCAGGCTCCATGCACCGGGAGCCCGATGTGGGACTCAATCCCGGGTCTCCAGGATCGCGCCCTGGGCCAAAGGCAGGTGCCAAACCACTGCGCCACCCAGGGATCCCCCTGTCTTTGATTTTTTTTAACAGTGTTAATATGCTATGCCCAATTGTAGATTTTTTTGGTATTTTCCTTTTTAGTATTTTTTAAGATTCCAGATTTGTGGTTTGTTATCTGTCATTAATTTTGGAAAATTCTCAGTCATTATCACTTCAAATATTTTTGTTTCTTTTTTTGTAAGATTTTATTTATTTGAGAGAGAGTAAAAGCAAGAGGAACAACAGGAGAGGAAGAAGCAGGCTCTCTGCTGAGCAGGGAGCCAGAACAGGGGCTCAATCCCAGGACCCTGAGATCATGACCTGAGTTGAAAGCAGACAATCAACTGAGCCACCCAGGTGCCCCTCTATATTTTTTTATTCTTCTTTCTATATATGCTACACATTCTGTAATTGTCCCACAGTTCTTGGGTATTTTTTTCCATATTTTTCATTCCCTTTTCTCTTTTCAGTTTTGGAGGTTACTGGTGACACATGTTCAAATTCACTGATTCTTTCCTTGGCCTTGTCCTGTTCCGTGATGTTCTCATCAAAGGTATGCTTCATTTCTGTTAAAATGTTTTTTTATTTCTAGCATTTCCTTTCATTGTTTCTTGGAGTTTCAATCTCTCTGCGTACACTACCCATCTGTTCTTGAATGTTGTCCACTTTTTTCATTAGAGCCCTAAGCATATTAGTCAGTTGTTTTAAATCCCCAGCATGATAATTCCAACATCTTTGCCATTTATAAGTCTAGTTCTGAAACTTACTCTGTCCAAGTTGTGTTTGTTGTTTTGTTTTGGTTTGTTGTTGTTGTTGTTTTGGTCTTTTGGTTTGACTTGTAGTTTTATGCTGAAAGCCAGACATGATATACCAAATAAAAGGGATGGAAGAAAATAGGTCTCATGTGTGAGGCTTTATGTTTATTTGGTTTGGAACTAGGCTGTGTTCACTCTTTACAGTAGCTACAGGTTGTTAGAGATAAATTTCCTCTGGTGTTCTTATTTTTATCTCCCCTTTTGTCTTTGTATTTCCCCAGAGACTTTTAAAATAAGGTCTGAGGTGTACAGTTCTTTCATTTGTAATCCCGTTATTATGCAGGAGCCCTACTGATATGGTGTAAGGTATTAGGGGAAGGGAAGCATTCTATAGTCCTATGATTAGGTGTCAATCTTTTTTTTTTTTTTTATGATAGTCACAGAGAGAGAGAGAGAGGCAGAGACACAGGCGGAGGGAGAAGCAGGCTCCATTTTTTTTTTTTTTTATGTAGGTGTCAATCTTTTAATGAGTCCATGGGCTTTGACCTTCACAAGTGCTTCTCCACTGGTGGATTTCCCCCACCCACTTAGTTCAGCAGACAGGCTAAAGGGCTGGCCTTGGATATTTCCCTTCCCTGGGTCAGTTAGGCTCTGGTTAGTTTTCTCCTGAGGGTAGTCCATGCTAAGGAGAACATAATGCTCTAGGTATATTTTTAATATAACTACTTTTCTGGTCTTCCTGCTGGAAGCACAAAAGAATTTTTCTTCACTCTTTACTGTGGGGGACCTAACAGGACTCCTGGAAGTAAAACTCACAAAAATGTCAGCCTCCCCCCCACCAAAAAAAGTGGCACCCCCTGAAAATTTTAACTCTCAAGTTTGTCTACATAGAGCTTTCACCAATTCATCAATTACTGTTAAGTTTTCCCACCCTGGCTCCATCACTGGGAGTCCTTACCCGAGCTTTTGCTTTTGGTAAGTTGTGACTATCTATATCCACCTGTCTGTCCAGTATTGCAGGTAGCACTCTGCCCTATGAATTCCATTTTCTTATGGATCTAAGAAGAGTCAATGATTTGCAGTTTGTTCAGCTTTTTCTTGTAAGGTTGGGAGTTTTAACTCCCAAGGCCCTTCCATGCTGTACCAAAATACCGTTGTCTCCTATTTAGGAACAAATCTATGAAGGAAGCAGGAGGATTTGCAGGCAAGAATATTTGCACAAGGGGACAATTGGTTTCCTTACTAAGATTAGACCGCATGCCCAGACCAAGGGCCTTCCTGGTTGGGGCATGAAAACAATGCAAGCATCCTCTTCTCCAGGAAGCCTACAGGACAACTATAGGCTGACCAAAACCCCTCCCCTAAAACCTGTGCAGACCTCTATCATTGCACTTCTGTCATGAATTAAGAATCAATCTCTCGGGCAGCCCGGGTGGCCCAGCGGTTTAGTGTCACCTTCAGCCCAGAGCCTGATCCTGGAGACCCAGGATCAAGTCCCACGTCCGGCTCCTGCATGAAGCCTGCTTCTCCCTCAGCCTGTGTCTCTGCCTCTCTCTCTCTGTGTGTCTCTCATGAATAAATAAAAATATTTTTATTTTTATTATTTTTTTATGATAGTCACACAGGGAGAGAGAGAAAGAGGCAGAGACATAGGCAGAGGGAGAAGCAGGCTCCATGCATCGGGAGCCCGATATGGGATTCGATCCCGGGTCTCCAGGATCGCACCCTGGGCCAAAGGCAGGCACTAAACCGTTGCGCCACCCAGGGATCCCAATAAAAATATTTTTTAAAAAGAATCTCTCTCTCTCTTTCTCATTCATCATCAGCGGTCTAATGCCAGAATCAGATCCAAGAGAAAAGCCCAAGCTTGAGTGGAAATATTTCTAAACTAATTCCCAAACAGAGGTACATCAAGGCCCAAACAGAGGTATGAGGACCAAGAAACATAAGACCATCAGAGCAAGCTAAGTGGAGATATCCAGACAACCTCCCCAGGGAGACAACATAGAGGGTGGAATACTTATCTGCTACAAATCTATATTCTAGGGGTAGGTGGGGTCTAGGACAGGGTGGAAACTTGCAAAATGTAATAATACTATCTCTGGAGCAGTCTGTGATTCCTCACAGCATGGAGCTAACAACATAAAGCTGCCTCACCTGCACTAATCCTTAGCCCAGAGCACAATTATTGGGCAGCACGATGAACAAGTGATTGGCCCACAGCTCTTGCATCAATTTACTCCTGTTCTCCTCTCTCTGGAGAGTCAGAGAGCAGGCTTTCCTAACCTAGGCAAGTGCTCCATCAAGGGGATTCAGAGACTTCAGCACTAACAAGATCCATCTGTCTTGGAACCAGACAATGAACCATTGAAGCAGGACAAGTGTAGAGCCCAGCCAGGAAGCTGAGAGTCCAGGCAGGTCCCAGCTGCCCATGGGGTGGACCCGAGGGATAAGCACCAGGCAGTGCATATCACAGATGCCCTCAGAAACAGAGACCAAGGGCATGGCAGAAGTGTTTCAACAGCAAGCAGACTTTAATCCAGGGTGTAAAGCCAGGGTAACCCCAGCCTCTTCGGTTATATTAGCTTCTCTTTTCTCCTCAGGACATAGGCAGGAAGGAGGCCTGTTTTCTAACGAGAACCTAGAAGAACCCAGAAATCAGTCTCCATCCCCAAGCTTTATTACGTAAACTAGTTCAGATCTCTCTCACTCTGGTTGGGTTGCAATTTGTTTTCAAGCATTTTCCTCCCTTGAAAATAGGAGTCTTCTCACATTCATCATCTCTTGAGTCACCTTGGAATTAAGCTGCCTCTATACTAGCTGTTTCCTCTGCCTAGAACACCCTTCAGAAGGTATCTGCATGGCTAGCTCCTTTATCCTTCAAATCTTCACTGATACCATCTACCCTGACAACGCTCTGCTACAGTCGGCTCCCTCTGCCAACCCCTAGCATTCCCAGTCTCCCGCACTTTGTTCTGTACTTTTCCGTAACTCTTATTATCAACTTCTCTGTCTTTGCTTCTTCTGCAGTTTGAATATGATATACCTATTGTAACATATAACTTAGGAGTTGGCTGCATCTTAGTATCACTAAAATATAAAGCTCCATAAGATCAGGGACTTTTGTATAGTCACTGATATCCCAAGTGCAGAGAAATGGGACACAAAAGGCATTCAATAAATGAGTGTGTGTGAATGAGAAGCAAAACCTAGTTCAGGTCCCACCCTGTCACTTACTAGCCAGCTGTGTGCCTTAGGCAATTTGCTTCCCTTTCTGCTCCAGTTTCTCAATTTATGAGACTGGGGTCCAAGCATTCACCTTGCTGGATTATGCCCATGAAGTGCCTGGCAGGGTGCCTGGATAGCTCATAAATGGGTCGGTCAATTGACATAATTACTCTCTCTCTCAAACTCTTCCCCTCCCATCTGTTATATGTACCCTTTACTCAGGGGCATCACTAGGGCCATTGATGCAGGGCTGTGATGAGGGCACAAGGCCAAGAAAAACTCAAGAGATCCCTCTTTCCTGTATCAACTTAGCTGACTTGAAGGCAGCTAGCCTCAGGCTCTCCAACCCCCACACCCCAGTTACATGGCAGCAGAGGATCTGGAACCAATCTGGCCCTGTGAGAAATCTGAGCTCTCTTTGACCTACTATACCACATTGGATGCCCTCTGACCACCAGGGATCAAACCCACAATCAGGAAGGGACTCAGAGCTCACCAGGACCTCACAGATGTCCGGAGAGGATCGAGCCACCATGTGCACAGGAAACATCTCCTACTGCCTGGCACCTGTGGAGTAAAAAAAAAGGATGGTAGGGAATGGGTTCCTCAGTCAGAGGTTAGGGTCACAGACCCTGGAAGAAGCCTGAATTCATGTCCTGCTTCTACTACTCAATAGGTATGGATTCTTTGGTTTCCTAAGGTCTCCAAGCTTTAGTATGCTTAGCTGTAAAATAAAGAAATTAATAGTGCCCACCTCACTGGATTACTATGGCGATAGAGTGAGACATGTTTTATGAAGTGCCTTAGCACATTGCCTGGCACCCAACTTTAGTAATGATCACTAATTCACTTTCAAAGCCCTTTAAACACCATATGAGTTCTATGGAACCACCTTGCCAGCAGTGGCTTTGGCCAGTAGGAACCATGGCTGTAAGGTAGGAAGAAGTGAAACAACCATGCCTTCAGGTTGGTTCAGATCAACCAGCCAGAGAAGGGACAGTTTTCTCTAAAATCTGAAATTATAATCCTTTCTAACAGCCTGCCAAACAAAATTTATTCTGCAAATTATTATCTTCAACTGGTGGCTAGAACTTAGTGGTGTATATATTCATTGTGTGTGTATATCATAAATCAAGAAACACAATTTATTTACATCTTTATTCCCTCAACAAATGTTTACTAGACACCTACTCTGTGCAGTGCCTTCTGCTAGGTATTTCTGCAATGGGATACAGCCTCTGTTCTCAAGGAGCTCACAGGTTATGGAGGAGATGGGCACGCAAACAATCCCAATAGGTTTGGCACAGCTTCTTACCAGAAATAATAAAAGCTCAGCCGAAGGGCAATTAACTCTGGAAAGGGAGTTCAGAAAAATCTTCTCAGAAGAAAGAAGTTTTCACCCTATTTTTCAGAGATTCCACCCAGAATTAGGGAACCCGATGAGGAAGGCCAGGAACCTAGTTTTATAGCTGTACTAATCATATCTTTTATTTTCTGTATTCTGATACTTGGACATCTAGGGACTTGTTACCCTTAAAGGGACTGTCCCTCTCAAGGTCAGTCAATTTCTAAAGATGGTAAACAATCTGCCAGTAAATGTGCCTTTCAAAAGGAAGCAGACCATTCTGGGGCCGTTCTCCCAACCACCTCTTTTATGAGGCTCTATTGGTCTAATTACCCCCGGGCCAGCTACTAGACAACCAGGGACAGCCTCTATGCCCCCAAGCCCACTGAAATTATTCAAACTGTGCAATCCTAAACCTGCTTACCCTGCCTTGCCTGTTCCTTCTCATGGAAACTACAATAAGGACTCTGGTCCAGTTTCCCCTCCTCCCTGGTGCTTTCCAGTGTGGCACCCATGGTGTGGCATGCCCCTGCCTTTGCATCTGTAAGTATATAAAAAATTATCTTTTTGATGGCAATTGTTTCCCAATTTATTGGCCCTACCATACTTAAACAGTAATAAAACTGATATTAAAACAATAACCAGAAATTCCTTACCCTGGATCCTCCAGAAGAGTAGCAGGGTGAGGCAAACAATTATCTAACAACTAGTTCCCTTTTGCCCTAACACACTGGTCAGTAAGTTCTTAGAAGACAGGGACTATAAACAACTCCATCCCCTCTCTATAGCACTAGGAGTAATGGCCCAATAAATATCCTCAGAAAACTCACAGTTGAAGGCAGAGACAGACATATAAGTCAGCAATGACAATTTACTCTATAAAGACTCTCTAATGGAGTTGTGAAAAAGAGTGGGACAGAGGAAGAAATAACATCTGAATATGGTTTGGAAATTCAGGAAGGTTTCATAGGGCCTTTGGTTAGGACTTAGCAGATGAATAGGACTTTGCCAGGCAGCCAAACGGAGCATAGTACTGCAGTAGGGAGAGGTAGGTAGAAAGCATTCTAGACACAGACACAGTCAAAGGGGAAATCAAGGCACATTCTAGTAACTCCTCTCCAAACCCAGGAGAAAGTTACCTTTCTCTTAGGTGGAGGATAAAACTGTCCCTGATTTTTCTCACAATTCAAAAATCTAGCCCCAGTGGCTTTCACTAAGGTACTCAAAGATTTGTCAAATGACTATTTAGGCCTTAAAAGGAATTAAACAACTGTGTTCAATATTAGTTGCTGCTAAATAATATTCCGTTCAATTAATAAACTGTATTTATTTATTTATGTATTTATTTATTTATTTATTTTATTCAGAGAGAGAGAGAGGCAGAGGGAGAAGCAGGCTCCATGAAGGAAGCCCGACGTGGGACTCGATCCCGGGTCTCCAGGATCACACCCCGGACTGCAGGCGGCGGCTAAACCACTGTGTCACTGGGGCTTCCCAATAAACTGTTTTTATTTTTAATAATAAATGCCAATTACCTAATATTATACAAGTTTTAAAATATTAGCTACTAAATACATAGCTAGACTAATCAAACAGATGGTTGAATCTATAGACCCTCTCCCTTCTTCTTGAGCCATTTAAGAACCTTCAAAAAAAGTTTATTCTCCAGCAGTCCATGGTTGAGTGTGCCACACTATCTTTCCTCTCTTAAAAATATCCAGGTAAAGGTTGGGATGGACACCATATATTTTACTTTCTACCAGATGGCTAGGAAATCTGTGCAGTATTAATTTGGATTGGGTCTTTACATTCTATATATAGTCACACATACCTGATTTCAAGCAAGCAGCCAGGCAGTGGGCAAGAAAAGCCAAGTCTACATGAAGGCAAAGGTTCTCTATTTCTTCTGTAGAAACCCAAATCCTGAGATTAGAATTACAATGGGTGCTCAAGAAGTAGAAGGTATACAGGGGCTGGAGAATCTGAGAGATTGGGAAAGGAACTAGAGGCTCTCAAGGAGTAGGCTTTGGGGTCCTGCTTCCCAGTGTTTGGGGGTGACATGGTACATGGAGTTGGATCTCTGACACCCAGCTTCCAGGCCCCACCCAAGATTCCAGGTACATAAGGAAACAAGCAAGCTATTAGACTTAATGGGACCGCCAGGACTGGGCAGTGGCTGTTTCATAAATAATCTGATACCTGGAACTGCTTTCCTGGTATCTTGATGCCGCATAAGATCTGGATTCCTTTGCAATCTCAAGAGTTTGGGGGAGCCCACCAGCTAGGCAGATGGTGCTGGGGACCTTGATAACAGAATTAAACTGAAAGAAAACAAAGACATGCAATATTTCCTGCATATATTAATCTATAGATTAAAGAATCACACCAACTATACATCTTCTGCTTGATTCCACAGGACAGTCAAGCTAAGAAGGCTCTATGCCAATAAGAGCTGCTAGTATGCCAATAAGCATCCATTCATCTGGGAAAAAGAAAATACGCTTATCCTCTGGGTCCACTACCAGAGAGCTCAGAAATAAAAGGTCTTCTTTCTTTCCCTTTGTATTCCTAATAGGAAATGAAGAGACAAAAATACAGAAAGCAAGAGCAGGTTCTGTATTGCAGCTGGGGAAGAGACAGGAAGAAGAATGAATCCACCAGCTCAGGGAGTGAGTCAGGAAGGAAGGAACCAAAATGTTAGTGGAGGGGTGCCTACTGGCTCAGTCTATTAAGTGTCTGCCTTTGGCTGAGATCAGGATCCCAGGGTCCTGAGATTGAGTTCTGCATCTGGCTCCCTGCTCAGTGGGGAGTCTGCTTCTCCCTCTCCCTTTGCCACCCCCCCCCCCCAACTTGTGCTCTCTTTCTCTAATAAATTTAAAGAAACCTTTTTAAAAAATGTCAGTGAGGAACTGAATGACCCAGCATTACTGCTTTCAGCACTAACAGTCCCAGCTGAACTCTCATTGGATTTGTCCTGGGTGGAGCAAAATCAGATCCCTTTAAATACACAGGACCCAAAGCTCTCTGTATAAAATGTGCTTCTTATAGAAAGAATCTGACTGAGTCTTTAGGGGAACAACTGTTCCAGGTGGTGGGAGCTAAGAATAGGTGTGTTACATATATCCAAATGATTCCAAACTGTGGCTCTGTTTGGTCCTATGTCTGTACAATCACAACCTTTGGTTGTATTTGGGTAGCCTGGTGAAACAGGAGAACAGGTTCTCTTTGTAGGGGAGAACATGATGGAATTCTACCTTCAGGAGACTTGGACTTGCTAACCCTTCTAGGTTATTAAACCTCACTTCAAATCCACCGGGTATAGGGACACCTGGGTGGCTCAGTCAGTTAAGCATCTGACTCTTGGTTTTTGCTCAAGATCTCAGGGTCTTGAGGTCAAGCCCCTGAGTCCAGGCTCTGTACTCAGCAGGGAGTCTGCTTGAGGACTTTCCCCCTCTGCCCCTCTCCCTACTCACACATTCTCTCTCTAACAAATATATCTTTTTTAAAAATCCATCTGAGGGGATCCCTGGGTGGATCAGTGGTTTGGCGCCTGCCTTTGGCCAAGGGCGCGATCCTGGAGTCCCGGGATCGAGTCCCGCATCGGGCTCTCGGCATGGAGCCTGCTTCTCCCTCCTCCTGTGTCTCTGCCTCTCTCTCTCTCTCTCTCCTCTCTCTATGTCTACCATAAATAAATAAATAAATAAATAAATAAATAAATAAATAAATAAATAAATCTTTAAAAAAATAAAAAAATCCATCTGATACAGGTATGACTAGAATGAAGAGCAGAAGACAAAGTTTAGTTGCTACTCTTTTAGAACTCTAATCCCAGAATATGTCCACTAGACATCAGTTATTTAGAGAACTATTTCAGCATAAAAGAGGCCTCATCCCTTGACTCTATTCCCAACTCACCACCACATTCCAACAGAAACTGGAAATATAGTTTCCAGTATACATAAAGCTAAATGAAGGGAACTTTATTCCTGCTCTGGTTTGGAGAATCTCTCCCTCTTCTTGTCACTTCTGCCCATGTAGAGAGGTTTAGAAGTGAGAAAACAAGAAACTATTTTTTTAAGATTTTATTTATTTATTTGAGAGAGAGAGAGAGCACAGCAGGGGGAGCAGGAGGCAGAGGAGAAGCAGGCTCCTTGAGGAGCAGGGAGCCCAATGTGGGGCTTGATCCCAGGACTCTGACATCATGACCTGAATTAAAGGCAGATGCTTTACGGACTGAGCCACCCAGGTGCTTCAATAAGAAACTCTTAGGGGATCCCTGGGTGGCTGCCTTTGGCCCAGGGAGCGAACCTGGAGTCCCGGGATCAAGTCCTACGTCGGGCTCCCGGCATGGAGCCTGCTTCTCCCTCCTGCCTCTCTCTCTCTCTCTATCATAAATAAATAAATCTTAAAAAAAAAAAAAGAAAAAAATTCCTATCACTTTCCTAAAAAAATTTTAAGAGAAAGAGATCTGGAACCTGTGCCCCACATTTAAGATCCATATGGTCTAAATTCTCGGTTTGGAACCTTTAGAGAAGTATAACTACGTTTTCCTTTTTACTTCTTTCCTTCATGACAGGTGTCTGGGCATATTGTCAGTCACTTTTGCTACTGACACTCCAGCTTCCTAGACCTATGACTCTCTGCCAGTAATTTCTAAGAGGAATCTAGAGCTACTTTCTATTTTATCATATGCCTTATTCAAGAAGATCTCCTGTTCTCTACAAACTGGACATGAAACTTTTTTTTCTTACAAGGGAAAGAATGGTCCTTGACTTGTCTAATGTTGGGAAGAGTTTTAAGGGCTAGCATATTCCAGATACTTACAATACTTTAATTCTAATATACCCTCATTCCAGAAAGTGTTTCCCAAAGTTTCTTCCATTGAGCAATAGTTTTTCTAAAATTATTTTAAAGATTTTATTTATTTATTCATTAGAACACACAGAGAGGAGAAAGAGAGAGAGGCAGAGACACAGGCAGAGGGAGAAGCAAGCTCCATGCTGGAAGCCTGACATGGTACTCGATCCCGGATCTCCAGGATCATACCCTGGGCTGAAGGCAGCGCTAAACCACTGAGCCACCGGGGCTGCCCTTTTCTAAAATGTTTAGTGAATAAAATAGTCAAATAATTTTGAAAAAATATGTATATTCTGAAAATATCTCCCTCTTGGAGATTTATGTTCCTTAGTATATTCAAGGTGCTGAGAAGTCATGAAGCAAAGAAATCTGTCCATCTGCTTTTTCAAATATATATGACTCAATAACCCCCCCTTTTCACTTAAGACCCATTAACATTCACCACTTTCTTAGGGAAGGCTCTCCTTGGCAACATAGGAGCATCTGGTTTCCTAATTGTTACAATGAGCATCAATCAGTAACCCTAATCTCTTTTAAGGAAATAATCCAAGATTGGAAAAAAACTCATATATGAGAAGTTAATTGCAATGTTGTTTGAAATAGCAAAAACCTGGAAACAATTAAAATAGGGATTGAGGGCAGCCCTGGTGGCACAGCGGTTTAGCACCGCCTGCAGCCCAGTATGTGATCCTGGGGCCCCGGGATCAAGACCCACGTCAGGCTACCTGCATGGAGTCTGCTTCTCTCTCTGCCTGTGTTTCTGCCTCTCTCTCTCACTGAATAAATAAATAAATCTTAAAAAAAAAAATAGGGATTGAGAAAATACGTAATAATGCAACCATGTCAGAATATCATATAGCCACTAACAATATTTATGAAGAATTCTTAAAAGCCTGTGAAACTCATTAAACTATACATTAAATATATGTAATTTTTAATGCATCAATTACATCTCAATGCTGTTAAAAAACAAACACCCTGAGAGGGACTCCTGGGTACCTCAACAGTTGAGCATCTACCTTTGGCTCAGGGCCTGATCCTGGAGTCCCAGGATGGAGGCCCACATCGGACTTCCGACAGAGAGCCTACTTCTTCCTCTGCCTGTGTCTCTGCCTCTCTCTCTCTTTGTGTCTCTCATTAATAAATAAATAAAATCTTAAAAAAAAACCCTATGAAAATGTAATGTGTCAGGTGAGACACTGTATGTACCACTGTATGGGCATACCACTGTATGTACCACTGTATGGGCATACCACTGTATGTACATGTTTTCAGCTACCTGCAAAATATGCATAGAAAAAATATTTATATGTCTTCTGGGTCTGGTAATATTGTGCACTATAGCTCCTGAAGCTCTTCTGCTATATAATATCTAAAAACACTTGATATAATATTTTTAAGGCCTTACTTTTAGGTGGCTTGATGAGCCTGAAAGAAAGCAAGAAAAGGCCAATGAAATTAGGAAGTTGGTAAAGTTGGGGAACAGTGAGCTTTTAAGAGGCTGAAAACCTTGGAGTATTGTAGAATAGTCTACAATGATAATTCTCAGCAGAGAAGGCATTGATCCCCGGGGGAAATTATGAAGTGGGGCATTTTTGATTATCACAATTAGAGGCCACTGTTGGTATTTGATAGGTGAGGGGTCAAGAACACTAGACATCCTGAAAAGTACAGGGCAGTTCCTCACACCGAACAATTATCTTACACCCCCCTCATGACTTTCAAAGGAATCTCTGGCCATTGATATAGGTGAAACATGTGCTTACAATCATTTAAGCCTAGAGCCTAACCATGTTTTACATGATTTTAATACATACAGAACTTTTCAGGAATTCAATCACTGTGTAAATCAAGGGAAAACTAAACTTTTTTTTTTAAGATTTTATTTATTCATTCATGAGAGAGAGAGAGAGAGGGAGAGAGAGAGAGAGAGGCAGAGACACAGGCAGAGGGCAAAGCAGGCTCCATACAGGGAGCCTGACGTGGAACTCGATCCCTGGACTCCAGGATCACACCCTGGGCTGAAGGCGGCACTAAACCACTGAGCCACCCAGGCTGCCCCCAAAACTAAACTGTTTTATTTGGAGATTTGTCAAGAATTGCTCATCATTTTGGAAAATGACATTGCCAGTGGCATTGCCAGCATGGTATTCAAGTCACTAATACACCATATACAAATCAGCTGGCATTCCTAGGGTTTACAAATTTGGTAAATCTATGTATAGGAAGGTGAGCACTTGATTGCTTTGTTGTCTTCTAGTATGGTGGAATTTGAGCATTTATATATTAAAATACTTAAAAGTTTATTACCAACTAGTTTTCCATTATTTATTTACATCAAATTTATGATATTATATATTGATTTTGGTTGAAATAGTGTGGAATCATAGTTGTCTACAGATTTCATTCCAATGATCTAAAGGAGACATTACAAAGTATTTGTTATGGGTGCATTCAGTCTGATGGGATTGAAAAATCACTGTAGTATATAATCCCCACAAATTGCCTTTCTCATTGAACACTAAGACAGAAATTTTTGTCCATGCAGCCTATGTACCATAGTTTTTATAAATATTATTAGTGTACACAGGTTATTTCTAATGTTGTGATATTAGAAACAATGTAATAACATCTTCCTAAGGCATCTTTGTGCACATGTACAAGTATTTCTCAGGAATAGATACTGAGAGGTGAAACTGCTAAATCAAGAGTTGGTTTCTTCTAACTTTTAGAAAGTACTGTCAAGTTTCCTTCTGAAAATGCATACCAACTTACACTCTCACCAATATTGTATAAAATAACCTTTTCCCCACATGCATTTCTTCCCAATACTTAAGTTTTTCAATCTTTTCAATATTTGTAAATCTTTGGAAAATTGTTTTCATGTTAAGTTGCATTTTCCTAACACTAGTCAAGTTGAATAAACATCTTTCCAAAAGCTTCTGAGCCACTCTATTGCCTCAGTTAACTGGGAATTCACATCTTTTGTCCATTTTTTTCTTTTTGATTGACTTGTAGGAGTTCTTCATATACTCTGACTATAAATTATTTAACACATATGTTGGAGATTAACTTTCTCCTATCTTTTAATTTTGGTCATACAGAAGTTTCAAATTTTGATATATTCAAACTTATCACTGCTTTCTTTTATTGTTTCATTGTTTTGATCTTTTTAAAGAAGCTTTACCCTACACATCCAAATATCATTTTCAATGGCCACATAATATTCCAGTGTATGGATGCACCATGATTTATGAAATCTCACTATTGGAAATTTAGGTTGGTCCATCCTTTACTAATATAAACAATGCTATGAAAAACAATTAAGTGTTCAACTTGAGATTTCTAACAGTGGTAATGTTTCTTGAATGAGGGAAGGAAGAAAGAAAGGCAGGAAGCTTTTTCCACGCTCACATATATTGAAAAATGCAGCCCAATGTCAACCAAATTATGGGAGAATTAGCTCTAATTCTACTTCTCCTTTGGCCCATCTAATCAAGAGTTAACTCCGCTTGCAAAGTCTAGGGATGGAAGTAAAGCTTCATCCTCCCCCTAACACTGCCCTTCCCCAGGGTGCCACACTACCTCAGACACGCTTTTACTCACATACCTGAGTCTGCTTTTTTATCCTTATTCAGTTGTTGGGTGCCATTTTGCTTGGTGAGTCTACAAGGGTTATATCAGAGACGATGGTGGACGGGCCTCAGAAGATGAGGCAGGGGGAAGAGAAGTGTCATACTGAGAAGGCTGAGGTACCACATATTTGCCAGACCCAACTCTATTTCTAGCAAGTGGAACTTCATATCTTGGAGGTGGGGCTTCATTTGCAGCTGGTAGGACTTCATTTCTAGATGCTGAAGCTTCATTCCCAGCTGGTAGAGCTCCATATCCTGCAGGCGGGATTCCATATACTCCAGGTGGTTGTCCATATTCTCCCTGTGGGGGTCCATATCCCACCTGTGGGGGTCCATATCCCACCAGTGGGGGTCTGTATCCTGCCTGCAAGGGTCCATATCCTGCCTGTGAGGGTCCATATCCCACCTCTGGGGGTCCATATCCCGCCTGTGGGGGTCCATAGACAACAAATGGGTATGCTGGGAGGAAAAAAAAATTCAGTTATTTCTTTTTTAGAGTGGACAAGGAATAGGTAAGGAGGAAAAAGCAAACTGACACAGGAATAGAATTCAAGCAGAATAATGCCAAAACCAGATCCTTCAGCCACTACCAGGTGAAGGCTTTATCATTTCCTGTTGTAGAGGGATTCAAATTAAAAGAAAATAACCCTACAGTTATATCTCTACATTACTTATATTTGTGCTCAAATATATATGTTACCTAACAAATTTTGTTTATGAAGAAAATAATATGAGAAATATGTATTTGGGAAATAGAGAAAAGTTGAACTTTAAAAGTCATCTATAATTCTACTTTCAGAGACAAAAACTTCATATTTTTGTGTATTTCTTTGTAGGATCTGTTAATATTTTTATATAATCATGATCATAACACCCATGCATTTTTTTATCTGGCTCTTTTCATCTAACATTATAAAAAATTTATTTGTATTATTAACATATTTCATACACTAAAGCTAGACAATATTTTATCATATGGATAGGTGCTACTTAATTCCCCTGCTATAGGAGAGTATGTTGTTTCCAACTTTTTTTTTTTAAGATTTTATTTATTTGAGAGAGACAGTGAGAGCACTCGAGAGCTTGAGCACAGGAGGGGGTCAAGGGCAGAGAGAGAGGGAGGAAGTCTTGAGTGGAAGCCAAGGCTGGGCTCTATCCTAGGACCCTGAGATCACCACCTAAGCCTAAACCAAAGGTCTGACACTTAACTGTGCCCCTGAGGCACCTGTTTCCAACTTTCTAATTCAGATTACAACAAACCTGGGCTTTACTTATTTCCTTAGCTACATTCCCAAAGTGGTTTAACTGAGTCAACGAATGAACAACTATCAAGCCATTTTGCGGTAATCCATATTTATATTTGGGCTAATTAGAAAAAACTTTAAAAGGATAGTCTTAAAGATTCTCAAAAAACTAAAAGAAAATGTGGAGGAAGTAAAGAAAATGATGTGTGCACCAAACACAAGTCTCAGTAGAGGTGGAAAACATAACAAGAAACCAAAAAAGACATTCTGGAGCTGAATTGTACAGTAAGTGAAATTAAAAATTCACTAGAGGGATTCAAATTTAGATTTGAGTAGGCAGAAGAATGAATCCATCAACTCAAAGATAGGACAACGGAAACTGTAGAGATTGAGGAACAGAGAGGCGGAAACAACACTGAAGAAAAGTGAACAGAATTTGAGGGACCTGTGGTGGAACACCATCAAGCAGACCGACATACCACTGTGGAAGTCCTAGGAGTAGAAAAAAGGACAGAGCAAATATCTGAGGAAATAATGGCTGTAAACTTCCCAGATTTGATGAAAAACAGGAATATAAACATCCAGGAAGCTCAATGAACTTCAAGTAAGATGAAGTTAAAGAAACACACACTGAGGGATGCCTGGGTGGCTCAGCTGTTGGGCACCTGCCTTCGGCTCAGGTCATGATCCCGGGATCTGGGGTTGGGTCCTGCATCGGGCTCCCTGTGGGGAGCCTGCTTCTCCCTCTGCCTGTGTCTCTGCCTCTCTCTCTCTGTCTGTGTCTCTCATGAATAAATAAATAAATATATTAAAAAAAAAAAAAGAAACACACACTGAGGTACATTCTAATCAAATTTTCAAAAGACAGAATCTTGAAAACAGCAAGAGAGAAGTGAATCATCACATACAAGGGATCCTCAATGAGATAATTAGCAGATTTCCCATCAGAAACTTTAGAGGCCAGAAATAAACTTGTCAAACAAGAATCCTCCATTTGGCCAAATTCCTTCAAAAGTGAGGGAGAAATCAAGATGTTTCCAGATAAACAAAAGCTGAAGGAGTTCATTTTTGCAGGGCAAGAAATACTTAAGGAAATCCTGCAGGGTGAAGTGAAAGGACACCAGACAGTTAATGTGTAGTCATGTAAAGAAATAAAGATCTCAGTAAAGGTAAATCACTGGACAATTATGAAAGCTAATATTATTCCAACAATGGCTTGTAATTCCATTTTTTTGTTTTCTACATAGTTTAAGAGACTAATGCATTTATTTATTTTAAAGATTTTATTTATTGATTAGAGAGAATGTGCAAGTGGGGGAAGGAGCAGAAGGGGAAAGGGAAGGAGGAGGAAAGAATCTGAAGAAGACTCTGAGCTGAGGGGATCCCTGGGCGGCTCAGCGGTTTGGCACCTGCCTTCGGCCCAGGGCGTGATCCTAGAGTCCCGGGATTGAGTCCCACGTTGGGCTCCCTACATGGAGCCTACTTCTCCCCTGCCTGTGTCTCTGCCTCTCTCTCTCTTTCTCTCCCTGTGTGTCTCATGAATGAATAAATAAAATCTTAAAAAAAAAAAAAAGACTCTGAGCTGAGAACAGAGCCCTACACGGCATGATCTTAGCTCAGAGATCACAACTTGAGCTGAAACCAAGAGTCAGAGGCTTAATCAACTGATTAATCAGGTGCCTCTAAGAGACAAGTGTGCAGGGAACTTTACAGAATGCTCGGTGAGATGCGGAGGAGCGGTGGCTGCCCGAGCTGCGCCCAGCAACGCGCTCCTTCCCGCTCCCCCACACCAGCTTCGGCCCTCTCACCGGCTGTAGAAAATGGTGAAAGAAACCACTTACTATGATGTTTTGGGGGTCAAACCCAATGCCACCCAGGAGGAACTAAAAAAGGCTTACAGAAAACTGGCCTTGAAGTACCACCCTGATAAGAATCCAAATGAAGGAGAGAAGTTTAAACAGATTTCTCAAGCTTATGAAGTGCTCTCTGATGCAAAGAAAAGGGAATTATATGACAAAGGAGGAGAACAGGCAATTAAAGAAGGTGGAGCTGGTGGTGGTTTTGGCTCCCCCATGGACATCTTTGATATGCTTTTTGGAGGAGGAGGCAGGATGCAGAGAGAACGGAGAGGTAAAAATGTTGTACATCAGCTCTCAGTAACCTTAGAAGATCTATATAATGGCGCAACAAGAAAACTAGCTCTGCAAAAGAATGTGATTTGCGATAAATGTGAAGGCCGAGGTGGTAAGAAAGGAGCAGTCGAATGTTGTCCCAATTGCCGAGGTACTGGAATGCAAATAAGAATTCATCAGATAGGACCTGGAATGGTTCAGCAAATTCAGTCTGTGTGCATGGAGTGCCAGGGCCATGGGGAACGGATCAGTCCTAAAGATAGATGTAAAAGCTGCAACGGAAGGAAGATAGTTCGAGAGAAGAAGATTCTAGAAGTGCATATTGACAAAGGCATGAAAGATGGCCAGAAGATAACATTCCATGGTGAGGGAGACCAAGAACCAGGACTGGAACCAGGAGATATTATCATTGTTTTGGATCAGAAGGACCATGCTGTTTTTACTCGACAAGGAGAAGATCTTTTCATGTGTATGGATATACAGCTGGTTGAAGCCCTGTGTGGTTTTCAAAAGCCAATATCTACTCTTGACAACCGAACCATCGTCATCACCTCTCATTCAGGACAGATTGTCAAGCATGGGGATATCAAGTGTGTGCTAAATGAAGGCATGCCAATTTTCATAGACCATATGAGAAGGGTCGCCTAATCATCGAATTTAAGGTAAACTTCCCCGAGAATGGCTTTCTCTCTCCTGATAAACTTTCTTTGCTGGAAAAACTCCTACCTGAGAGGAAGGAAGTAGAAGAGACTGATGAAATGGACCAGGTAGAACTTGTGGACTTTGATCCCAATCAGGAGAGACGGCGCCATTACAATGGGGAAGCATATGAGGATGATGAACATCATCCTAGGGGTGGTGTTCAGTGTCAGACTTCTTAATGGGGTCGGTGAATAACATTGCTGCTGGCATTTTATATGCAGTAGTGGATGAGTGAAGGACTATAATCATAGCTCACTACTTGCTATTGTTTTTGTTTTAATATTCAACTATAGTAGTGTTTTAAAAGTTAAATGAAGAATAAACTCAAATATAAAAGCTCAAAAAAAAGAGAGAAGTGTGCATTTAAAAGAATTATTAGATAATGTTTTTAGGCACACAACTATAAAGATGTAATTTTGTCACATCATTTGTATACAAAACAAAAAGCTGATAGACACATATGTCATGTTCCAAGGAGACCCCAAGAAAGGGCTGCATTTGGGGGCCTGCTGACAGCCTTTTAGGAGACCCTTTGTAGCCCACCAATAGGCTATGGACCACGTTTGAGAATCACTACAGACAGGCACAACTGTTAAAGGGTACATAAAGCTGGAGTCCTCAGTGAGATTGAAAGGCATGGCTCAAGCATGATAGCTATACCTGTGTGACATGGGAAGGGGGAGGTGGGCAAGGGCACACTTTTTCTGCTCAGGCTATAAGCAGGAAGTCACTGTTCCCACTAACAGGAGTTTCCCAGGTATGCTCCATACGTATACCTTCCAGTTAAAAGTATGCCTGAAATTGAATCCCAGTCCCTTTCTGCCCTGCCACTGGGCTTCAGTCTAGAAAGAAGACATGGACTCAACCAACTTTCCAATTCCCCAAAACCTCTCCTGTTTCTCCTGCAACAGAGTTGGAGGCAAACCAGCAATGAATGCATCTCTGAGACCCTGGCATACTTTTCTACCTCCCAAGAAGAACTTCCCTGGCATACTTACCTGGACAATGCATCTGTGGGGTGCACATCACACCCCCCTGCCCAGTAATTACATACAGTCCTGGAGTGCTGAACCAGTAATTTACACTTCCAAGTGGAACTCCTCTGGCGGCTGAGAAGACAAGTTTGGCAAAATAGGGATTTTTAAATTCTTTTAAGTCAGATGTACAGCAGCTATCAACCAAATAATTAATAGAGTATTAACCATCATCTTACATGTGTGTCCAACAATGCTCCCAGGATACAAGATAAAAAATATATACCTTCCTTGTCCTGATCTGTATGCTTCTTGAGGGCAGAGATTGTGTCTTATTAGCCTGTGCTTATTCAGGGCCCAGCATAGCACTTACCAAAATAAATATTCAGAAAAAATTTCCAAGTGAAGATTCTATCAAGTTGGCATGGTACATCCATTAAAGACCAACATAATGGCAATGTGATACAGAAGAAAGAAAGCACTTCTTGTTTATCTTCCTCTGCATCTCTCTTATAAGGACCCTTGTGATGGCATCTGGGGCACACCTGGGTAATCCAGGGTAATCTCCTCATCTTAAAATCCTTAAGTTAATTACAAACAAGGGAACATTCACATATTCTGAGCATTAGGACATGGATGTATCTTTGGGAGCCATTATCAGCCTATCACACTAATTTTTGGCCTATGGCATATGACCAGAAGTAATGTATGCTGCTTCCAGCCAGGTCTGGCCCATGCAAGCTTCCCAGGTGAAATCTTTACTCTTTCCCTCTTCGCTGGCTATTCAGAGAGGGTGTGGAAGCCATGGGTTAAAGATGGCAGAGACCCTATCACCCTGGGTCCCTGAAGGACTATATGGAACAGAGCCCCCTTTGACCCCTGCTGATTGTCCTTTATATAAGCAGTACTATCTACTGTCTTAAGCTACTGATAATTGGGGGGTTATCTGCTTCAATAACTAGCATTATCTTATCTAATTCACTATAATTCTAAAGTCCTCTTTATCCCTGTTATCCTCCTTTTTAATATCCTATTAGTATCCTTCCCATTTAAATTATTCTATTAACTTATATGTTTCTTTCTTTCTTTCTTTCTTTTTTTTTTAAGATTTTATTTATTTATTCATGAGAGACACAGAGAGGCAGAGGGAGAAGCAGGCCCGCACAGGGAGTCTGATGCGGGACTTGATCCCAGAACCCCAGGATCATGACCTGAGCCAAAGGAAGACACTCAAACACTGAGCCATTCAGGTGCCCCTGTTTGCTTATTTCTTACATGACTCTTACTAGACTGTAAGTTTAACAAAGGAAGGGACTATGTATGCCTTGTTCACTGTTGTGCTTTCACTCATCTCGTATAGTGTTTGGCACACAATAGGTACTCCATATATATTTAATAAAAACACTAATCAAAGAGCTCCAACAAGTCAGCTCTGCAGAGGGGAAGAGACTTCTGCAAAGGGCCAAAGAATCAGATCATGAAGCATGATGGGCAGTTAATTCTAAAGGCCTCAAGGAAGCCCATCTCACAAGCCCTGACTCTTGGGGGGGGGGGCGGGGGGGAGTAGACTCCCACACCTAAGGCCAAACATAAGAGCAAATTCAAGACCCAGTATGCAATTATTCTGAGTTCTGCAGACATCTGTAGCAAAGAGGAACTGGACTTCAAGTGTCCCCTGACTCTGGGTTCCACATAACTAAGCTCTGGCTGCCAGGACACCTTGTTATCTATCCAGTGTCATGCTTCTAGATGCTATCCGCCCTTTGGACAACAAAGAGCTGCTGGCTGGGTACATCATGTGAACTCCTTGGCTTTCATATCTTTGCAGTTAAAGGTAACAGTAAAAATTTTTTTGCTTCTCAATTTCCTACATATGGCTTTTCTGCCACTTGTCTTCGTTAGCATTTCTCTCTTAAGACCACCAACAAATTCAAATTTCCACATGCAATGCACATTTTTCAGTCTTCATTTAATCAAACATCTCTGCAGTTGACAGATGACCACTCAGTAATGCTTGAAACTTTCCTTCCTTAATTTCTGGGATAATAAACTCACTCAGTTCTCCTCCTACCTTGCTCAGCCACTTTGCAATCTTCATTATGGTCACCTCTCCCTACCCATCCCTGATACGTTGAGAACCCTTGGAATACCATCCTTCAGTCATCAAATGAGCCAATCACTCACATGGCTCCAGAGAAGACCTGTGCGCTGAAGATTTCCATCCAAATCAGTCTCTAGATAGAGCTCATCTTTGGAGTTTTGAGCTGCACATCCACTGGCCTCTACCATTCCGATGTACCTCACATTTAATATGATGCAGCGATTAAGAGTATCCAAAGAATACAAAGTCACTTATATAGTTAGCATTCCTGCCAAAATGCATGACCTGCATCTAGGCATGAGGAAACAGACAAACCCAAATTAAGGGACATTCTATAAAACAATAAACCTGTATTCTCTTTAAAATGTTAATGTCAGGCAGCCCAGGTGGCTCAGTGGTTTAGCGCCGCCTTCAGCCCAGAGCCTGATCCTGGAGACCAGGAATCCAGTCCCACTTCGGGCTCCCTGCATGGGGCCTGCTTCTCCCTCTGCCTCCTGTGTCTCTGCCTCTCTCTCTCTCTCTCTCTCTCTCTCTCTCTCATGAATAAATGAATGAATGAATAAATGAATGAAAATAAATAAATAAATAAATAAATAAATAAATAAATAAATAAATAAAATTTTAATGCCAAGAAAGACAAAGAAAGATTGAGTCCAGATTAAAGGAAACCAAAGAAATAGGACAATTAAATTCAACGTGTAATTAGAGCCAATGTGTAATCTAATTGTGTAAATTAGATGCGTAGGAATTAGATCCTGATTGGAAAAAAAGGTATGCTATTAGAATTGGGAACCTAATGGGTTAATCATTTGAATCTGTATATTAAACAATAGCATTGTTTCAATGTTAAAGTTTCTGAATTTGATAAGTAGACTGGGGGTGGATAAGGGAATACCCTTGCTCCTAGGAGATTTACATTCAAATACTTAGGAATGAAGGAAGTGATCTTTGTGACTTACTCCCAAAGCAAAGAAAGAATAAGATGAGGTAAATGTGGGAAAGTGTTAATAATGAGTGAATCTAGACAAAGTGTCCATGAGAGTTCGTTGTAATATTCTTGCAACTTTTCCATAGATATGATTTTTTTCCAAAATAAAAAGTCTTAAAAAAGAGCAAGAGCAGGTGTAGGGTTCTTTTTTTAAAATATTTTATCTATTCATTCATAGACACAGAGAGAGAGAGGCAGAGACACAGGCAGAGGGAGAAGCAGGCTCCATGCAGGGAGCCCGATGTGGGACTCCATCCGGGGTCCCCAGGATCACACCCCAAACTGCAGGTGGCGCCAAACCGCTGCACCACCAGGGCTGCCCAGGTGTAGGGTTCTGATTCTAGCTCCCACTGTCTACCTGTATAGCCTTGGAAAACTGTATAACTATCACTGATTCAGTTTCCCCTGTTATCAGCTGGGGATAATGATTACATCACATGTTTTTGTGAAATTACATAAATTGACCCATGTAAAGGGCTTGGAACACTGCCCACTATATGGTAACCATTTAATAAATGTCAGTACTATTGTATCTAAAATTGAACTCATTTCCTCTCTAATTTAGACTGTCTCTTATATTCGAAACCTTGGCTTATAGTATCATGATCCAAGTCAGTCTCCTGAGCTAGAAAAATGCATTCCATCCTTCTGTGTGTCCCCAGAACTTTGTCAATGCCTCTATTACGGCATATTTGAATATGTCTGTCTCAACTAGGTTATATTCATCTCAACTAGATTGGAGTTGGGGGTAGAGGCAAGGGAGAAGGAGAAAGAACATTCCAGATAGAAGAATTTCAGGGCACCTGGCAGACTCAGTCAGTAGAGCATATGACTCTTGATCTTGGGGTCATGAGTTTGAGACTCATGTTGGGGAGTTTACTTAAAAAATTAAATAAACAGGGCAGCCCGGGTGGCTCAGCGGTTTAGCACTGCTTTCAGCCCAGGGCCTGATCCTGCAGACCCAGGATCAAGTCCCATGTCAGGCTCCCTGCATGGAGCCTGCTTCTCCCTCTGCCTGTGCCTCTGCCTCTCTCTCGCTCTCTGTGTTCCTCATGAATAAATTTAAAAAAAAAAAAAATATATATATATATATATAAAAAAATTTAAATAAATAGGACAGCTGGGTGGCTCAGTGGTTTAGCGCCACCTTCGGTCCAGGGCATGATCCTGGAGACCCAGGATCAAGTCCCACGTCGGGGTCCCTGCGTGGAGCCTGCTTCTCCCTCTGCCTGTGTCTCTGCCTCTCTCTCTGTGTGTCTCTCATGGATAAATAAATAAAATCTTTTTTAAAAAAATTAAATAAATAAATACATTTACCCAGATAGAACAAATAGCATGAAGGCTCAGAGATGAGAGAACAAGGCAGAGAGAAGTCCAGTCAGATTGTAGTACAAAAGGTGAGACAATAGGGGCATGAAATAAGGCTAGATTAAATAAAAATATATCATAAAAGGATTTTTTTTCAGTAGGGTCTACATTCAACATGAGACATGAACTCACAACCCCTAAATCAGGAGTCACTTGCTCTATCAACTGAGCCAGCCAGGTCCCCCATAAAAGGTTTATTTGTATTCAAAGTCTGAAAGAGTTCTTCGGTACATACACTAGATCAGTGCTGTATGGCTTGACAATACCTCTTCCCTTTTCTCATGGAAGAGGGAACTAAACCTAAGAGAAGTAAAGGCAAACCCAGAGAGGAGAAAAAACAAAAAGGTATGACAGAGGAAAAAAAGCTCAGGAAACTGGGGCTCCCTGATCTAAAAATGAGACTACTTAATGATATATGAGACTAGCATTTAAATAGACAAAAGATTATCAGGTAAACTTATTTATTTAGGTGTCTGAGTATAGCTCCCAGTAGAGTGTAAACTCCTTTAAGACAAGGAGGGATTGGGACACCTGGGTGGCTCAGGGGTTGAGCGTCTGCCTTTGGTTCAGGTTGTGATCTCGAAGTCTTGGGATCGAATCCTGCAAAGGGCTTCCCACAGGGAGCCTACTTCTCCTTCTGCCTATGTCTCTGCCTCTTTGTGTCTCTCATGAATAAATAAAATATTAAAAAAAAAAAAAGACAAGGAAGGACTGAATAATCTTGCTCCCAGCATGTGGTATGGTACCCATCCCATAGTAGGGAGGCTCAGGAAATGCCTGCTGAATACATGTGCAGTTACCAACTGCCTGACCACAGAGGCCAAAGTCTCAACTGAGTGACAGTCCTACTTCCAATTCCACAGGCCTCAAAACCCCAAGGGTTAATATCTTTATTAGCATTGCTCACCAGCAGAAGCAGCTTTCATCATCAACTGGGCAAATTCGATGGCACCTCCTTTTCTGAAGGATAATTTAAAAGTAGCCTGCCCTTCCCAGCCACCTGGGAAAAGAAACGGCACATACTCACTAAGATGCTGGCACCATTGGTCAGAGAAGGACTGCCCCGGACAAAGAGAGAAGCACTACCCAAAGGAGCAGGGCAGCTTTCTTTGAATTCCAGCATGAGCCAGGTCTGAATCTTAAACCTCTGGAAGCTTTTGAGAAAAAAAAGTACACTTTTGAGGGGGATCACTTACCATCTGGAGCTGCCTGAATGATTCCTTTAATGAAGTTGGCAGCAAAAACTGGCTGTTCAACGGTACAGTTACTCATCAGCTCAAATGGCATCATAAAAGAAAACATGGGGTCGTTGACTGCATGTGAAGTCACGAAGATCACCTAGGAGAGGAAAGAAATTTTGGAGGAAGAATGCAGGTTGTCCATGGATTGAGACACAGGAGAGCAATTCTAAGGTCAAGATTCCTTTGACGTCCTGCCCTAATGAAGAACCATCACCTGTTTTCTTTTATATTCCTCAATATGGAAAATTGTAAAGTGTGAATGTTTGTTTTTTAAAGATTTTATTTATTTATTCATGAGAGACACAGAGAGGGAAAGAGAGAGAGAGGCAGAGACACAGGCAGGGGAGAAGCAGGCTCCATGCAGGGAGCCTGACACGGGGACTCGATCCCAGGTCTCCAGGATCAGACCGTAGGCTGAAGGCAGTGCTAAACCGCTGAGCCACCCGGGCTGCCCTGAAGTGTGAATATTTTAAAACACTTTGAAAATCAATGTTTAAAAAAAAAGAAAAGAAAAGAAAAAGAAAAAGAAAAAGAAAAAGAAAAAGAAAAAGAAAAAGAAAAAGAAAAAGAAAAAAGAAAATCAATGTTTAACCTCACTCCAACTTAGGAAAAACAAATGTGTGGTTAATCAGATCAAAGTAGAAGTAGAATTACCCGGTATGAAGTGAGAAACAGTGTTCCCCTTTTTGTACCACTGAAGAGACTGCATCCTTCTGGTTGCCGTGGGAAGGAGAGGTCCACATCCTGACACTGCGTCAAGACACTGCAGAAAAGAAAGCAGATTAACGACACCATTTAGAAGTTATAGAAAATGACACACATAAAGCTTTTAGCACGGTTCCCAGCCCATAGCAAGAACTCAATAAATGTTAGCCACTGCTGCTACTACCATTATTTTATCGAAATAGAAAGAAATTTAAATGATCTTACTCCCTGACTATTCACACTTATTCTCCCTTTTTATCATTGGATTTGTTTGTTGTTGTTTTTTTTTTTAAGATTTGATTTATTTTATTCATGAGAGTCGCAGAGATAGAGACAAGAGAGAGGCAGAGACACAGGCAGAGGGAGAAGCAGGCTCCATACAGGGAGACGTGGGACTCAGCCCAGGTCTCCAGGATCATGCCCTGGGCCGAAGGCAGCGCTAAACCGCTGAGCCACCCAGGCTGCTCACTGGGTTCTTTTTTTAAAGATTTACTTGTTTATTTTAGAGACAGAGTGCACGAGCGGGGACAGGGGCAGAGGGAGAGCAAGAGGAGAAGCGGACTCTCTGCTGAGTGGGGAGCCTAATCTGGGGCTTGACCTTAGGACCCTGAAATCATGACCTGAGCTGAAACCAAGAGTTGGAGGTTTAACTGAGCCACCCAGATGCCCTGGGGTTGTTTTTTTCTTATCAGACTTACCTTCTTCTTAATATTTACTCATTAATTCTTATTCTTCATGTGCAGTAAGTGTAAAACACTGTGGTAATGGAAATGTTTCTCTGACTCTGATAGAGACAGTAAGGAACACAGAGTACTCCAGATTCCGCTGGCATGCTGTTCCCTCTATCTGCCATGTTCCCCCTTCACTCTTAACCTGAGAAGCTTGAACTCATCCTCTTCCCACTCACAGAATCCTACTGGGTTTATTTTCTTTCTTAGTAATTATTATAATATATGTGTGCTTATTTGTTCAATGTTCTAACTAATGATCATTAAGGACAATGTCTTTCCACTAGCCCTAGCAAACGGAGGGTACTAATAAATATTTATGGAAAGAATGAATAAGTATTGGGGCACCTGGGTGGCAATGGGGGCAATGGTTGATAAAAACATGAATACAGATAATAATGCAAGCAGTAATATGACATGTATAACATTAATGGCACAAAAATATCATAGGAATTTAGTGGAAAGAGAGATTAGCTTTGTTTGAAGTGATCAAAAATGACTTTATAGAAAAGTTTTAGTGTGAGTCGATTCTTAAGATATGAATAGTGTTTCAGTAGGCAGAGGTAAAGGTAGAGGACAATCCAGATGGGGAGCAAACAGCATGAATGAGGTGCACGAGCAGCATTAATGGAGGTACACAGTGGAAAGCAAATTGTACACTTGGGAGCAGCCTATTTGTGTGCATTCATCAAAACAGATGGAAGTGAAGGTGGAAAAATAGTGAGATACAGATGGAAAGCCATTGTGAAACTAGACTTGGAAAAACCATTTAATAGGCATGGAGAAAAAAAAAGAGAAAAAAAAAGAGAGAAAATAAAGAAAAAAAACAGACATGGAGAAACTATGAGCTGCAGCTGTCTCAGCAGGCTAGTCACATGATCAAGGAGATGGTGTTATATCAGAGGTATCACTTTAAGAATCCCTAAGGGGTGCTGTACTGGCTCAGTCAGTAGAGCATGGAGGTCTTGATTTGGGGGTTCTGAGTTTAAGCCCTATATTGGGTGTGGAGATTTCTTTTTAAAAAATCCCTAAAATAGCCCTACCTGCAGTGATAAGAACTGGAACTGGGGTGATGGTGTGTTGATAAAAAGGGCTTTTTTTTTTTTTAAAGGCTTTTAAAAACACAATGAAAATACAGGATGCCAACAAAAATGTCAGGAAAAACAGGGAACTCCAAGGTCACCTAGGTGACACAGTCAAATGAGCTGGGACTCTTGGTTTTAGCTCAGGTTGTGGTCTCAGGGTTGTGGGATCAGGCTCCAAACTCAGTGAGGAATCTTCTTAGGATACTTTCTCCCTCTCCCTCTACGCCTTCAATCTCTCTCTCTCTCTCTCCCTCCCTCCTCTCTCTCTCTCTCTCTCTCTCTCTCTCTCCCCCTCTCATAAATAAATAATTTTTTAAAAAAACTTTGGGAACTCTAAAACTCAGTCCAGAACTCTGGAATCTAATCAAAATCTTATAGCAACTAAGAGAATGTTTAATCAAGAAAAATTGCGTTTCAGTAAGAGAGCTTTGTGACACTTTCACTTACTCTAGTACCATCCTCCAATCCCTGACTTGACAAAAGCCTTAAAAATAACCCACATTCCTAATATAAGTGCCAAACACCAAAGGGAGCAGAACACACCTTTTCTCAAAGAATTGTGGTTGTTTTAACTTGTCTGGTGGCTCCCTGAAACACTGGCTCAAAAGTTGTGTGCCTAATTCAGAACTCTCCCAGGACTGAGGTGACTACCTAGAGTACATTTGTCAAAAACAGTATTAGTTGCTGCTGTCTGGGGCAAAGGATGACCTTGAGTGCAAACAAGCAAAACTGAAAAGTTAGGGAGGAAAACCTGGGGAATGAGATGTTTTGGGGAATAAAGAATTTGAAAAGCTCTGATATATTCATGGGAATCTAGAAAGCCACATGCATATCGGCCCAGGGCTGGATTCATGCTCAGAAGAAAACTGAGAAGGCCCAAAACTTTTACTTCTGGTTGATAATGAGGCTCTGCTCAAGCAGGAAGTGAAAGCTAAGACAGAGTTGTAAACTGCCTGGCTGGGTGATAAAAACCCATTCCAAACACACAGGCAGACTCCATCTGCAAAGGCTGAGAGATTTGAAGGGGTTTTTTTTGGTTCAGATATATAAAGAAATAGTCAAATCACTAATTGGCTACTAAGTTAACATAAAAGAGACTTCAGTGGCCACACATGACAGAGTACAAACTTTACAATTCAGAAAAGCCACTAAATTAAACAAACAAACAAATAACTACAACAAGCAGCAACAATGTATCCTGAGGAAGAGAGAAAATCTGATTTCCAGAGTTGCCACATTATAACATTCAGAATGTCCAGTTTTCAATTACAATAAAAAATATGAGGAATGCAAAAAAACAAGTAAGTATGACCCATATGTTCTTCTGTGAACAGAAAAAATGAAATAAGCAGTAACTGCCCTGAGGAAGCCTATACATTGGGTTAACTAGACAAAGACATTATTTGTTTTTTGTTTGTTTGTTTGTTTAGTGAACTCTACCCACACTGTGGTACTCAAACTCTCAACTTTAAGATCAAAAGTCACATACTCTACTGACTGAAATCAGCCAGGTACCCCACTAGACCAAGACTTTAAATAAACTATTTTAAGTATGCTTAAAGGGTTAAAGGAAACCATGTGCAAATAACCAAAGTAAATAATGAGAACACTCTCAAAAAGTAGAGAATATCAATAAAGAAACAGAAATTAGAAAAATGAACTAAATAGAAATTCTGAAGGTGGAGACTACAATAAGTAAAATGAAAAATTCAATAGTGGTGGGCTTAATGGCAGATTTCAGCAGACAGAAGAAAGAATCAGTGTTGAAGACAAGTCAGTTGAGAATAAGTGTTATTACCCAGGTGACAGAAAGAAAAAATTAAAATGAACAGAGTCTAACAGACCTGTGGGACAAAAATTAAACTTAAAATCATATGCATAAGGGATCCCTGGGTGGCGCAGCGGTTTAGCGCCTGCCTCTGGCCCAGGGCGCGATCCTGGAGACCCTGGATCGAATCCCACATCGGGCTCCCGGTGCATGGAGCCTGCTTCTCCCTCTGCCTGTGTCTCTGCCTCTCTCTCTCTCTCTGTGACTATAATACATAAATAAAAAAAATAAAAAATAAAAAAAAATAAAATCATATGCATAATGAGATTGCCAGAAGGAGAGAAAAGGACTAAAGGGGTACATAAAA
The DNA here is from genome assembly GCF_048418805.1 of Vulpes vulpes. Classification (NCBI taxonomy): domain Eukaryota; kingdom Metazoa; phylum Chordata; class Mammalia; order Carnivora; family Canidae; genus Vulpes; species Vulpes vulpes. Next base: position 53,656,735 of record NC_132795.1, read on the forward strand.
AATTCGAAATAATATTGGCCAAAATTTCCAATTTAACAAAAGACATGAATCTACACATCCAAGCTCAACAAACTCCTATAGGATAAACTCAGAGATCTATATCAAAGACACGGTTATAACCAAACTGCTGAAAGCCAAATACAGAGACTCTTGAGAGCAGCCAAAGAAAAGAATCATCATGTACAAGAAATTCTCAATAAGACAAATAGCTGACTTCTCATAAAAAACTATGGCATAGGCAGCCCCGGTGGTGCAGCGGTTTAGTGCTGCCTGCAGCCCGGGGTGTAATCCTGGAGACCCAGGATCGAGTCCCACGTCGGGTTCCCTGCATGGAGCCTGCTTCTCCATCTGCCTGTGTCTCTGCCTCTCTTCTCTCTCTGTCTCTCCGTCTCTATGAATAAATAAATAAAATCTTTAAAACAAAAAAGCAGGGCAGCCCGGGTGGCTCAGTGGTTTATCACCACCTTCAGCCCAGGGCGTGATCCTGGAGACCCAGGATCGAGTCCCACCTCGGGCTCCCTGCATAGAGCCTGCTTCTCCCTCTGCCTATGTCTCTGCCTAACTTTCTCTCTGTGTCTCTCATGAATAAATAAATAAAATCTTTAAAAAAAAAATAAATAAAAAATAAAACAAAACAACAACAACAAAAACTATGGCAGCAGGGATACCTGGGTGGTTCAGTCAGTTAAGCAGCTGCCTTCAGCTCAGATTCTCATCCCAGGGTCCTGGGATCAAGCCCCACATTGGGTTCCCTGCTCAGCATGAAGTCCGGTTGCCCCTCTCCCTTTGCCCTTCCCCCAGCTTGTGCTCTCTCTCTCTCTCTCAAATAAATAAATAAATGTTAAAAAAAAAAACCCTATGGAGGCAGGAGATAGTGAGTTGACACATGCAAAGTGCTAAAAGGGAAAAATCCGTTAACCAAAAATTCTGTATCTGGCAAAACTACCCTTTAAAAATTAAGGAGAAATTAAAATATTACCAAGTAAACAAAAACTGAGAATTTATCACTAGTAGGTCTGAACTATAAGAAATGCTAAAGGAAATCCTTCAGCCTGAAATAGACACTAGAGGGGTGCCAGGGTAGCTCAGTCAGTTAAGCATCCAACTTCTTTTTTTTTTTTTTTAAGATTTTATTTATTTATTCATGAGAGACACAGAGAGAAAGGCAGAGACACAGGCAGAGGGAGAAGCAGGCCCCACGCAGGGAACATGATGTGGGACTCGATTTCGGGTCTCCAGGATCATTCCCTGGGCTGAAGGCAGTGCTAAATCGCTGAGCCACCCAGGCTGCCCAAGCGTCCAACTTTTGATTTTGGCTCAGGATCTCAGGATTGTGAGATGGAGCCCCATATCAGTCTCCATGCTGTGTGGAGCCTGCTTGGGATTCTCTCTCTCCCTCTCCTTCTGCCCCTCTCCCACCTCTCTCGCTAAAAAAAGATAAACAGATAAAAAGAAATAAAAAGACACAGCTAGTAAATCAAACCCATACAAAGAAACATGGAACACTGATGAAGATAATATGTGAAAATTAATCAAAATGCTCTTAAACTGTGGGTCAAAAAAGAAATAATAAATAAAATTAGAAAATAGAATTGAATCACTAGGAGCAGCCTGGGTGGCTCAGTGGTTTAGCGCTGCCTTCAGCCCAGGGCATGATCATGGAGACCGGGGATCAAGTCTTACTTTGGGCTCCCTGCATGGAGCCTGCTTCTCCCTCTGCCTGTGTCTCTGCCTCTATCTCTGTCTCTCTCATGAATAAATAAAATCTTTTTAAAAAATTGAATCACTAGAAATTAGAAATTTTGAGATGAATACAAATAAAGACACACATACTAAAACTTTTGAGATGCAGCAAAAGTCGTACTTAGGAGGAAAATTTATAGCTTTTAATGTCTACAATTTTTAAAGAGCAAATCAGTAATTTTCCACACTAGGAAACTAGAAAAACAAGACCAAACTAAACCCAAAGCTAGCAGAAGGAAGGAAATAATAAAGATTATAATAGACATATGTAATAAGAATAGAAAAAAAGAATCAATAAGACGAAAACTTAATCCTTTGAGATCAGCAAAATTGACCAACTTAGCTAGACCAAGAAAAAAAGAAACCCCCTCCCAAAAATAAATAAAAGAAAATAAAAGAAAATAAAATAAGAAAGAAAACCCAAGTTACTAAAATTTGAAATAAAAGTGGGGATGTTTTCACATAATTTTTTTTTAAGATTTTTTTTTATTTATTATTCATCAGATACACAGAGAGAGAGAGAGAGGCAGAGACACAGGTAGAGGGAGAAGCAGGCTCCATGCACCAGGAGCCCGATGTGGGATTCGATCCTGGGTCTCCAGGATCGCGCCCTGGACCAAAGGCAGGCACCAAACCGCTGCGCCACCCAGGGATCCCTGTTTTCACATAATTTATAGAAAAAAAAAGGATTATGAACAGTTATATGCCAACAAATTAGATAATCTGTTTGAAACAGATAAATTCTTAGAGACAACCAAAATGAAATAAAGAAAAAAGAAAATCTGAATAGACCTATAACAAGTAGAGATTGAATCAGCAACCAAAAAATTCCAATAAAAGAAGCTCAGGATGAAAAAAAAAAAAAAAAGCTCAGGATGTATATTATGTGTTGTTGTTGGTTGTTGGATGGAAGGTTTTGCATATGTCTATTAGGACCATTTGAGTCCAATAGTGTTGTTCAGTTCCTCTATTGGTTTACAGATTTTCTGTCTGGTTGTACTTCTATCAGAGGTTGTTAGGAGCTGGCTTGAGTGAGGAGTGACTGCTTAATAGGTACAGTTTCTTTTGGGGTGATGAAAATGTTCTGGAATTAGATAATGGGGGTGATTGCATGATATTGTGAATATAGTAAAAGCCACTGAATTGTACATTTTTTTAAATTTTTATTTATTTATGATAGTCACAGAGAGAGAGAGAGAGAGAGAGAGAGAGAGAGGCAGAGACACAGGCAGAGGGAGAAGCAGGCTCTATGCACCGGGAGCCCGACGTGGGATTCGGTCCCGGGTCTCCAGGATCGCGCCCTGGGCCAAAGGCAGGCACTAAACTGCTACGCCACCCAGGGATCCCTGAATTGTACATTTAAAAATGGTTAAAATGGAAAATATCATGTTATGTGAATTCTACCTCAGTAAAAAAAAAGGGGGGGTTATATATTAAGTGTAAAACCTCAATAAATCAATTAATTAAATTTAAAAGACCGTGAAGAAAGAAGCCCCTGAGCTTGGTAATTCATTAGATCTAGGAAACAAAAAAAGTCATGAGAAATCAAAGGTCATCTTTGCCTCCAAAGAAATAGAGAAGTCAGAAAAAGAAGTTTATTGGGAAGTAGGGACATAAATTTGGCTCTAGACACGTTGAAATATTCAGGAGGTAGTAGTACTGTTTGCAATTTCATTCTGTCATATCCTTAGGTTGGCATCTAATACATGAAGTTTCTCAACCTTGACTGTTTGGGTTAGATAATTATTTGTTGTGGTGGTATGTGCTTTGTAGATTGTTTGGAAGTACCCCTTGCCTCTCTCCCCACCAAATACCAGTTGTAGCCCACCCCCACCCCCACCCAAATTGTGAAAAGCAAAAATGTCTCCTGGAGACAAAATCATCCCAGACTGAGAACCACTGTCCTACAAGGATGGCATATTGACTTCAAAATTTCAGTTAAATAATAGTACAGTGAAATAAAGAATGAATTTTCACCATGCTGGGAGATGTTATAATGCAACAACAAATTTCTAAAAAAGAGGTGAAAACTGCAAATGAAATATCACAGCACCATTTAGCTAAGGATATCAAAACTATTGTCTCCAGCACTAACTAGAACCTCATCAAAAGTTCAAGCTCCAATAGTTAATCATCTGAATTTGAGTTATTGTCCTTATAATGCATTGAGCTGTACCTGCCAGATACTAAATATGCAAAGATTTTACATACTTTTTATCTGTAATTTGTAAGTAGGTTCCTAGCTAAAGAGAAATGGTTCTGACATATGAACCTTCCAAAGGATGAACATTTAGGATCTAACTATCTGCTATCTATAAGAGACTCATCTTATTTCTTTTATTATTTTTTATTGAGTATAATTGTATAATTAACATGCAGGGTTGTATTAGTTTCAAGTGTGCAATATGGGATTCAACAATGCTCTTAGGTGTACATGGAACATTCTCCATGATAGGTTTACATGTAAGGTCACAAAACGAGTCTTAACAAATTTAATTTTAAGAAAATTAAAATCATCTAAAGTACTTTTTCTGATCACAGTGAAATGAAACTAGAAATCAATAGCACAAGGAAAACTGGAAAATCCACAAATGTGTAAATGAAACAACACATTTTTATATAACCAATGGGTCAAAGAAAAAGTCTCAAGGGAAATTGGAAAATACCTTGAAACAAATAAAAATGAAAATACAAATGCCAAAACTATGGGATTCAACAAAGCAGTGTTAAAAGTTTCTATCTGTACATGCATTCATAAAAGAGATTTATGATCTCAAATTAACCTGACTTTACACCTCCAGAAACTACAGAACAAACTGAACCCAAAGCTAGAAGGAAATAAAGATTAGAGCTGACACAAAACAAAAGAGAAAATACAAAAGTAATAGGAAAAAACAAACCTGTGAAACTAAGTGGTTTGTTTGTTTGTTTGTTTGTTTTTAAGATCAGTGAAACAGACAAACCCTTGGCTAGGTTAACTAATTGAGAAAAGAGAGATGACTCAAATTACCAAAATCAGAAATGAAAGGGAAGGACATTACAATGGATGCCACAGAAATAAAAAGAATTACAAGATAATACTAATACACACGAATAATTATATGCCAGCATATTGGATAATCTAGAAGAAATGGATAAATTCCTAGGAGCTAATTGATGAATAAAAAGAAAATCTAAACAAACCAATAGTAAGTAAAAAGATTGTATTAGTAACCAAGAACTTCCCAGCTAAGAAAAGCCCAGGACCAGAGGGCTTCACTGGACAAATCACCAAATACTGAAAGAACACTTAGCACTAATCCTCTCAAAAATCTGCCCCAAAACAGAGGAGGGAACACTTCCAAGGTCATTCTCTGAGGCCAGCATTACCCTGATGTCAAAGCTAGAACACAAGAAAACTACAGACTAACATCTCTGAAAAACACTGATGAAAAAATCCTCAACAAAATGCTAGCAAACTGGCAGCAGTTGAGCGTCTGCCTTCCACCCGGGGCGTGATCCTGGAGACCCGGGATCAAGTCCCACGTTGGGTGGCTCCCTGCATGGAGCCAGCTTCTCCCTCTGCCTATGTCTCTGCCTCTCTCTGTCTCTCATGAATAAATAAAATCTTAATAAAAAAAATGCTAGCAAACTGAATAGTATATTAAAAGGATTATACACATGACCAAGTGGTATTTATTCCTGGAACATATGGTGGTTCAACATATGAATATCAATCAATGTAATAAAAACAGAACTACCATATGATCCAGCAATCTCACTTCTAGGTGTATATCCAAAGGAAATTAAAATAGGATATCAAAGACATACCTGCACTCCTATGTTCACTGCAGCATTACTCACAATACCCAAGATATAGACATAAACTACATGTTGGTCAATGAATGAATGGATAAAGATGTGGTATTTATATATGTATCATTCAATCATGAGAAAGAAGGAAATCCTGTCACATGCTAAAACATGAATGAACCTTGAGAATATTGTGCTAAATGAAATAAATCCAGAGAAAGATAAATACTGTGTGATCTCATTTAGGTATATATGGAACCTTAAGGGAAAAAAAAGTCAAATGCATAGAAGCAAAAAGTAGAATGGTGATTACCAGGGGCTCAGGGAATGGGGGAAATGGGGAGATGTTGGTCATAGGGTACAAACGTGTAGTTATGTAGAATGAATAAGTTTAGAGATCCAATATATTATAGGCATGATGACTACACTTAATGAGTGTATTGAAAAAAAAAATGAGTGTATTGAACACTGGAGATATGCCAAGAGAGTAGATTTCAGGCACATGCATCACACTAAAAAATGGTTAACTATGTGAGGAGATGATATGTTAATTAGTTTGGTTATAGAAATCATTTCACTACCTATATGTATATCACATCATCATGTTGTATACTTTAAATATATATATATTTTCTATTTTTAAAAAAATTAATATGGTAAACTTCCTTTGTGTTTCTTTTACCACATACAAACACAATATCATTAACAACTTAGTAAAAATAGGGAAAATTTACAAAGCAAATTTATCAAAGACAAATAGCCAACAACCTTAGGAAAAAAATAATTTTTTTTAAAGATTCAATTATTCAGACTGGCAGAGATAGCGACATTTAACACCAGGTGTTGTCAAGGGTGTGATGAAATGGGCACTGTGAGTATTGAGAACACAACGATATAATTCTATAGGGTGATTTTGCAAAAATATATATTTCTTTTTTTAATATATATTTCTATATGCATTTGTAGAATATAAAATATTTTGACGTAATTTTTATATTTTTTAAAAATACATTTTAATCTTTAAAAAAGTCTATGTCTATTTAAAAAATAAAAATAAAAATAAATTAAAAAGTCTATGTCCTCTGATCCCACAATTACACTTTCAGGAATATATCCCCAAGAAACATTTCAACAGGTAGGCAAAGATAAGTTTTCAAAACTGTTCACTGAAGCAATATTTATAGCAATGACAAATTATACCCTGAACATCCCAGACAACGGCTTGAACATTCATGCACACTGGAATACAAGTCATTGATTAATAATGATGTAGATATTGATACTGGAGAGCATTCCCAATACACTGGTAAGTGAGGAAAACAAATCACAAAGCAATCTTGGATTGGGGGATGTTGTGTATATATCCATGGAGGAAAGTGCAGAGAGATACATACCAAAATGTAAAAAAAGCACTGGGTGTTGGAATCTGGGGTAATTAAAATTTTTTTTCTAATTTTTCTACAACAAACATATGGTACTATCTGCACAATTTTAGAATATTGGTCAAAAAAAGAAAACTCAAGTGTCTTCCCTATTTACCAGTAGAGTCCTATCTGTACAATTATGACTTCTCAGCTGGGATTAAAAAAAAAAAACCCTCCACAGAACAATGTGATAAATTTCTTAAATGTGTATCCTGAGTAGGCAAGAGAGATCAAAATACAACCAAGCTTCTCCTTCTCAACCTATTTCTTCAAAGTTGTTTCTATCAACACCATAGAACCCCAAACAATCCCATCAAAAAATGGGCAGAGGAACGGAATAGACATTTTTACAAAAAAGACATACAGATGGCCAACAGACACATGAAAAATGCTCAACATCACTCATCATCAGCAAAATGCAAATCAAAACTGCAATGAGATATCACCTCACACCTGTCAGAATGGCTAAAATAAAAAAGATAAGTGTCGGAGAGAATGTAGAGAAAAAAGAGTCCTTGCACACTGTTTATGGGAATGTAAATTGGTGCTGACACTGTGGAAACTAGTATGGAGTTTTCTCAAAATATTAAAAATAGAAGTGCCATATGATCCAGTGATTCAACTACTGGATATTTACCTAAAAAAAAAAATGAAAACACGGATTTGAAAGTATATATGCACCCCTATGCTTACTGCAGCATTATTTACAATAGTCATGATAGAAAATTAGAGAAGGAAGATATGATACACACACACACACTGAAACCCACAGGAATACTATGCAGCCATAAAAAGGATAGGATCTTGCTATTTGCAACAACATGGATAGACCCAGAAAGTATTACACTAAGTGGAATAAATCAAACTGAGAAAGACGAATTCCATATAATTTCAGTCATACAAGGCATCTAAAAAACAAAACAAATAAACACACCAAGAGCAGAATAAACACAGAGAACAAACTGATGGTTGCCAGAGGGAAGGGTTGGGAGCTTGGGTAAAATGGGGGAAGGGGAGTGGGAGATACAAGCTTCCAGTTTGCGACTCAGTAAGTCACAGGAACAAAAAGCACAGCCTAGGGAACACAGTCAATACTACTGTAATTGTAGACAGATGGTGACTACACTTATGGTGAGCACAGCATAACTTACACAGCCGTCCAATCACTATGCTGTACACCTGAAACCAATGTAATAATTGTATCAATAACGCTCAAGCAAAAAATTAATAAAATAAGAATAATTATTATAGTTTTTAAAGATTTTATTCATTTATTCATGAGAGACAGAGAGAGAGAGGCAAAGACACAGGCAGAGGGAGAAGCAGGCTCCTCTCAGGGAGCCTGATGTGGGACTGGATCCCGAAAGTCGGGGATCACGCCCTGAGCCGAAGGCAGACGCTCAACCACTGAGGCACCCAGCCGTCCCATTATTGTAGTTTCTATACAAGAAAGAGCACTGACAAGGCAGGTCTTCTCTGATGAGAAGTCCAATCCCCAACCAAATCTCTCCCACATGCACTGGCCATATGATTTTTAAGCCACCTGCTTCTCTGTGTTTCAGTTTCCCACCTGAGAAATAAGGGAAATACTACTGATCCTCATTGTAGATAGAGCAGTGATGTGTATACAGCTCTGACAAAGGTGTTTGGCGATGATTACACATTCAAGAGCACAGAATGGACCCCATCAAGATAACTCAAAGGACCAGGGCGCCTGGGTGGCTCGGCGGGGGAGCATCTGCCTTCGGCTCAGGTGGTGATCCTGCCCGGTCCTGGGATCAAGTCCCATATGGGGCTCCCGACGAGGAGCCTGCTTCTCCCTGTCTATGTCTCCGCCTCTCTGTGTGTCTCTCATGAGTAAATAAAATCTTAAAAAAACAAAAACAAAAAACAAGCAACTCAAAGGACCATAAAATTAGTGTTTCTGTCATAATTTTTAAAAACATGCTCCATGCCCTGCCTCCAACACACACATACACACACACACACACACACACACACACACACACCCGAGGCTGAGCGAGAAGATGCCCAAACACCAAATCAGAAGTGGCTTCAGGGCCCAGAGCCACCTGCACACAGGTCACAGCGCTCCAGGCCAGGGAGCCGCGCTCAGAGCGGAGGACAATCCTCTCCTACTACAAGGGAAGACGTACAGCCTCCGCCGCCCGCCGGAATCTGTCAAGAACATGTTCTGGGGGAGGAAGCAAAGGAAACAGATCTGGACATCAGCACTCGGTACTGTCTGGGCCGATCCTCCTGACGAACGCGCAGTCTCCCCGGGGCACAGAGCACCGGGTATCGGAGCCAAACAGCCAGCGAGCGACCCGACAGCAAAGGAAACCGAGGGCCACGCGGAGCAGTCGGGAGCCCACGTAAGACCTGCTGGGGGCGGGGGGGCGCGGAGGAGCGGCGGGGAGGCGAGGTGTGAGGCGGGACGGGGAGCAAGCGGCGGCCCCCGCGGAGCCCGCGCACCCCGAGCGCCCTCCTCCCTGGGGCGTCTGCTCCCCATCTTTACCTTAAAAGTAGGAGCAGTCACTCCCCTCTCCCAGTCGGGGCGAAGAGAAACGGGGCTCCTGGGGGTTCTGAGGGCGAGGCGACGCCCCCACAGCGCGGGACCTTCCGACTAAGCCGCACTCCCGCCTCTTCCGCCTCGGCGTCCCCGGGAGCAGGGGAGGGGCGCACCCACCGCCCACCTCCCTCACCCCTCCCCGGCCGCCGGCCGTCACCCCAACGGCAGCCAGCCAGCCGCACGCGACCCGGCGGGGAGGCGCGACACCCCACTCCTGCCAGTGAGCGCCCGCCCTTTTACCTGAGCCTCCGCCACCTCTGAGCCGCTGACCCGCGGCCCGGCCTCGCGCGCCCCGATGGCGGGGGCGGGGCTCCGCCTGCGACGCCCGGGAGAGGCGGGAAAGGCCCTGATTGGCTGAGAGTTTGCAAGCCGCCAGCCCCCCCCACCGCCGGCCTCCCCCACCGGGGAGGGGTCTGACCGCACACCTCCCCGCCCCCGGCTCCCCTGCAGGCACCTTTCGCCAAAAGGGATGATGGCCCCGTGGCGATTCTCGGTGTGACTCTGATTCACCGCCATCTTTCTCCAGGCCCCCTCCTGCCGCCCCTCAGATGGGAAGGGGCGGGGCCTGCGCTAGGCCAGGGGGCGGGGCTTTGAAGGGGAGGGCGGAGATTATGGCGCAAGGACGAGCGTGGGGGTGAGGAGGCCAAGGGGCTGGTCATGGGAGGGGCAGCGGCCAGAGAACCAGGCAGTGTCCGCGTGGAGGTGCCCGCTGCGGGGGCAGGGAGCGGGCCCCGGGAATTGGCCCCGTCCCCGGAGCGCGGAGGGGTGAGTGGCCGGTGAGTGGCCTCCTGGGTTCACACCTGCATCGTAGCCCAGACATGGTTGCTCGGCTGCCCACTGGAGTAGACTTAGAAGGAGGATTTTCCTGCATCCCCCCGCTGAGTCGGGTCAGGAGGCTAATGCCCTTTGGAGAAAGGGCCCAAAAAGATTTCTCGCTTCTCCTAGGGCGAGCAGAACTTTTCCCCACCAGAAAAAGCCTGGAATCTGAGCTGGTTTCTTGTGAAGCAGCATTCAGGAAAGGGTGCATGACCTGGGTCAGGGGGAGCGGCTCCAAGATAGAGCCTATGTCAACCATCCTACCTGCCCTGCCTCCGCCAAACGGTGATTGTGAGGGTCCGATGGGTTACATTATACTGGAATTGCTTTGAAAACTAAAATGCTGTACATATTCTTGTTTCATTTAGACTTCACAAAAGAGCGCCAAAGGGCTTCAAGCAGAGGGATGGTAACGTCTTCTGGATTACCGGATTTCATCTAGTTTAAGATGCTATCAGTTGTGAGATACATCATTTTTAAATGTACCACTAATAAAAAGAAAAGTTGCCAAATAAAGACATTTCATCAGTTATAAACTGATTTTTAAAAAAATAATCTGTACACCCAACATGGGGCTTGAACTCATGACCTAGGAATCAAGAGTCTCATGCTCTACCAACTGACCCAGCCCGGTGCCTCAAGCTGATTTTTTTTTCAGACAAGACTATTGGAACAAATGAAACACAATAGGAATGATGTGAAGCAGTAGAGCAAGCATTGAGATAGAGTACTCGTCTTGCTCTGGTAAACTAAGTGTGCAACTTTGGGCAAGACAACTAACTATGCTCTCTGGACTTCAGTTTCCACATCTATATGAAAGAATAGGACTAAAAAACTGTTTTCTCTTAGCTGTGATATTTTAAGTTTGCAAAACTACTCTATCGCTTAAATCTTCCCACATCCCTCTATCTTGGTGTGGCATTGCCACTCTGGCTCTGGTCCACATCATTTTACCTGAGTGACTCTTCACCATTCTTTTTTTTTTTTTTTTTTTAAGATTTATTTATTTATTTACCATAGACAGAGAGAGAGAGGCAGAGACACAGGAGGAGGGAGAAGCAGGCTCCATGCCAGGAGCCCGACGTGGGACTCGATCCCGGGACTCCAGGATCGCGCCCTGGGCCAAAGGCAGGCGCCAAACCGCTGAGCCACCCAGGGATCCCCTCACCATTCTTCAATACCTTGCATTCACCCTACTGAAAACTGAGGTCCCAAACACAACTGCTTATGGTCATTACATTCAAATTCAGAAAGAGAGAAAGTGGTGTTATTTGCTGGCTACAGAAGAGATTAGGAACCTCAAAGAGCAGAAGTTTAAATTTGAAAAAGACAAGAGACAAGCTAGTGCTTTAAATTTAAATTCTTAACTCTTAAAGTATTCACTATGCCATAGGCAAGTCTCTAGGCAAAATAGGCCCACTCCATCCACAGAGTTGGATTTTATGCCTTCTGGAGAAAGGAGGGAAAAGCTAGGAAATTAAATGAAAATAAACCTTGTTTTCATTGAAGGATACAGGCCGTGTAGAGCATAGCATCCCTCAATGTCTAGCATGACAGCTCCATCACTCATTCTGAATACAAACCCCATGGAATAATGACTGAAGTCCAAACTCAAGCTAACTGAAAACAAATATCTCACAAAATGTTTTCCATCTATAATTTCTGTAGCTACTTCTTACCAAGATGGTCCCTGTCTCACCCCCCACCCATGATGTAATGGCTAATTTGGCCAAGGAGTGAGGAGCACAAATGAGACACGGGCCAGGCAGTTATTGTTCAAACAGCAATGTTTAGTTGTACAACACATAAAGTCTAGCAACATTTACACAACCAATTTGAGTGTCTGTTGGCTTGTTTTCAATTGGGAAATTTAACCATAATGTTACCCAAAGGTTGGCTGGGACTGGTAACATTTAAGAAATGGGTCGTTCTTGCATCCCCTAGGCTTGGGCCTCTTGCTCCATCAGGACTTTGTTGTAGATGAATGGCCCACAAGTCACCAGCCTTTGAGAAAGTAGTGTCCAGGTGGATGGCGGTGTGGGTGGGTGGGGGGATCCCATAAAGACACAGTATGTGGGGCAGTGGCAGCCAACATTCGCAAACATTCATGCATCTGATGGGGGGCTTTGCCCTCCACTTGATATTTTCCACTAGCCTACAGTGACCAACTGTGGCCAGGCTAATTCATTACTCACATTAACAGGGTGGAGGTGGGGGGTAGGATTAGTCAGGGTAGGTGGGAAGAGATCCCTCTTATTGCTAAGTGGGCAGAAGGGTGCTTAATTTCTTCCTAGAGTTCACACCCCATGGGGATCTGGAGTTTATATCTGTGTTTAGTTGTTTTTTGAATATTGAGGACAAGAAAGTCAATTCCAGAAATGTCTTTTCAGGAAAACCACTCTTTCTAAGTGGCTGCATTATGGGGAGGAGAGGGTGTTAAACTGCACTTTGAGCCAGCCACAAGTGGTGATTTTTTTTAAGTGACCTTGCTCCCTTGCTCCCCAACATCTGTAGTGACCCATCATTATAAATAAGCTTTAAGCAATGTAGGAGACACCCTTGTCCCACACTGGGGCTCACACAGCTGACATCAACAAATCTGACAAGCAGAAAAGCTGCTTTCTTGACCCTTGAAGGAAGCCAAGAGTAGCTCATGCAGATGAATGGACAGGGAGCAATGCCTTTCCCCTTGGAGATGGTTACAAGTAGCTGGTATGGGTTTGCAAGGGCAGAAGGAGCTCCTGATGAGTTCTTTCACCCTACGGATGGGCCAGGGCCGGCTGACACAGACGATGGAGGAGGGCAGTGCTGGCGAGAACTCCATTCCACTGGGAGGAGGGGGGTGGTTTGGAAAAATGGAGGAAGCAACTGTCCTAAAGAGGCAGCTGGCCCCTCCAACCTGCTGAGAGCTGAGGGGGGCTGGAATAGCACAGCTCTAAAAAGGGCATGGCCCTGCAGCAATAACAGCTGGGAGGGATGGAGGGAGAAGCAGCGCTTGAAATGGCCTTCATTCAGCAGTGGGGCAGGGGGTGGCTGGCACAGGTGGAAGGACAGTGCCCAGGAGGCCTTCTCCCTGCAGGAGGGGGTTGAGAACGGTTGAGGGTGTGGAGACCAGCAGCTGGCAGCAGACATATAAAACAGCTTCTCCAGGGAGGCTGACATCAAGGTTTAAGGGTGCCAAGCATCATTCTCTACTCTACCTTTCCACTGCCCACCACCCCTGCCAGACCTCCCTGCTAGTCCTAGGTGATTGGTCCCACGTCTGCATACATGACTGCCCACTGTATACACCAGGGATCCCTCTTCTGCTGAAATGTAGCAACCTCTGGGCTTTCACCCTGCTGCTGTTCTATCCTGACAAGTGCTTACTGAGGAAGAACTTTGTGCGTGAGGGAGAATGTATATCGGATTGCTAAAGAGCCTCCAAGAAAGACTGAGACCATAGGTTTTTGGGTCACTGGTTTTGGGGTCACCCACCTCTTTCTTCTGGTCCACCAACTCTTGGTCTGAAGTCTATGTGTTTTCCTAGCACCTGAGTGATAAGAGACTATAAATGCTGGGATATGTAGTGGACCAGTAATACATGGCAGGCTGGACCAGGAGATGGAACAGGAGGTTGTAGGAGGTTTTTGTAAACTGTAGCAGTTGGTGTTTTCCCTTACCTAAGGCTAAATTATTTCCCTAGCCCCAAATTTCAGCCACCTTACAGACTAAAGGAGAAAGAATAACTTGTTTATAAAACCAACGGGGGCAATATGTGCATTAATAAATACAGGGCAGAAGGGAATGGCAAGAAGAGGCTGACTGTATGATTGTGGGTATCGTTAAGAATGTCTACAAGAGTCAGGAGGGAGAGTCGGGGAAAAGCAGAAAAAGACTGACAGACAGACAGACACATGCACAGTGAAAGCAAAGAGAAGTCCAGAGGGGGTCAAGCACATATGAGAAGCAAGCAGTAGAGAAGCCAGATTGTTCAGGAGAAAGAATCCCAACAGAGAAAAGTGAGGTGTTGTCTAAAATGTGCCTCTGAAGCCAAATCACTGAGAAAGGCAAAGATTGTGTATTGCTCTTGATACTTCTTTAGACTTCATTCTTCTAGAACTTAATGGCCAAAGAAAGGTGGTCTCACTTGAGCAGCATGTGTGCTCCTGGAACCAGATACTGGGAACTGAGTAAATCATTCTGTTTCCTCCTTTGCCTGGGCCCACACTGGTCCACCATGGAAACTTTCTTTCTCGCTCCCTATCTGTGGGTCTAATTTCTTTCATAATCCCAATTCGTACTGTCATGTGCTTTGGCTGTGATTTTATTTTAAGGTGGCCTGAAGTCCTGTTTGAAAGTAGCCTGGGCATAAATCCTAAGAATAGAAATGTAGCTAAAGTGGATTAGACTCAAAGCAAGTGAAAGAAGTCAGAGAGGGGGCAGGAATGAGGGAAGGGGGGAGAAGGAACAGAGGTGAGTGAGGCAAGGCGTCTGCAGAAAAGCAGCAGTTGGCAACCAGGACAGATGGTGACAGGTGGTGGGTTTTGGACAGTGGTGACAACACACACACTGAAGGGTGGAGCTCTCTTCTCCACTTCTGGGCACTAATTCTTTCCGCAGGAGCCCAGCTCCAGCCTACTCTGCTCTCCCTTGACCTTTCCTCTCTCCCAGGGAAGTCCTAGCCTTACTCTGGGAGGCCACACCCCATCCCACCCCTCGACCAGGTCCAAGCTCCAAAGATGCCCTCAGAGTCTCTGCAGTCCCCGTTTGTGGGCAGTTCAGAGATAATAAAGAGTTACCTGTGGCTCACCTGCTCCCCATCATTTTTTCAATGAAACCTCCCCTAGACCTCTTGAGTGAGGCACATGGCTTTGTTCTGGGACACAAGGAAAGGAGACGCATGATGGACAGCCATGGAGGAACCAAACTTACAAGGGACCTTCCAGGGAGGGCAGTGAAAATACCTCACCCCTGCGCAGGTACATACATACATACACACACACACACACACACACACACATGCACGCGTGCGTACACACATACAAACTCTCTCCCTCTCACACACACATGCATACACACACACGCACTGTAGACAAACTCCATAAACAGCAGACAGGCCTGTGGGACAGAGTAGAGAGATAGAAGGTGGTGGTATTGGGATGTGTGTGTGGAAAAGTGGGTATGTGTGATGATACAGAGAAAGGATCATCAGGGGTTACTGTCGTGGCTTTCCTCTGTGTCCACGCTCACCGGAGGGAGGCCTCCATTGTCATTGAGCCTCTTGGCCCTGTAGGTCTCATAGTGGATGTTGTGTGTCACTTCCTTGAGGTCCTGGAGGTGAGTCCTGAGGGCAAAGGGTGAGAAGAGAGAGCGATATGATTAGAAGTAGAAGGAGGAAGAGGCTGACTCACATCTGACCATAAAACAGCACTCCCATGCCCTGGACCCAACAACTGGGACCCATGCCAAACAGCCAAGAATACTTCATCAGCCCCCTTTTGCTTCATGATGGAACCTGGAGAACTCTGTCAGAGAAACCTGGAGATGGAGGAAGTAGATCTGAACAGACGGCCTCCAGACCCTAAATAAATAAACCTGCCATCTGAAGGAAGGGGTGCATCTCACCTGATGACAAAGTCTCGAAGCAAGGCAAACTCACAGTGGTTGAGGTTTTCCACTGTGAACAAAACAAAACAAAACAGGTGGTCATTTCACTAATGTAGCAACACCCAGCAGGTGCACTTCTGTTTAGATCATGGAGGCAATGAGGAGAGAGCCACAGGTTATTTATTGTAAGCCTTCCAGAGGTTTGCTCACCTTGGCACTTCTGTGCATGGCACAATATTATTCTAGACTCTGAAATAATAGCTAATAGGAATGACTGTATTTCCAATTTTATAGGAAAGAAAACTAATAATACACAGGGAGTCTAAAAACTGTCCCAAAAAAATAAAAAAATAAAAATAAAAATAAAAAAATAAAAACTGTCCCAAAGCCTAAGACACAATTCCTATCCTTGAGGAGTTTATAATCTGATTGGGAGATAGTAACACACAAAAATGTGACAATCGAGCCATCTCAAAAAGATCATGCCCTACGTGATTAAATTCAATACAGATTGAACCTACTATCTGCAAATCACTTGCCAAGCGTTGTGGGAGCAGAAGGGGATTAAGACATGAATGCTGTAGTCCCACAATCTAATGGACAGGACAGATATACTCATAAATGATTCCAACTCAAGGCAGATGAGAAAATGCCATTAAAAAAAAATCTCAACACAGGGTCATAGGCAAATGAAAGACAATGTCATATAACAGGATGGACTTGGTTTGGGAATTGAAATCAATTCAGCTGTGGGACTGAAATCTGGTTCTGAAATCCCCGTTTCAACCACTAACAAGTCATGGTATCTTGGGCAAGACCTTTCACCCGTCTGAGACCCAAGGCTATTAGGGGCTAATGTTCTGAGGACAGCCACGCGGACCCTGCTTCCCTGCGGAGGGTTATCATTTTGAAAGAGATCACTGAAGCAAATCTCTGAAACCTTTTCAGCATCATCATTGACCTTCTCAAGGGCACACCCCTCCATAGCAGAATGGAAAAAAACGGCCACATCTGAACCACCCTCCAGCGGTTTGTCAGATTACATCCCCTTTTGCATAAGAAACTTTTCTCTAGTTTTTCCCATGTTTTCTCCCCTCCTTTGACATAGGAGTCAGTGCCTGCCAGTCAGGGGCCTTTCACTGCTTCCTGCCTCTGAGACTCATCTTCTCAGACTGTAAGGTCTTGACAGCAGGATCTGCCTGGCATTTGTTCTGTATCTGACATGCCAGGACAGTGCCCTGAATTATAGATGTTTAGTAAGTAAGCATAATCGACCAGCAGCAGCCAGTTCTTCAAGAAGATGCACTGAATTACCTTCGATGATCCCCCAGGGAGTTTTTCTGCCAAGGACCCGCTTGCCATTCACTTGGTACTCCTTGTCGCTTCCCACCACGGCGAAAGGCATGCTCTCCTGCTGACAAACCACACACAGGTGCCCATCAGCCCCCTACCATCTGGGTCCCCAAGGACAGGATGATGAACAAATGGTCCTGGGCCTCTAGCCTTGAACCGCACACTTCTGATGCTCATTCAGTGATCCCACTGATGTCAAGGCCAAGGCTCTTGTCTCTTAAAAAGGAGTCTGACATCCTGGGTCCAGCCCTGATCACACCCCTGCCTGGCTGCTTAACCTCAGTAAGTCAGCATTCCTTCAACAGGGAAACACTTCGTACTTTCTACAGTGCTTTAACACATTCGGTTTGATTTGGAACAACTCTGTGAGCTAGCTGGGATACAAAGAGTGCTCTTCAGTGATACTCACCCAGGTGACAGCCAAATAACAGATGCTTTACGTTCCTTCCATTAAACCTACAGGGTCTCTACCCACATCCACTGACCTCTCAGAGCTCGGAGGACACCTTTTGATGTGCAGAGGCACCTCTGCTCCCCCAGATGGGTTGTATGTTCACCAAGAGCCAGCTGTTTGTTCCCAAATCTATCTGCCTGACATGTACTCATTATTGAATAAATTATTATTTAAGCTGAGGATGTATGACCATACACAATTGTTTCTCTGAAAATCAAGTTGAGTGTTTCAGAAAGACTTGAGAAAAGTGAGTTGTTCTTGCCTTAAGACCAGACTTATCCTCAAAGAGGAGGCCTTGTCTCTATATGAAAAGAATACTTAATGAATGTGATGTATGTGTTCTAACTCAATAATTTAGTGAAATATTTCCTTAAAAACATTGAAGATTTGTATGCCTCATGTTTTTAAACATCATCAGTACAATGGATTTTTTTTTCAATTAACTGACCGACTACCTGTCTCAAGTACATCAAATAAGGGGCTTCTGATAGATTATCCACCCTCGACAGAGGAGGAGACCCCAAGACCAAAAGAAGTAAATGATTTGTCCCAGGTTGCAGTGGTCACTAGTGGTTCCAGGCTGGAACTCAGGATCCTGATGTAAAACCCTAGAATTGTAGAAGTTGGGAATCACACAAAGCCTTAAGATTCCCCGGAGACACCCCAGGGACAGCTGAGAAGACAGTGTCACTGAGCCAGAGCAGCTCTGTTTTCATGTTTTATATATAAGAGTTCTGTCTGACGTTTAATTTTTTAAAGGGTTCCTCAGGGCACAGGGTGGGGGGGGCGGCAGAGAAAGCCTATAAGCCACTCACCTAGCCTGATCTCTGCACTTTATAGAGGGGAAACTGAAGCAGAGCTCTGACTAGAGCATAGACACCTTGGACCCCAGCCCGATGCTCTTCCTGCCCATGCCCTTCCATCAACCATACCCTGGTTTTTCCAGGCCCTGTGGGGGAAGAAGAGGCTTTTGAGTGGTCTGGGGATGGCCTTGGCTTTCTGGGTGCAGGGTCACAGTCCTGGCCTGGGTCCTACTCCTCATGCTCTCCCATGTCACTTCTGGTCTGGGTCAGGCAAGGGGTGGGCAGAGAGTTCAAAAGGGAAATAGCAGGTGGCAAGACGGAAGGAATGCACGATCCATATCCCACTGCTCCCAATGGGGGCCTTTGTGCGATAAACAGAGCCCCAGCACCCACCCGGATTTTGTCATTCTCCGTCTTGTCCTCCAAATCCTCATCAAATTCCTTCTGGGGGTAGAACTCAATGCCATTTACTTCAAGCTCCTTTCGAACCTAGGGGCGAGGAAGAGAAGCAAGGTAGCTAAGCGTCAGGATAATGGATGGATGGGTGGTACTGAAGTCAGAGGGAGGAATGCAACCTTTGAGAACCCAATCATCTCTGAACTCTGAGGCTCTGACCAGCAGGATGATCCTAATATATGTAAGTCCTGGTCACTACTACAGCACTGCCTGAGACGAGGAATTGTTTGACGCTGCAGCTTGCTCATCTCAGGGTCCAGAAGATTAGAATTTAAACCAGCAGCACAGCTGAGTTTGGATTCCACATGGTTCAGTGCTCATGCTGCTATGTATAGTATTCCTGTGTGCAAGGAAAAGAGGTGAGGCTCCCAACCCCAAGCCCATCAGTCTGGCCTCTCTCAAAGCTCGACCTAAGTCTCACCTCCTCCAGGAAGCCATCCAGGAACTCCCCAGTGGTCTACCTGATTGTAAGTTTCTGGAAGGCAGCAAATGTCTTTATACTTCACTCACATGCCCCCACTTCTATCCCCAGGCATTCAGCACAGGGTGGAGCTTATAGAAAACACTAATAAAAACTAGTGGGCAAGTGATTTATTAGTCTAGCCCAGCAAGCAAGCTAACATCAAGGAGCGCCTTTCTCATGTGCATGGTGATTTATGTATTCAGTGGTCTCCACCAGTAGGTTTGGAGGGTGAGAAGAAGGCAGCCTGAGGCTGCTAACCTCTCTTCACCTTTGGTCCAGACACCACCAGCCCAGCCTCTTTAATGGTTAAGTAGGAGCTGGGTGGGAAAGGGAGGAATATAATAATCCAGGATAGGACATGGCTTGAACCAGCAGAGGGGAAGGGAAGGGTGGGGACAGGAAAAGGAGGAGGGGCCTTCTCACCCTTTGCTTGAATTCAGACTTTTCCTCCAGGGTCATGGTGTCAGCCTTAGCAATGACAGGGATGATGTTCACAACTTTGCTGAGGTGCTTCATGAACTCCAGATCGAGAGGTCGCAAGCTGGGGCCCAGAGAAGGCGGGGTGTCAGAGCCACCTTGCCCTCCCCCCAACTCAGCCACTGCCACCACTTCCAGGGCCACACTTAGGACAGGAGAACAGGGCAGAGGAGGCTGGCTGAGGCCAAGAGGCTGCTCCCTCTCCTCTCCGACACTCTCCGCCTTCAGAACAGGCTCTGATTCTCTGCCCCGATTCAGACCACCATCTCCCCTTCCCTCCAGATCCTGTCTCTCCTGCAGCCCTGATCTAACTGCTCCTTCAGGATAGCGTTCCTGACATGGTGATCTTTTTCTCCTGGGGAAAAACTGTGGACTGTTGTCTCTGCCTTTATGTCCCTTTATGTCCTCTGTCATGGTTACTCATGTATCTTATTCTCCCGATGGCACAGCACTTTTTTTTTAAAGTCATCTCCATGTCCAATGTGGGGCTTGAACTCACGACCCCCTGGTCAAGAGTCACATGGTCCATGGACTGAGCCAGCCAGATGCCCCAGGACAGCGCTTTTTGATGGGCATTCTCCAAACCCACACTTAGTTCTGGAGGGGCCTAGCTAGGGGACTTGGCCAGCTCCCCCAAGGCTCTGGGACCCCAATCTGGCTCTAGTTCACAGTCCGAGTGATTTGTTAAGTCAGGCTATCTGCTGACTTGCTCTGACCTTGGGTCCACATTCTAGGGAGGAATACAGCTATTATTTTTATTGAGTTCCTGGACCCTTGAATACTTGCTGAGTATCTGGTTCCTCCAAAATCGGGGGCCTGCCTTTCACATCATGCCATCCTTTCAAGGACTGAACTCTGGTCCAACAGTTAGGCTTAGTAGTAAGTTATGGAAGGTTGCCTGCTTGCCCACCTGGATCTCCTATCCCATGCTGGCACTCCCTATCATGCAGCCCCGTTGCCACTCACAACTGGACTTCCCAGCACACCCTGCGTATTGCCAGGCTTCATCTCCAGACACGCTGCGCTGCCCACCCCCCACCCCAGCAGTGCAAAGCAGTTATCTCCTGAATAGACGAGGAACCCTCTGTGCTCACATATCGACAACTCTCTGCTGGCACAGTTGTGCTAGAACACCAGCAAGCAGCATGGGGGCTGGTGCTGTTCAGCTTTACTCTCCTGGTAAGAGAGTCAGACTTTTTTGGAGAAGGTCTGGGGGATCACAGGGCCCTGACCACATCGGGGCCCATCTGGGGCCCCAGCTGAATCCAGGGATTGGTCATCCACTACAGAATGGACACAGAGGACACAAACCAGAGGGAGGTGCAGCCATGGGGGGTGGGACTGGTACATACGAGTGTCCCGTGGGGGAGATGAAGTAGAGGCAGCAGTGGACACGAGTGTCAGGGATGCGTTTCTTCCTGGCAATGTTGACCTCCTCCTTCAGGAACTTCTCATACTGTTCATTGATGTACTTCTCAATGGGCTCCCAGCTACAGGGTGGGAAGCAAGCAGATGGATGTCCTAGAGAGAAAGGCCTGTTGACCATTCTCTCTCAGGACCCCATAGGTGGCTTTCCTTGTTAGCAAGGCCAGAACTCCCATGGGGACCTAGTCCTCTGGGCCAGACGAACCTGTGGAACCCCGCCCCATTCCAGAAAGCAGCACATTCTTTCGCCACCTCCATTCCTTATTAGCTAGGATGCTCTGAGGAAGTCTTTGATCCTCTCTGAGGACTTTAAAATGGGAGTACCAAGGGTTGCCTAGAGGGATTCCCGTAAGGGTTACAAAGAACAGATGTACAGTCCTTAACATAGTAATGGCATAGAGAAAGCATTCAACGTGGCAACAACTCATTATCATGACTGTTGTCGATGCCATCATCACCTTTCTCCTTTAGAGTGTGCACATAACCAGAGGGGAGGACAACCAATCACTTTTCTAAGATTGTTCTAAGTTGTGTTGTTTGGCAGCCCTGCCTCTGTGTGGCAGACCCCAGCTCCCTCACACAGGAACATCCTGTGTTGCAGCCCTATCTGGGAGCAAACCTCTGCCTGGAACTTTCCATCTACATCCTTGGAGGGATGCTGACTGGATCTTTGCTCTGTGAATTCCCAGAGGCTCTCTCCTCGTGGCAATTCCCTTCCATTCTCTCTTCATACAGGCTTATGGATGGCCCACAGGCCACGCTCGGCCACAGCCTTCAGGTCAGCCAGGATTCATGCCACAGCTCCCCTCGTTCTGTCCACCCTGCCCTGCTGCCACCTCCAGGCACTCCCACAGCCAAAATTCTCTCTGTACCAGCCCTCTTCCCTGTAAGGCCTCCATCTCTCATCTTTTAGTTTGAGCCTTTCCACTTAAACCCTCAGCATGAAGGGCACAGATGGTTCTCAACATGAATGAATCTGCACCGTGTTCAGCGTCTTCACGGCAGAAATCTCACAGGCAGACATATACCAGTTTTCATTGTTGATCTGGTCTCCGAAGCCCGGGGTGTCAATGACGGTCAGCTTCATTTTGACTCCACCTTCCTCTATCACTGTGGGGGATGAGGGGGTGAACAGAAAAGACACAGGGAGGTCACTCATCCAGGTGAGGCCGGCTACCCTGCTGCCTACCAGCCAGGGAGCCCCAGGCTCCTTCCTTCCTCAGGACCAGTTATTGGAAACGTGAAGTTTGGGGCCTTCCCACCTCAGCATCTCTGTTCATGCTGTTCCCCGCACCTGGTGTACCTTCCCTGCTTCTTTCTGCCTGAGTCCCGCCCTTGCTCTATCACCCAGCTCAAGCCCTGTTTCTAACCCCCTGCCTCTCTCTTCTAGACCAAGGCGTTGCTCTACACACTTTAGGCCCCCATTCTCCTTGATCTTGAGATCGCTTTTCATTTGTCTCATTCCCCAGGAGGCCCATCTCTCCTTCTCTCTCTTTTTTAAGATTTTTACTTATTTACTCATGAGAGACAAGGAGAGAGAGGCAGGAACACAGGCAGAGGGAGAAGCAGGCTCCCTGTGGGGAGCCAGATATGAGACTTGATCCCAGGACCACTGAGCCACCCAGGTGCCCCCATCTCTCCCTTTCCGGCAGAGAGCCTTCTGAGCAGTGGCCACAGGGGTCCCTGCCCGGTCCTCACCGTGCCCAATAGCCTTGATCTCAACAGTCTTGGGAATCTTCTCCTCCCTGTTCCAGCTGGAGGCCTTGCGGCTCACCTGGGATTTGAAGAGTGTGTTGACCAGCGTTGACTTGCCCAGTCCACTCTGACCTGCCGCAAGACAGGAGGAGGATGACACGGTGGGGAAGACCAGTGTCCACCTCCTGGGCCTGCCATCTCTCCCACATGCTTACAGAATTCTAGAACCTGGATCCAGGCCACACCCCCACCTCACCACTCACAGGTGCTGAGGACTGAGTGGGAAAGCAGGCAGGTGGTCATGGTTCCCTGGTCCAGGGAGGGGCTTGGGGAAACGTCAGCTGGGTTCCATGTTCTCTGCATTTGTCTAGTGTAGCGATTTTTAATTTTGTTTCTGCTGGACTTAAGCTTTGAATCTTTATTTTTTAAATATATCTATGTATTCACAAGAGACAGAGAGAGGCAGAGACACAGGCAGAGGGAGGAGCAGGCCCCCTGCGGGGAGCCTGATGCAGAACTCGATCTCAGGACTCCAGGATCACAGGATCACAACCTGAGCCAAAGGCAGACTCTCAACCACTGAGCCACCCAGGCACCCTGCTTTGAGTCTTTAATAATGCTAAATCTAATGACAGAATTACTTTGCCCTCCGATACTGCATACCTCCTTTCACATCTGGGAGCCAAATTTACCTTTGAATCCCACAGCCCTGGGAATCCTAGAGCAAAGCTCTCTTGATCTCCAGCTGAAGTGGTCCTAGAGAGATTAACCGCTACTGAACAGAAAATATACACAAGGTCACAGAACTAATAAATTCAAGACCAGGGACTTGAACCCAAGGAACCCCCTGGCTCAGTATCCACTCTTTATTCTAATGTAGCAGTTAGTACCTTATGCAGATAAATGCCTGAGAGGGCACTGAGAGAGGAGGAGACAGCCAAGTAGGCAGGGCCAGTCCCTCACCTCCACTTCCCTCACGAGAGCTCCCTTTGCACTTGCCTTTTTTTGTACCACACTATATTTTTATTTATTTTTTTTAAGATTTTATTTATTTAATCATGAAAGGCACAGAAAGAGAGAGAGAGAGAGAGAGAGAGAGAGAGAGAGAGAGAGAGAGGCAGAGGCACAAGCAGAGGGAGAAGCAGGCTCCATGCAGGGAGCCCAACGTGGGACTCGATCCGGGATCTCCAGGACCACACCCTGGGCTGAAGGTGACGCTAAACCACTGAGCCACCAGGGCTGCCTTATTTTGTTTTTTTATTTTATTTTATTTTATTTTATTTTATTTTATTTATTTTATTTTATTTTATTTTATTTTATTTTATTTTATTTTATTTAGTAGGCTCCATGACCAACATGGGGCTTGAACTCAGGACTCAGATCAAGAGTTGCATGGTCTACCAACTGAGCCAGCCAGGTGCCCCATTTTGACCTGCTTTACACAGGTCTACAGAATCTACAGATTTCATTCCAAGGAGGAGTTCTACAACTAGAAGGCGTTTGAAAGCCACCAGTCCATAACTCCATGCACTCGCCCCTCCCATCCTCTTTCCACCATCTCTCTGAGCCGCCTCAATGGTGAGCATGAACGTCCTGGCAGATGTTCTCAAGAGCATTAACAATGCTGAAAAGAGAGGCAAACGCCAGGTTCTTATTAGGCCATGCTCCAAAGTCATCGTCCGATTTCTCACTGTGATGATGAAGCATGGTTACATTGGTGAATTTGAAATCATCAATGATCACAGAGCTGGGAAAATTGTTGTGAACCTCAAAGGCAGGTTAAACAAGTGTAGAGCAATCAGCCCCAGATTTGATGTACAACTGAAAGATCTAGAAAAATGGCAAAATAACCTGCTCCCATCACGCCAGTTTGGTTTCACTGTACTGACCACCTCAGCGGGCCTTATGGACCACGAAGAAGCAAGACAAAAACACACAGGAGGGAAAATCCTGGGATTCTTTTTCTAGGGATGTAATTCATACATGCAAATAAAATGCCTCAATGGAAAAAAAAAGAAAAAAAGAAAACCACCAGTCCAGGGGTGCCTGGGTGGCTCAGTTATTTAGACATCAACCTTCAGCTCAGCTCACCATTCCTGGGATCGAGCCCTGCATTGGGTTCCCTGCTTAGTGGGGAGTCTACTTCTGCCCCTTCCCCCTCCCCCCACTCATGCTCTCTCTCTGGCTCACTCTCTCAAATAAATAAATAAATAAAATATATTTTTTAAATATTGAAAGAAAGAAAGAAAGAAAGAAAGAAAGAAAGAAAGAAAGAAAGAAAGAAAGAAATCACCAGTCCAAACAGTGCCTCTCAAATTTTTACAGCCACAAGGATCACACAAGCAGGCCCTACGATTCCTCAATGGCACCAGCATCACCCAGACCCTTGTAGGAAATGCAAGCTCCCAGGCCCCGCCTCAGCCCTATGAGTCAGAATCTGCACTTTCACAGGACTTGCAGATGAATCACATGCACAGTAAAGTCAGAAGTGCCGGTCTAGAATGTTCCTGTGGTATATTAGGAAAAGGACCCAGCTGGAGGCAGAATGCGGTACAAAAGCCTAAGGTTCCAAACCCAACTGTGCTGTTTCCCTGAACACCTTGGACAAGCCATGTTTGCTACTCTAGTTTCTTTACTGACAACATGGCAGCAAGGGAGGGAACTGGATGAGACCAGGGAGAGCCAGTAAGGTGCATTTCTCATGCCAACTGATCTATCTCAGTAGTAGTCACCTAGACCAATAGGTTAA
Organism: Vulpes vulpes; assembly: GCF_048418805.1. NCBI lineage: Eukaryota > Metazoa > Chordata > Mammalia > Carnivora > Canidae > Vulpes > Vulpes vulpes. Next base: position 53,682,546 of record NC_132795.1, read on the forward strand.
AAAGGCCACCAGTGGGCTCAGTTCTGAGTGTGAGCCATGACTGATCAGCAACATCTGTCCCCATGGCCCTGCTGGGAAGAGAAGTAGCCCAGGTGCCTTATACTTGCCATTCCTTATCTGGATATTTTCTAAGGTCCTTTGCTCACTAAGCACTCTTGAGTGCCAAGCGCTGTGCTAGAATTGGAAGTGGAGAGGTAAACAAGACACCCTATTTACTCTCAAGAAGCCATTTAGTGTGAGGAAGACCAAACACAAGCAGGTAGAGTTACATACAATATGTTGCCAACCACAGGGTATCACGGCAGCAAACTGAAGGGAACATAATCCAGTCTCTCTGGAATCAAGGAGGACTTCTAGGAAGGCTCAAGAGGCAGGAAAGAGCACACAGAGTCCAGAAGAACTGTTCCTTACCACCGAGGGGTAATGCTACGTGGTTAGTGGTGAGAGGTGAGTGGAGAGATAGCACCAGGCCAGGCCTGGGGTTAAGCCCTTAAACCTATTGAAGGATCGTAAGTGGGATGGATGACCTGATGAGTTCTGCAGGTTGGAAAAATTATTCAGTGGCTGGTAAACAATGGTTTGAAGCAGAAAGAAGACGGAGGACCAGGAGGATCAATGCCACTCAAAGTGTGGCCCAGGGCCATCCATGGTCCATGAACCGTTTGCTACCCGTTCCTAAGAAATTTGCACCAGGGAGTACATTGACCATAACACTAAATACACTGTTTAGTTCAGCTGATGTTTTTTATAGCAAGACTTTCTAGATTATTTAAATGCCAGCCAGCTCCTTCTCTTTGAGCAGCACTGAGTCAGGTGGCTATGGCAATCCAGGTGGGGGACCTAGCTCAGCTGAGAGTGGTCACAGTAGAGATGGAAAGAAGGGGATAGATTTAAGAGAGATTTACAAGGGAAAACGGACAGGTCTTGATGGTTGATTGGATTAAGGGATAAGGAAGAAAGAAAGATGACACCCAGGTCTCCGTTTCAGCAACTGAGTGAATATCTCAGTAATATCAGGCAAAGGTCCCTTCCTTTCCTTTGACCTGGTGACACTACTTAGTGACAGATCCATGTCCTGCAAATTCTCTTTAAGCTTTAAAGCATACAGAAGATCAGATGTAAGACCAGCCTCCATCTGATACTGATGGGGAAGAACACTGATGATTTCCCTACACCACACACCTGGAACCTGGCTGAGCACAGCTAAGAGGCTGTGTGTGTTAAAAAATAAATAAATAAATAAATAAATAAATAAATAAATAAATAAATAAATAAATAAATAAATAAGAGGCTGTGTGTGTCCACCCACTGGGGATGGGGCCAGGCTGACCATCCACCCAAAGCTCCCACCCCTGGAGCAGCTCTTCTTAAAGGGAAAAGAGAGTCAGGCTTTTGTGAACCACATAGCAAAATCTTTCCTTTTGGAAAGAGCTCATCCTAGGGAAACCAGGGCTGAGGCCCATGGAAAAGAAACAGGATCCTCAGGGCTGCCTGCCACCATGGCCTCCAGGGACTCCATGGCCTTCCATACCGACCACCATGATGTTGAAGTCGAAACCAGTCTTCATGGTCTTCTTGCGCATCTGCTCGATGATGGTATCGATGCCAATGTAGCCCAGCAGGTTTGAGTTGATGCTGACGGGTTTCATGGGCACTGCCGGCTTAGGCCTGGGCTCAGGCACCAGCTCTGACATGGCTGCGTCCGTCCTGGCCTCTGGGAGCCCTGCAAAGCCAAGGTGGGGAGGTGGGCTGGAGGGAAAACTGAAGTCACATGGAAGCCACCATGTTATGCTCTTGACACAGAATCACAGAGAGTTGGGACTGGAAGGGACCTCAGGTGTCAATCCAGTATGGGTCCCTCATTTTACCGATGGAAAGATTGAGGCCTGGAGGTGGGAGGGCTTCCCCAAGACACAGAGCAAGTCAGATGCCAGATCAGGATCAGGGCCCAGCCTCTCCAGCTGCTGGAGCACTTTCTGGTGCACTTGCTGCTCCAAAGCATGTCTGTGTGTCTAATCCAGGGACTTCTCCACATTGGCCCTGTTGACATTTGGGTCTGGATAATTACTGGGAGAGGGGGTGTCCTGTGCACTATAGGATGTTCAGTAGCACTCCTGACCTCTACTAGAGGCCAGTTGTGACAACCAAAAATACCTCTAGACCATGCCAAATGTCCCCTGGGAGCAGTATAATGCTAGTGGAGAACCACTAGTCTAAGAATTATCAGGGGTTAATCTAACCTGAGTCCTGCCTCCTCACATAAAGGGTTAAGACCTTTAGGATACTGGACCTAACATCTATTGACTGTCACTGACCTCAATTGCTTTGTCTTTTAGAAGCAAATAGAGCTATCCCCTCACACGGCGGGAGCCTCACTCCTGCCCCAAGCCTCAGTGTTCCCTCTGTTCCATGAGCACCACTGCAAAGTAGGAGTGTCTATGCCCTGAGGATCCCTAGACACCATCCTAGCCATAGTTCTAAATCTGTAGGAGGAATAAGTCTCTCCTTTTGACCAGTGGGAAGGGGATGAGACGCAGCCAGGTTGGGGCAACCACTTGTCAAAGATGACATAGTGTGTTCTTGGGATGGTGGGTGGCAAAAGAAAGGGGAGGCTGAGGACAGAGCCCGTTCTAGTAGGGAAAGGCCAACATCCATCTGGGTCTAGCAGATCACAGGTATGTTCACATCAAGAGAAATTCCTCATGGGGCCAAGGTCCCCCAGAGCAGGTTTCAATGTAGAAGAGCAACTCTATTTTCCCATCCATAAAATGGGTGTATGTGAAGTAGAAGGGGCATGGCCCTGCTACTTGCCAGATGTGTGGGGTTGGGCAAATCATCTCCCTCCTACAAGCCTGCTTCTTCATAAACTGGAAAGGATCACGATCAAGGCTGTGGTAAGCATCACATGAGCTATGATGCCTAGAAACACCCAGCATACCCCTCACACTTCCAGGCCCTCTTGCCCTGTGCCCATTTCAAGCTCACCAGCTCATCAGGAGGGGAAATAAAGTGGGCCGTGTGAAAGCAAGGCTAATCGCACAGCATAGTTATTGGACCCCATGCTCTCTTGAGCACCCCTTCCAGCGCTGCCATTCTGGAATCCTGTGGTTCCTGCAGAGTCTCAGGCTCACAGGGAGAACTGATGGAGCAGCAGATGGGCAAGAGGGGGAGGGGACAGGAGTGCCTCCCTCCCCCACCCCCAGACTCAGCCAGGAGTCTGTTCTTGTCCCCCCCACCACCTGGTCCTGCCACCAGTCCTGGCAAGACTCTCTCTCCCAATGGGAAACTGTTCTTTCCTTATCACTCCCAGGCACAGCCAAATCTGACAAAGCCTTGGGACCTCCCCAGGGCCTGGCGTGGCTCCCTCCTGCTTCCCAGGAAGCTGTTGCCAGCCAGGCAGCTCCAGGCGGCAGCAAGATTGGCTCAGCCCTGGAGCAGCTAGCTGACACTCACAGCCTGACCTGCTCCTCCACTCTCTGCACGTGGCTCCCAGGCCCCACTCAGCACACCTGCACTGGGGGCCGTGCCCCATTTTCCTTGCCCAGCTGCTGCCACAGCTGGGGCTGGCCCAGGCCACTTCCCTCATGCCTCTGCAGCCAAGCCCACCTGTTCTCACTAATCTGTGTTGTGAGATAGATCCATGGTGGGGGGGTATCTTATCCTATCTTACAGACTTGGAAAGTGAATCTTATTTTCGGGAGATTTTGTTGGTATCCTTGTAGAGTGTGTGCCCTCACTATGGCCTGCTCAGCTCTAGCCCGTCAATGGCAGCCTCCTAAAAGAACATTCCCAAAAAACAGACCCTGGTTGTGAGAAGGGGGCTGCCTACCAGATTCCCTGGGTAACTTTTAGGACCGGCAAGCACCTACTAGCACCCATGCCCACACTGCATGGAGCACCTGCTGGCAAGTTGCTGCTCCCAGCCATATGCCAATTACATGTCAGCCACATGCTAACAACCACCACTCATCAGCCACAAGTACTGCAAATGTGCAGAGGGTCACTATGTTACAACCTCGGCTGGACAACCCTTGCCCACCCCACCCCTGGACACCTACTCCTTCTTCACCATTCAACTCAAGGACTACCTCTAGAAAAGCCTCCGTTTCCCTACTTGATATGAGTGCCCCTCTTCTGTGCTTCCTGGGCCCCCCGAGTACCTTGTACTCATCATGTTCATTCCTTCACTCCATTCCTTCCAGAATATTTCATATGCTGCCAAATGAGAGCCTACTCCAGCCAACCCTAGACTTAATGCCAAAGATACTTCTGGACCCAAACAAAGTCCTTGCCCCCAAGGGTCCACTGTGTGAAGATCCCTGGCAAGTTCACAGTACCCAGGGCACAGGACAATGCTACTCTGGAGTGAAATTCTGTAGCTCCATCCCCTGCCCAGACAGCGTCCCTGGTCCTACCATGCCACCCCTAGATGGGCAGCTGGCCCAGGATTAACTCCCAGCTGGAAGACCCTTGTAAGCCTCAGTTTTCTCCTAAAGAAAATGGGCACAGTACCTACCTTGCTGGGTTGCCGTGAAGGTTATACAAAAGAATGGACATAAAACCACCTGGCACTGACCATACGCCCACCCTTCTTCAGGGAAGGGGCCACGTCTCATTGATCTCTAGCAGAACACAGGCACTCAGCAATGAATGGATGGATGGATGAATGGATGGATGCCTCGCAGGGAGGCAGATGTCACTTTAGAACCACCACCTTTTTCTCCTTCACAGGCTGCTCCCTTTTCAGAGCAGCTGACCCCCAGCCAGCAAATGGCTCCTGTGTAGGCCACAGTCAAGAGAGTAGACTCTGTTAAGAGACACCTTCTCCTGCCCCAGCAACAGGGAATGAGAGGGGGTTCCCCAAGGGTGGAAAGAGCTAAGGATGAAGGTCACAGCAGGATATAGTTCAAGTGTCATCCTTCCTAGATGGTCCTTGGGGTCCTCCCAAGCTCCTAGCTCTCCCAGGGTTTCTGGAAGGGAGGGGGAATCTGTCAGCAGCACCCCCTGCCAGGGGCCACCTGCCCCATCAATGCTCCAGGGAGAAGCACTGTCCACCTGACTCAGCTCTGGCTGAGTCCCCCACAGAAACAGCACCCTCCTCCCCATGCCAAGCAAGGACCCTGATGCTTTCTTTTACAGGCAAATAAATGGCTTTGTCTTTGTCTGGCCCAGGGACCCCACCCCTGTTGGGAAGGTGGCAGCAGGGGGAGGGGATCTTTCCAGAAAAGCACCTGCCTCCTTGGTCCAGTGGAGGGTGGGGGCGAGAGGGGTGTCTTCCTCCCTTCCAGAGCTGGAGATCTTCCCCTGCTTTCAGCCCTAGCAGCCTTCAAGACCCCACCCCCCACCGGCAGAGGCAGTTCCAGACCACCGCGGCTCCAGCAACCCCCGCCCCCCCTGCCCCCTCTCAGAAAACAGAATCACAGAAGATACCTTGGTCCTTTCCCGTTCACAGCTGCAAAGGCCCTGGGACACCCCTTCCCCCATCCCGGTTCTCTGGAGGCCAGTGAGTTCCCTTGGAGACCACCAGCTGGTGCCTGTCTCTGGGAGCGCCTGTGTGTGGGGGAAGGGGCCTATGTGTCAGCGCACAGGTCTCTCATCTGGCTGTAGGTGGCCCTGATACCTGTGCGTGGTGTGCATGTGTGTGCGTGTCTTGGTGTGTTCTGGCGTGGGGCTTTCTGTGCGCATCTGGGTCCCTGCTTGTACGTCCGTGGGCCTCCGGAACTCCCCGCGATCCCGTGCGTGCATTTCTCGGGGCATGTACACCTTGGGGTGTGTGCCACCGTGTGTGCGTGTGTCCGTGCATGTCACCGCGCGTGGGCTTCTCGGCGCGGCAACCCTCCCTCTGCTACCACCTCCAGCCGGGCTTTTCGGGGGCGCAGCCTCCTCCCAGCGGGCGCCCGTGGCCCGACCAGCCGCCCTACCTTTGGACATGAATCCTCCTTTGTCTCCGTTCCTCCGGGGAGATGCTCAGGGCGCGGGGCTGCACGGCTGAGCGGGGCGCGGGCTCCCCCTGGGCAGAGCGGCCCCTGCAGCCGGGCCTCGCCCCTCCGCGCTCTCCGCCCACCCGCCCGGCCCGCGGCCCGGCCGCGCCGCCCCTGCGCCCCGCGCCGCCGCGCCCGCCCGGGACCTCGCCTCGGCTCGCTCGGCGCCGCTGCCCCTGCCCGTGCGCACAGATGCCGCCGCCGCCGCCGCTGCCACCGGCACCACGTGACCCGCGCGCCTGCCGGCCCCGCCGAGAGCCCCTCCCCCTCCCACGGCGCCCGCGCCCGCACCGGCTCCCCGCCCGCCCGCACGCGGGAGCGGGAACCGGGTCCCGGCTGCAGGCGGCCCGGGAGGCGCGCGGGGGCGCTGTGCCTGCAGCCGGGATGCCGGGCCGGGGGAGGTGCCCGCACCCGTCTCCATCCCGCTCCCGGCCTCTTACCCTCCAGGCTGGGTCGGGGCCGGGGCGCCGGGGACCGTGGCAGCAGCGAGCGGCGGTGCGCGCGCGAGTCACGCGGTGGAGGGGATGTTGCGCGGGCCCGGCGCGCTTCTGCCCGGGCGCGGGCGTACGCGGAGCCCTGAGTCAGGGGCCCCGATTCTGGGCCCCGCTTCTGGATGATGAGCTCTATGACCTTGAGCTGGTCAGGAATTTGCCGCAGCCTCAATTTACCCATCAGACAAAACGTTCGTGCATTCAGTCAACATTAATGGGCTTTGCCAGGCCCAGGAGGCACGGGAATGAGGATGACCACTGTAGGCCTGGTGGGGGGGACAGCTGGACTGTCCTAATGCAGGAGGCTGGGGTGTGCATAGGGTACTCAGCCGCAGCTGAGAAAAATGCAGGTAGAAATACAGAGCTAGAGGCTGGAGAAAATCAAAGCCTTGAAAGCCAGGCTAAGGAGCTGGACTTTGAGGGATGTCGGTGGTGAGTCACTAATGGCCATTAGCAGAAAGTGTCACCATCAAGTATGTGAGTCCCTGCGGCAGCTGCATGGAGGACAGAGAGCCCCCCCCTCCACCTCGGGAGAGGGGCAGGGACTGTGGTATGCAGGGGCAGAGGGTGGGAGAGGAGGAAACAGACAGCCAAGTACTGAGAACCTAGATCAACAAAGTTGAAAATAGGTCGGGATGAAAAAGAGCAAAAGATGGAGAAAAGGAAGAAACCCAGGTTTCTTGTGGCCATGCCTACAAGCCGAGAGAGCACCATCAAAGAGGGCAGAGCCCTTTCAGGAAGGAAAGAGTAGAGGGGTCCAGCAGGCCACTGACTGTCCTCATCTGCATTTCAGGAGAGCAGGCAGGGCTGAGGATGGAGGGCGAGCTGAGTTTCCAGAAGGAGGAATAAAGACCAGAGTCTGAGTGAACTCCCCCAGACTGAGTGTTCAGGGTACCATGAGAAGGGCCTGGCCACCCAAAGACCAGGTGAGAGCATTGATTGGACAGACGGGATGCTTTCCAGGCATCTGCCAGCTCCAGAATCTGAGCCTTTGCAACGTTGGGAAGGAGACTGCCCAAAGCCAAATTCCAAGATCTGGATTTGCATTAGTTTGCTGCCACCAACCAGCTATGTGACTTTAGGCATGCCACATCCCCTTAGAGACCAAAGGAACTTCTAACCCTTATGTTGACCTATTTATAGGTCAGTCTTCTGTGTCAGTCTTCCATACATACAACTCTCCGACTCACTTTTCAGGACTAAAGGGCTGGGGGGTAGGGAACTAAGGAAGAGCAAGTTAGGCACCTTTCAAGCAATAGATACTTTCCTGGAAGGCTGAATGTGCATCATTTAGAAGGTCTCAGGTGAGGTCACTACACCTATCTAGAGGGCACTGTAGTGATGGCTGTTGGACAAATCACCACTTATTGATGGGCCCGTCTGTTTCATGCAGGTGGTTTGCTCTTTAAACCTAGACTCACCTGTAGATCACCTGATTACTCCAGCTCTTCAGGGATCAAAGAACCACCCAGGGAAGATGCTAAAGGAAGGACTCAGCATAATTGCTCCTCCACAAGTCACCCCTGTAAACTTTCCTTCTGGTGACTTCCCTCAACCTCACCTCTGGCTGGCAGGTTGGGACCCAGCTCAGGGTGGATCCCCTGTGTTCTGCCCCTGGGTCTCATTCCCCACCTCCCCACCTGGCACATTCAACTCTGACCTTACAGTCCTATCTCCTTTTCCTGACCTATTTATCTCCAGGCCAATACACGCCAACCCCCCATCCCCCACAGCAGCCCAGTACATCCCCAGCCAAGCTCTTCACATTACCTTTGCTTTCTCTGGCTAGGTTCAGCATGACGGGCTTTGTGGGCCGGTCTGTGGCAGCATCTGCAGTAGCATGGTCCAGGGCTGGGTTTGTGCTTCTGCTTGGCATCAGCGGGTAGGTGGCTGATACAGTCAGGTTAATGACTCTGTCCAGCGTGGTCTCCCCCATCACTGTGCCCAGCTTGCTTGTGTCCAAAGCAAAGGAATCTGCAGTTATGTCCAGCCTGGCTGTATTTGCTCTAGCCAAAGCCATGGCTGTGTCTGTCCTGGCTGTGTCCAGCTTGGCTGGGGCTGGTACCACCAAATCCATGGCCATACCCCCTGTGGTTGTATCTGACTTGGCTGCACCTGCCGTAGCTATGACTTTAACCAGCTTGTCTGGGTCTACCAAGTCCATGGCCATGCCCAGCTGGGCTGGACCTGCTGCAGCAAGGTCCACGGCCATGCCGGGCTTGGGATCCAGAGCAGGGAATTCTGTGCTCGTATCCAGTCTGGATGTGCTTGGGGTAGCCGGATTGATAGTCAAGTCAGGTCTGTTGGTGACCACTGTGGTTAAACGTCTGGCTGTGCCTAACCTGGTTGTGTCCAGAGTAGCCAAATCCATGGCCATCGCGGGACCCATGGTAGAGGTGGCCCTTTGGAGATGCAGCCGGGGTCTCGGGATACCCCTAGCCCGGGGCTTGCCTCTTCCTGGAGAAGCTCTGGTAGTCACATGGGCAGTCACTGGGACAGGATGCTTCTGACCTACTGAGCCTGGCCCTGCGGGGCCTGGTGATTTCTGGGCTAACCGGGATTGAAATGGTAGGGCCAGGTAGGAACTCACCAGTGGCTTCTCCACTATGGGCATCCTGCTGGGTTTGGCCAGACCTGGGTTCCCTGGGCCCTCAGAGTGGACTCTGCCCCCTGACACTAAGGTCGTAGAGCCTAGTCGTGAGCCTGGGGTGGGCAGCCTCCCTCCCCCATGGGTGGCAGCCTCCCTGCCCACGGTGGGCGGTTCTTCCCAATGAGAAGGCAGGGAACCCAGGGGCCATGCCTGACTGTTCTGACGGAGTGTTAAGGAGATGGAGCTGAGCTTCCGGGGTACCGTCTCTTGCGGAGGCACACTCCGGGCCCTGGCTCCCAGGCCTGGTCGGCTGGAAGCCTGTGGGATATGGCTTTGAGTAAAGGTATCCAGAGAGATGGTTTTCCTGAGGACAGGGATGAGGGGAGACATGCCTCCGGAGAGCTTTGAGGGGCGGGCAGCGCGCCCCAGCAAGTGGCTGTGGGAAAGGGAGGTGCCAGGGCTGGGGGCTCCATGCTGCTGCATCTCAAAGTTGTGATCCATCCAGGTCTTCCGTCTTCCCCTGAGGCAATGAACAGAGAGAAGGGGCCAAGCAGGGGTGAGGCGCTCAGCTTACATTTCTTTGATTCCTAGTTAATAAAGAGCATGAAAACTTCTTTGCTAAGTAGCAAATTCATTTTTAGTTGTCAGTGTTTGCCAGGGTCTTATAAAATAAGACATTATTTTAAAATGCAAATTTTTTAAATCCTATGAAATGTTAGGGAGTAATTGTTGAAAGCATGATTTATCATTTTAATATTACACAGGCACTAAGGTATGAGATAGTTTTAAAAATTGCTCACTTTAAAATTGAAATGGAAAACATTGCTACATATATATATACATAAAGCTTAATTTCTAAATACAATTTTTTTAACAATGAGAAAATATATTACAAGAAATATATTTGCGGGACACCTAGATATCTCAGTGGTTAAGCATCTGCTTTTGGCTCATGGTTTGATCCCGGAGTCCCAGTATCAAGTCTCACATCAGGCTCCTCGAAGGGAGCCTGCTTCTCCCTCTCCCTATGTCTCTGCCTCTCTCTGTGTGTCTCTCATAAATAAATAAATAAAATTTTAAAATATGTGTATATATATATATATATATAAAAGAAAACTTGTAATATATCAGATAGAAAATTATGGGACCTTCAGTGGCTTGAGTTTTTTACTAGTTATCAAAAATACAAATCCCTAGAAGTCAGGGGCGCCTGGCTGGCTCAGTCTGTAGAGCATGCAACTCTTGATTTCAGGATTGTGAGTTTGAGCCCCACATTAAGGATGAAGCCTACTTAAAAAAAAAAAAAAAGGCACTGTCAGGTCTGAGGGGGTCTGTTCTGAGACCCTGCAGGAGGGCAGCTGTTATCGGAAGCCTGTCTGCCTCTGTCTTTTCCAGGAGGGGCCAGCAGGCTCTGGGTTTCCACCCAAAGTACCCAAAAATAGGAGTTCAGGCATCCAGGAGGGAGGTTGAGGGATGACCAGTTTGGCTTGGGAACAGGGTCTGCCTCTGTGGCTTCTGCCCAGAATCAGGAAAGAGCCTCAGGCTGGCTTGCTGCTGAAGCCAGAATTAGCTAGAGCCAAAGAGGGGCCCTGGTGAAATAATAGGTGCGTGCAGGAGGAAGCTTGTAAAGTGAACAAGCCACAGTCCCCGCCCCTGGGGAACCTGCCATCCCCCCAGCAATGCCAGGCAGTGAAGCAGGCAGGATGAAGCCGGAGGAGGGTGTTGGAGGAAGCCTTAACTCAGGGTTTGGCCTCCGAGGAGGAAGGCTGGACCAGAGGCTGCCCGAAGGTTAGGGTGTGGCATCTTCCTGAAAATGGACCGTGGGATTCCTATGCTGTATGGGAAAGCGGGAGACAGTGCAGCCTAAGGCCACAGGTGCAGCAAGGCCCAGGCCAGGCCACAGCGATGCTTGGCCCTGGAAGATGACCCGGTCAGATATGCTGGTGGGGATAGCCACTGCCATGCAGTGTGACAGAGGGGTCGGAGGAGGTCAGAAGTGGAGATAAGGAGAGAGGCAGGGACACTGCTGAAACTCTGCAGCTGGGTATGGAGCTAGAGAAGGCTGTCAGCACAGGGGTAAAAGAGAGCACCTGGAGGTGGGGAAAGGTGGGGGCCAAGGACTCTGGCTGGCGGTCTGCGTCAACAAGCCACTCTCCGAGGTGGGCTCTGAGGCCCCCACATGGCCAGCTGGTACACACTCCGGACTCCATATGATTTACCATTTGTTCCCATGTCACCAGGTCCCCAGCCCTTCACTGAGCCTGTACTCCCATCGTGTAGCCCTTGGTCCTATCCCACCCTCTCCCTCCTCCACACACACGCATAAATACCCACCTACCTTGATCAGAGGACAAGATAAATCCAGTGCTCCTCAGCCGGAGAAGCCCTCCTCTGCGCCCAGATGGCCACTGTCACCAGCTCAGGGGCCTCTTCCCTCTGATCCCCTCACAGGCCTCCACTCAGCCTCCAGGCCGTAGTTCCCAGGCCGAGGGCCCAGCCCTCTCCTGACCTGTCCCAGCAGCTACATCCCCAGCTGGGCTGGGCTCTGGGGCAGGGAGGGGCTGGCTTTGCAGCAGTGGGCGTCAGTGAATGGCTGCTCTGAGCGTCTGGAATCCTGAAGGGCCAGAGAAGGCTCCTAATGGCCAGGCTGGGCTGCCCTGGACTCAAGGCCACCTGGGGGAGGGGCAGTGCCCTGCTGCGTGCCCTCCCCAAATCTACTCTGTCTCCTACAGACTCTGACCCCTGAGAGTCTCTCCAGTAAAGATTAAGGAGACTCCAAATGCAGCCATGCTCTGGTGGTCCCGGCAACATCCTTACTTCTGACTTCCCTCTGCATTACCCCCACACCCTGTGTAGTTCGGTGACCCTCAAGCCACCTTGCCCACCCAGCTGAGTTCTTTTCCGGGGCAAGCTGGAGTTTCTGGAAACTAAAGCAGGGGCTGTCTGCTTCCACACCTGTTCCCTGAGCCCCTCCTGCTAACTCCAGCTGTACCCTGAGGATGAGCCAGCCCAGGGCTTAGGAGACCCACCCTGTGGGCTGAGTGCCCTCTTCGGCCTTTGTCATCGCAATCATAGTAATAGTAATCGTGCTAATCATAGATGCCATTTACTGAACACTTACTATATGCCAGACACTGTGGCGGGGCTGGGAAGGAGCTGGCGGCCTGCTCAGGAGGATGAGTACGTAAACAGGTCCTTACGGTTGGTCGTATAGCAGGGACAGCACAGGGCACCTGCGAGCAGCCCCCCTGAGCCAGGAACTAAGCTAAGCATCCTCCAGGCATCTCCGGTAATCTTTGCCTTGTCGCCTCCGTTTCGCTGATGAGCTCACTGCAGCCCACACAGTGCTGTGCTGTCCCGCCGATTTTCCCCGGGGATTTCTGTCCTTAGTGAGTGAGCTTCTGGAGCCACACTGGCCAATAGAACATTCTATGATAATGGAACTGTTCTATATCTATGCCATCCAGTGTGACAGCCCCTCACCACGGGGGGCTATTGAGCACTTAAAGTGTGGCTACCGTAACCAAGGAACTGAATTGTTTATTTTAGTCCACTTTAATTCGTGTTGTTGTATTGAACAGCACAATTCCAAAAGGCCTGGATTTTATTTTCTCTGGGTCCTAGGTGAGCATCCGCCTTGGAAGTTTCTGTAGAATGAATGAATGAATGAATGAATGAATGAATGAAACGACTGAGTGAATGGGGACAACGTGGACCTCAGACCTTCCCCTCTTCATCCATTCTTTTCGACCTTTAAGTTTTCAAACTTGGCTGCGCTGTGGTTACCAGGGCAACACCTTCTGGAAGCCCAGTGGATGGGGGAGGGGAGCTCTCTGGAGTTCTTCCCCTTTCTCATCTTGCTCTGAGGCCCGAGGACCAGCCCAGTTTGGGGAAGAACACAGGTGACTGGGGGACAGGACAGCACAGGTCTGCCTGGACAGATAGGGTGGGGGGACCCTTTACTGATCAGCCCCACTGGATTGCATTATCTTCTATGAGGAAGCCCTGAGCAGGAGTCAGGAGTCCTGGATTCTCTCCCCCACTTTGGCAAATGAGTCATTATACAGCTTCTATCAAATCACTTACCCTTCTGGGTCTCAGGTGCCTTTGCAAATAGGTCCCAGGTGCCTTCATGTGGTTGGTCTCTTCTGCCTTAAAGATCTAGAATTTCTCCCTCTGGCTCCCTGCCAAGATGTTGGGGTTTTTAAGAGCCAGGCATGAATCTGGTTCATGTCTGTATCCCTCACACTCATCTGCCCTGCTCTGTCCTCAAGTTGGGGGGGGCGCCTGGAGGAAACAGCCTGCCCAGTGATTACAGCCTGGGTTCAGCTGCCCTCTGGTGGCCCAAAGTGGAAATGACCTCATGTCTGCTCCGCTGTTCTTTCCCCAGCAAGGGAACCATCTGCAGGCCTGGAAGTAAGTAGCCTCAGAGGACAGACTTTGACCCAAGCAAAAAAAAAAAATCATTGTGGTAGCTTCCCAGGCAAGTGGTGCAGGCTCTAGAATCTCCACCTTGGGTTTGTTACAGCTGTGTGATTTTGAACAGGTCACAAGCTCTCTGAGCTCCAGTTTCTGTAAAAATGGGAATTGTTATCAGTCAGATGGGTTAAATTATACTGCAATAACAAACAATTCCAAAATCCCAGGGGCTCATAACAACAAAGATTTACTTCTCATTTGTTTCTCACGTCCACTGTGGTTTGGATCTGCAGAAGCTCTGCTCTATGTCATCTCCACTCTGGGACCCACACTGATGGAGCAGCCACTTTCTGGAGCCTTGCTGGTCATTGAAGCAGAGGGAAGGAAGGAATGGTGAAATGTGCACTAGCTATGAAAAACTTTGGCTTGGACTCCCTCCCCCTCCTCCTCCTCCTCCTCCTTCTTTTTAAGTAGGCTCCACGCCCAACGTGGAGCCCAACTCAGAACCCAAACTCATGAACCTAAGATCAAGAACTGAGCTGAGATCAAGAGTTGGACACTTAACTGATTGAGCCACCCAGGTACCCCTGGCCTAGACTCACTTCTGATCGCAACTCACTGGCAAGAATTAGTCCCATGCCCCCCCCACACACACACACACAAGGAGGTGGGGAAGTTAACCCTACAATGTGAGAGAGGGGACGAGCCAGAAATACTTGATGAACTTGACTGATGACCCACTTGCACGATTGTAGGAATGAATACAGTGAGAAGTGCAATGAACTCAATCCATGCTAGCCATTAAAATTGTTGCCTTATAATTCTGGTTCCCTTTTTTATTTGCTCTCATGATTTCCTGTGACTTCCACATCAGTTCCACCTGTTTACAGCTGCAGATACAGAGGGAAGTAGACTTGCTGAGATTCACACAATGAAGCAGCGGCTGGATATCCAGGTCTCCAAATTCTGAACCCCTCCTATTGTATGGGACAGAAGAGAGGGGGCTGTGCCCACCCAAGGTTCTCTGCAGGAGTGTTGATTGACAGTATGATGGTCTTTTGCGGGAACCTGAAGCCTCTGCCCTCCTCCCAAAGCCGGTCTCTGGCCTCTCCAAGCCCTTTCCTAACCCCTCCACAGTGGAGAGCCAAGGGGGTGGAACAATGAGAAGCCTGTGCCACCCCCTCCAGGGCCAGAGTCTGAACATTGCAACCATTCCTACGCAGGGACCCTGCACATTCCCGCCTCCTGTCCTGTTCTGGGCCTGGCCCAGACACACCCACTGTATCCTGACAGCTCCCAGATGGTGGGAAAGGAAAAGCTCTCAGGACTCTGTAAAACATCTCAAAGCATTTAAAAACCTGCACAACAGTTTTGTGGGATTTTTCCCCCCTGTCCCCCAGGAAGCCTCTAAGCCTTTTTAAAATCTTAGTGTCTAAACAGATGGGAAACCCCTGGCAAGACTTCCAAAGAAATCAGCCCATTCATCCAACAAGCAGGCTTTCACGGGGGCCCTGGCCAGTGCCAGGCAGGCTGTGGGCTGAGATGAGGATATGCCATTGCTGTTCTCCATAGACACATAAACAAAATCACAGCATAAGATTAGGGCTGTAGTGGGGAAAGCTGCTGGTGGGGTCAGGGAGGGCTTCCTGGAGGAGGTAGCAGCTGGAATGTCATCAGATTCTCTCCCTGGATCTAAGCCTTATGTGAAAAACTACCTCCTGGTCATTCATTCTCCCCTCCCACCACTCGCTGATATTCTATGCTTCAATCACATGACACCACTCACACTTCAGAAAGCACTGGGTTCTCTAGCCTCCATGGCTCTGTGCTTGCTGACCACTCTTCCCCTTATAGGGGAAACTCTTACTCAGCCTTCAAAACCCAGCTGCATAGTTCTGTCCTCCAGGAAGCTTTCCTTGACAAATCCTTGCCCCAAGAGTCTTCGGTTCTGTGTTCAGTTTCTCATACATACTTCTCCTTGCTGCAATGACACTTTTGTAATTTGTTTACACATCTGTCTGCCCCTCTAGTTTGTGAGATCTCTTGATTCAGAGACTCTGTCTTTTGTCATTGCATTCTTGGTGCCAGGCCTCGTGCTGGGGTAGAGCAGGCACATGGCATGGCTCTATGGGGTTCGGGAGGGTAGCTGTAAGAGGCACAGCATTCATACAGTGCTTACTTCCCAACTATCTCCTTCGACATTTGCCACAACCCAGCGGGGCAGGCGGAGCAGGAGTGATATGGAAACAACCAGGTGTCTATGGAAAACTTGCCCTGAGCTGAGCACAATGCCAGGCACCGGCAGCAGACATTAATCTGGGCCTCAGTCCCCTATGAGTGCCTGGCCCACAGAAACACTTGATGAATTCAGATGTATGTCTGAGAGCTAAGGAAGCTTTTGCCCAGGATGTGCAATGCAAATGAACAGTTTTATAGGATTTACTATTGTCAGGCTCTGACCTCAAGTTACTCCCCATACAGTCCTCTGGTGCGCTCTGGCAGATGGAAAAGTCTGGCGTAATGGGCACTGGCCTGTTTCTGTGGGCCCTGCTGAGTCTATCCCCTCCCCCTTGTCAAAAAAAAAAAAAAAATCCTCAGGATGCAGTCTGTTGTGTTAACATCCCGTTGGAGGCATTTTTTCCTAGTACCTAGAGCCAGAAATTTGTCTTTCATGAAGAGTCGATCTCTCTCCCTTCTATCACATAACAAGAGTAAAATGATCTCTTCATGTTTCCTCTTTCCCTCTGGCCACCAGGAAGCTCAGAGACAAGTAATGGTATCACCATGGGAGTCAGAGTCAGAACATTTCCTCTCACCCCCCATGTATGTGGCTTCTTTAACTGAAACCTTCCTGAAACTCTTCCTTATTTATGGGAAGAGCAGGTGTAACTAAACATTTATGTAAGAAGCCCTGGGAACTGCGGGGCACCTGGGTGGCTCCATCGGTTAAGCCTCTGTCTTCAGCTCAGGTCATGATCCCAGGGTCCTGGATCAAGCCTCACGTCAGGGCCTCTCCCTCTCCTTCTGCCATTCCCCCTGCTCACGCTCGCTCTCTCCCAAATAAATAAATAAATAAATAAAATCAGAAAGAAGAAAGAAAGAAAGAAAGAAAGAAAGAAAGAAAGAAAGAAAGAAAGAAAGAAGGCCCTAGAAACTGGGAACGTTTAAGAGCAGAACGCTTGTGAGACTGGTTCTCCCTCTCTGAGCCCAGGCTCCTCCTCAGCAGGCCCCCAGGGGCAGGGGGATGGGGAAGCCCTGCTGCTGCCCTTGTGCAGAAGCAGCTCTCCTGTGAGGAAGACTGGCCACTGCCCAAGCCTCAGGTAGGGCCATGCCCAACATCCATCCTGCTGAGGTTAGGGGTTAATAACCTTGAACACACTCACACTTCCAATCCAGCGTGGCCTGAGGTTTTATTTTTAAAGAGGGGTGAGAAAAAGAGATTTTTCGTGTGAAATCTCCTGACTTATAAATGTTGCCAATTAATTTGCATATTGTTCAAACGGCTGTGTTGGACAAACCAAGCTAGGCTGCAGGCCAGATCTAGCCTGAGGCCCTCGCAGGCTCAGCCAGTCCAGCCCAATCCACCTCCAACAGGGCCTTTTTGGTGTGTTTGGACTGAGCCGTAGGAGGGTGGTTCACATAATCTCTTCTGGATTCTGCCCCATTGCCAACATCCCCATAGAGCTGCCTTGTTCTGAGATGACCCCAGCCCAGATGATGCTGGTCCAGAGGCACACTGCCCCCAAGCTGGACCATACACAGGACATTGCCCTACCCTTGGATGATTGGTTTAAAATAGGTACCTGCCCTAGGATAAGCTAGTGAATCCCTCCCATAGGATACTGGTGCTTGAGGCCAGAGAGAGGGACCAGTCACTAACTTCCCAGTGGCTGGAGCAGTGGTCAGCAAGTGGCTGCTACATTTTCCATAATCAGCGGGTCCGGGGTGGCTCATGAAGTGGGTGCACAGAAGCAAGAATTAAAAATGGGGTGAGAGGGACGCCTGGGTGGCTTAGCAATTGAGCATCTGCCTTCAGCTCAGGGCGTGATCCCAGGGTCCTGGGATCGAGTCCTGCATCGGGCTCCTTGCAGGGACCCTGCTTCTCCCTCTGCCTGTGTCTCTGCCTCTTTCTCTGTGTCTCTCATGAATCAATCAATCAATCTTTAAAAAATGGGGCAAGGGGCAGCCCGGGTGGCTCAGCGGTTTAGCGCCACCTTCAGCCCAGGGCATGATCCTGGAGTCCCGGGATCGAGTCCCACATCAGGCTCCCTGCATGGAGCCTGCTTCTACCTCTGCCTGTGTCTCTGCTTCTCTCTCTTTGTATCTCTCATGAATAAATAAATAAAATCTTTTTTTTAATTTTTATTTATGATAGTCACAGAGAGAGAGAGAGAGAGAGAGAGAGAGAGAGAGGCAGAGACATAGGCAGAGAGAAGAGCAGGCTCCATGCACCGGGAGCCCGACATGGGATTCGATCCCGGGTCTCCAGGATCGCGCCCTGGGCCAAAGGCAGGCGCTAAACCGCTGCACCACCCAGGGATCCCAATAAATAAAATCTTTGAAAAAAAAAAAAAAAAGGAATATTGCATTTCCATGTTTTGGCTTTTTTTTTTTTTTTTTTTTTTTTATGAAGATCCAGTGAGATGACAGACATGATCCTCCCTCCGGGAAAGGAGACAGTCTTGCAGAAATAGTCATGAAGTCTTTATTATTGCAAGAAACTAAGAGGGAAGCTACAGACAAGGAGAGTGAGACAGCTGCCAATCACACAGGAGGAGGGCTCTCTTTGGGGCTAGGGTGGTGCTGGGCAGGGGGTATAGGATCTGAAGGGCAGGGGGGGGCAAGGCCCTTGGGGAAGGAGAGATAGAGAAGTCTGGCAGAGGGAGGGAGGTGGGAACTGTTGCTGGCACCCCCCTCCATGCTACTCGCAAGCTCACACTATCCCCACCACCTCCCACTCTCCCTCTCACACGGACAGACCTGCATCTCCCCTTCCCCACATGCCTCTCCACTGCCCCCAAGATACTCTGTCTCTCTCTGTCTCTCTGTCTCTGTCTCTGTCTCTCTCTCTCTCTCTCTCACACACACACACACACACACACACACACACCTCCTTTCTCTATGGCCTTACCCCCTCTGCCTCCCCATCTCACACTCTCACCAGTGCCAAGCCTGAGTCCAGGGGAGGGGCCTGGGGTGGACCAAGCAGACACCCCTCCAAATAGGGCCCTTTCCTTGGGTCAGCTTTGAAGTGGGCCCTGTGAAGCTGCAGGGTGGGTGCCTTGGGTGGAGTGGGCCACTGAGCATCACCAGGGATTCAGTGGGGGGGTGGAATCCAGAGGCTAGGACAGGCAGGGACAGCGGTGCCTGACGCCAGGTGAGGGGCAAGAGTGCTGGGCAGCACAAAGGCACTGGGGGTCAATGGGGAATAAACCTAGAGGGCAGGCGTGGAGTGAACTGGCTCGACGTGGAAAGCAAGCCCTGGGCCAGTGGCAGCGACACCTTAAGGTACCCAGGTGCCCCATCTCACTGGGTGCACCCAGGGTCCACCCTGAGCACCCAGAAGCCTCTGCTAGGAGGATCCAGGCTCCAGAGGGATGGCCTGGAGGACCAGGGGTTGTCCTCTCTCTGGCCCAGGGTCTCCAGTTGGGCGAGGGGGTGGTGGAGGAGGGGGAGGGCGCCGGGTCCCCGCCCGGAGGTGGGGTGGGGGTGGGGACCGGCCACCAGCGCCGCTCAGCTCAGACCTCGGGCCCTCCGAAGGCCAAGTTGTCGCGGACCATCAAGGTCTTGCGGAGGTCACGGTCCACCAGGGGGCGCTGCATGCGCCACTTGTGCGCCTCTTGCAGGCCAGGCTCGAAGTAGTAGATGCAGGCGCCGAAGCCCACGAGGATGAGCACGGAGATGACCAGGTACACCGGCACGAACCAGTCCAGGAAGTGCGGCATCGCGGCGGCTCAGCTGCCGAGACAAGGGCGGCGAGCGCTGGCGGAGCTGCCCCTCGTCCCGCCCGCCGGCCCGGGGGAGACGCGCAGGCTGCCTGGGGCCAGGACGTCAGCACCACCTTAGAGACGAGAAGCGCCCAGGAGGGCGGCGGGCATGACCGGGCAGCCCGCCCCCGCCCCCACCAGGAGCAGAGCTGCCCCCATCACAGGCGCCCACCTGGCCCCTACTCACCCTTTAAAAAGGCAGCTTATGGCTGAGGGCCGCACCTGGCTCAGCCCCTCTGGGGCACAGGTGCCCTCCAGCCAAGTTCCCTAAGCTCTCTGGGTCTCAGCATCCTTGGCCTCTGTGGAAGAGGACACTAACCGAGCCTAGGGGGGACTCAGAGCACTCAGTAAAGGACAGCTGGGTCTGTGCCTCCTCTGAGCCAACCCCTGGGGCTGGACTGCGCAGTTGCGGATGCTGCCCCTAGCCAGACCCTCACAGATGACTGGGTCCCCAGCCGCCCGCACATCCTGGCTGGGTGTGGCCTGGTGAAAGTGTGCTGAACAAACACCCATCCCCAGGGGATCAGATTGGTGTCAACAGGGTGGGCACAGGCTCCCCGAATTCAGGCCCACGCCCAAGTTCGTAATTATAAGCCTGTGGACACAAGCACCAGCCCAAAAACCTTGGGCCTTGGGTTTCCATAGCTGTAAAGTGGGAATGAAGGTAGTGCCTAGACCGCACAGCTGTTGTGACCATTAAATGGGTTGATTTTAGGTAAAATACTCAGAATTAATGCCCGGCCCATAACACCTGCTACATAGTTCTGACTCTCTGAGCCTCAGTTTCCTTATCTGTAAAATGGGGATAGAAACAGGATCCATTTTTTTTTTCCAGGATCCATTTCTTAAGGTCACTGTGAATATTTGACAATATACGGCCTGGCGAGCATTTAGCACCATGCTGCATGGTCCAGAGTCAGCCTCACTTTACTTCACCTACTGTTATTTCCTCTGCCAACCAGAGGCAGGAAAATAGCAGGTAGGTAGCAGGTATAAGGTGCTTCACAAATGTTACATATACCCAGACCCGTTAGAATGGCCCAAAGGTCCCCACAGCTGCACTCTGCCAACCTCCCAGCCTCATCTCTCAGCCTCCGTGCCATCCTCCAGGACTGCTTGTCAGTCACCTGCATGCACCTGCGTGTCTTTCATACACTTTCATTTTCCCTGGAGCGTCTTTTGGACTGTGGGGCAGACTCCTACTCACACTTCAAAGCCAGATCGCAGACTATCCCTTCTAGGAATGGGATAAAGCAAGACCCATTTAACTCCCCCTTAAACCTTTCCTGAGGGGGAAGAAGGGGGTAGGGTGAGGAACTGCACCTCTGCCAGCAAGACAGGGAAAGCACTGTTCGAATGTGCTCACAAACCTTGCATGAGGCCTATGGGGTAGGTGTCACTGTCTGCATTTTACTGAGACCCGGATAGGTCTGCTAACTTGCCCTGGGTTACCCAATCTGAAGGTAACTAAGAGCTGGACCCCAACCCCCTAGAGGTGTCCTGGGGGTTGAGTCCTCCGAGGTGGGTAAAGACTCCTGAGCAGAATGAAATGAGCAGAGGCCCATGTTGGCTTCTGGGGAGGGAAGAAGTGATGGACAGAACAACCTCTAGGGCAAGCTAAATAGAAGCTCTTGCTTCTCAACTTCTGTCTCTAAACTCCAGGTCCTCTTGTCCCACTATATCCAGGTGGTCTCCAAGGTGGGCCATGACCCCAGGAGGAGAGAGAGATGCTGCTTCCTGGTCCCGCATCCATCCGGTGCCTGCCGCCCACCCAGGGTTCCCATTGGCTGTTCTGAAGCACAGACAATGTCTCAAGGTGCCCTACTCATGGAGAAGTAAAACGAAGTGTACTCCTAACTATCTGCCTTTCTGGACAGCCAAAGAGAGTTCAGAATCGTTTGGTGCTGCTGGGTTGAGGGGAAGTCAGGAAAAGAGGACCTCAGGCAGAAAGGCTGCTCCAAATTAATCTGATGCCAAATGATTCATGCCCCACCCCTGGCCACAGGCAGGACTCCAGGGCCCTTGCAGCATAAACATGAGAATGAGCATCTTGGGCAGAGCTGAAGCCACTTGGCCTGCCGTGGTGTGGGTCTAGGGAGCACAACTTAGATTCTCCCAACCTCTCCAGCCTTGTGAACAAAACCCTAGGCATTTCATGCAGACTGAGGACCCCCTAGACCTCCTCCTGGATTCTCAGGGGACTAGCCTCCCTGAAACAACAGATCACTCACTGGCTTCCGATGTGACCTTGAGCCACACCTCACCCTCTCTGGGCTTCAGGGTTCCCCATGCACGGTGACAAGTTGGGAGAGGGGGTCACCAGGAATTTTTCAGCCCCGTTCTAGCCAGTCACATCCAGGACAGTGTGAGGGTTGGAGAGCCCCGCTGCCTGCCTCCCAAGCCACTGGCAGCACTCGGTGCCCCCTCCCCGCCGCATGCCCGCAGACCCACCTCACGTGCAGATGCCTGTTCTGGGGGCTCCGTGCTGAGCACACCACCTCAGCCTGAGCAGCTCAGCGTCGGCCTGCAGACTCAGACACAGCTGCTGTCTCCAGAGACACTGCCATCTGCAACCGCCCTGGGTGTTGGAGGCAGAGAAAGGGCGAGGCCAGTGCCCCCCGTGGGAGACTGAGCTTCTTGGGCCCCGGGGCTCTGACTGGGCCAGGACGGGGCAGTCCTGGGCTGGCAAGGCACACTGGCACCTCTCCCTGCCCATCCGAGACCCTTCCCCCTACCCCCCACCCTCAGGATGGCAGGAGGCGGGACGTGTAGCAGCCAATCAGCACACTGGCAGAGCAAGGGCTTTATCCTCCGTTGCCCTGGCAACCAGCCTCCTCTTCTGGATCCCTCGCACTGTGCACGTGGTACAGAAATGACAGTCCGGACAGGGTTGGGAGAATTCGGGGAGGATGGGAACCACCCAGCAGGCTTCTGGGTCCCCTGGCTGCTGAGCCTGGAGATGAGGGGACCGCAGCTGAGATAAATGGGTTTGGAGGCTTGCTGTTTGTGGGTAGGGAGAGATGAGGGTCCCCAACAGGCAGGTGGGGACAGAGAAGTAGCAACTAGTAGAACCAACGAGTTGTATGTTGTAAAGGAAAGAACCAAGACTGAGACTGAGACTCTGGACACATCAGTCTGATGTAGACCCTGCGCTCAGCGCTTTATTTATATTAATCCATTTATCCATCATCCAAGGTCACGCAGCAAGAAAGTAACAATGCCAGAGTCAGAGCCCTAGCCTGACCTTCAGGCTCCCACAGGGGCTGCCTCTCCAGACTCTGCTTCACCAGCCCCACAGTCCCCTTGGCTGGGACACGGCCTCTGATGGTTGTGACTCCCAGGGACTGAGAATACCTACATCCCAGGCATGGCCCCACACACCACTTCATTCCATCCTCCAGCTGGATTGGTGTTGAGAGCTGATCTGGGACAAGGCAGCTACAGCTCAGAGAAGTGACACCACTTACCTTCTCCTTCCTCTAGGTCACCCAGCTTCTCAGTGACAAAGCCGGGGAGTAAAGGTGGGGTAAGGGGTCCACCTCCCAAGCCTCCTGTGCTATGGACAGAGTCAGCAAAGTGTCAGGCACCTAGTGTGCATTCTGTAAATATCAGTGATTGTTGTCTCAGGAGGACAGAGCAGCCCTGGAGGCCTATGGGGCGGGAAAGAGGCTTCAAGGAACCACTTCCCCAGGGAGTCCATTCCCAGAAACCTGAGGACAGGCAGATGGGAGAGGCCGTGGGGAGAGATGCCTTCAGGACCCTGGGTTCCCCATGCCACAGATACCCTGCCTGCTCTGGGACCATCTGGACCCCTGCAAGGGTGGTGGGTCCTCTCCAGCATATATGCAGTATGGGGAGTGAATTTGAGTTCAGAGAGGGATTTGTAATGAGGCCAAGTACATATAGTAAAATACAGATCTTAAGTGATCTGTGTATACAGCTGTGATCAGTGTCTAGATTTCCATCTCCCCAGACTATTCCCTCCTGCCTCCTGCCAGTCAATACATACTTCCCAAAGGTACCCACTGATTTCTATCACCATAAGTTAGGGTTTCCTCTATTTTATTTGATGCAAATGGACTCAAACAATACGGACTCTTTTGTGTCTGGCTTCTGTTTCTCAGCACAGTGTTTTTGCTACTCACTGATGTGGCTACACGGATCAGTACACCACAACCAGTTTATGTGTTGACCCCTGAAGGACATTTGGCTTGTTTCCAGTCCAGTATGAGACTATTGTGAGCAAAGCTTCCACAGTGCTCCTCAACAGTCTGGAGTGGGAGGACAGAGAGGAGTTGGGGGAGGGATGACAAAGGAATGCAAAGAAACTTTCGGGGGATAATGGACATGTGCATTACATTGATTGTGTGGTGGCTTCCTAGGTGGACACATAGCTCAAATTTATCAAACTGTATATTTTAAATATGTGCACCTTGGGGTGCCTGGGTGGTTCAGTTGGTTAAGCGTCTGCTTTCAGTTCAGGGTCCTGGGATCAAGCTGCGTCAGGCTCCCTGCTCAGTGGGGGGAGTCCACTTCTCCCTCTCCCTCTGCCCCTTCCATCTGCTCATGCTCTCTCCCTCCTTGTCTCTTAAATAAACAAATAAAATCTTTAAAATTAAATTTAAAAAATAAAATTTTAAAATATTAAAAAATATGTGTAGCTTCTCATGTATCAATCATACTTTGATAAAGCTGTAAAAATGTATTAACAGCTTTAGATACTTTTAGCCATATAATTCTTTATTCATACACAAACATATGGAAAGTTCAATATAAAGTAGAGATAAAGCCTGAGCTGCTTCTGTTAAATAATGGGGTGCAGTTTCTGGACCCTACCTACACAGCTTCCCCTTATCCCTATAGTACATCCCCGACGCATCTCCCCAGGGCTCTATAGAAGCCAGTTTGAAAAACACTATCTCAGGGGCACCTGGGTGGCTCAGTTAAGTGTCTTGCCTTCAGCTCAGGTCATGAGTATCACAGTATCCTACACACAGCTCTTTTCTATTCCACTGCTCATGTGACAAGCACCAACTCATTTTAACATCTCAGCCAATAGTCACATCCCCAGCCAAGTGTAGCGATGGCTCCCCAGGGACCCTTCATGCTTCTGGGCTCCTGCTGCTTCCTGGGGTGGCTCTCACCAAATGTGCTGCATTGGTTCTTGTCATCTGGCCATCTGCCGTTGAAGCCAGGATGACACCTCTGGTGCCTGGGTCACCAGTGCTCAGCACCAGGCCTGGCCCAAGGCAGGCACTCAGCATGTGTTAATTGAAGGTCTCAGAAAGTGCTGACAGGGCCTGAGCCTCTCCAGGCCACTCCAAGGGTCTCGGTCATCTCTGTAGCCTCCTTTCTCCCCACTTTCTCTTCACTCCATCTGCTTCAGCCACTGGCCTCCTTGCTGTTCCTCAGAAGTGCCAGGGATGCTCCCCCCTTAGGCTCTTGGCATTTGCTGCTCCTTCTGCCCGAATCCTCTTCAATATACTTAACTGGCTCCTCTCCCGCTGAATTCAGGCCTCTGTTCAAGCATCACCTGCTGACAGAGGCCTCCCCTCACCTAACATAGCTTCTTCCTGTCCCTCTCTATCCCCCAGCTTGGCTTACCTTATGTTCAGAGTACTCATCACCATCAGGCTTTGGGGAGTCCCCTCCACATCCCACGCCAGAAGAATCAAAGTCCATCTGTGCTGGGGCAGGAACTCCACAAAGTCACTTCCAGCTCTTTCTAAGCAAGATATAGTCTAGTCTGCAGTGAGAAGGATTTAGGTAAGACAGGGAGTATGTCTCTGTGTGATCAGGACCTGGCTCCCCAACCCCAGCGTTGATACATAATGTCTGATTCATCTGTATTCTCGAGGTGGGGGGTAGGGTCTGCCCTAGGAGATGATGAAAGAATCGCTGCTTAGAATTAATCAATGGATATAAATCAATCCATTCATTCAACAAATAATTACCAAGCAACTACCACAGGCCAGGCACTTTTTAAAGTGCTAGACAGGAGCACGTAGGTGGCTTAGTTGGCTGAGTGTCTGCTTTCTGCTCAGATCATGATCCCAGAGACCTGGGACTGAGCCCCATGTCTGGTTCCCTGCTCAGTGGGGAGTTTACTTCTTCATTTCCCTCTGCCCCTCACTCCTGCTCATTCCTTCTCTCTCTCAAATAAATAAAATATTTAAAAAAATAAAGTGTTGGACATACAAAATGACAAAGTTTCTACTCTCCTGTGTCTTACGCTGTAGCTGGAGAGACAATGAGTAAGTAATTTTATAACTATTGAGAGAAGCAACTGGGCATGGGCTCTGCACATCCCTGCGGGTTCTTGCTGTGAATGCCAAGAAAGCAAGGCCTTTAAAGCTCTTTGCCCAGACTATCTCTCAGGGTTGCGTTTGCAGCAAGCAACCTTGAGGGAGAAGGTGACGTCTCCCCCCACCCCCAGCAAAGAACAAACATGCCTACCACTTGCTATAAAAGCAGTGAATCTCTAATCCCTGTGTTCCTCTTCTATATTGCCATCCTTGAGGTGTATAGGGCTCCATGGTGGGTCCTTTGCAGGGCTTGGGGGACATGGGGCATTGATGCAAACAGACATGGAGCCTCTGCTACTGTTTTTACCATGAGTAACAGTAAACAAATTAGACAAAATCTTTTGCCTCTTACCCAGGAGTTTCATCCATGAAACAGCAACACACTATTACTAAACAATAATAAACAGTTTATTAGTTTGTAAATATGGTACAATCTCAGACTCTGTACAGTTCTTGACTATATGTGAAGTGGAGATTAGTGCCATTGAGAAAATAGAGCAGAAAAAGAAAGACAAGGAGTATGGACAACTTGCTATTTTTTAAAAGATAATTTTTTTTAAGATTTTATGTATTCATGAGAGACACACAGAGAGAGGCACAGACACAGGCAGAGGGAGCAGATGCTCAACCACTGAAAAATATCACCCAGGTGATATTATCTGACTGAGCCACCCAGGTGCCCCAAGATAATGGGGTTTTTAAAAATAACTTTTTATTAGGGCACCTGGGTGGCTCAGTCAGATAAGCATCAGCTTTCTGCTCAGGTCCTGATCTTGGGATCTTGGGATGGAGCCCAGGATGGGGCTCCACCCCACTCAGTGGGGAGCCGGCTTCTCCCTTTCCCTTTGCCTGCTGCTCCCCCTGTTGTGCTCTCTCTCTGTCAAAAGGATAAATAAAATCTTTAAATATTTGTAAATATTTTTAAATTATTTTTAAATACACTCTACCCCTAGGATGCGGCTTGAACTCACAACCCCAAAATCAAGAGTGGCACACTTTTTTTTTTCTCTTTTTAAAGATTTTATTTATTTATTCATGAGACACACAGAGAGAGAGAGAAAGAAAGAGAAGCAGAGACACAGGCAGAGGGAGAAGCAGGCTCCATGCAGGGAGCCCGACAAAGGACTCGATTCCGGGTCTCCAGGATCAGGCCCTGGGCCAAAGGCGTCCCAAGAGTGGCACGCTTTACCAACTGAGCCAACTAGGCTCCCAAGACTTGCTATTTTAGGTAGGGTTGTTTAGGTAGGTTGTTAAAGGCCTCTCCAAAATTTTTAATTAAAAAAAATAGAAATTGATAAAAATTTTTAAAAATTTAAATAAATTAATTAAATATTTAAACGTTAAGAAAAAAATTTAATGAAAAAGAAAGGCTCCTCTGATAAAGTGGCACTGGAGCAGAAACATGGACAAAATGAGAAAACAAGCCAAGTGAGTATTTGGGAGAAGAGCTTTCTTTTCAGCCACAGGGTACCAACAAGGACAAGGCAGGAGGTAGAAGGATACTTGGAATATTTGAAGAACACCCTAGTGGCCCTTGTGACAAGGAGAGTGTAAGAGAGAGAAGAGCAGAAGATGAGGTCAGGGAGACTGTCAGGGATCACAACACACGGAGCCTCAAAGTCCACGGAAGGCATTTGCAATGTACTCTGAATGAAATGGGAACTTTGGGTGGATTTTGATCAGATTGTTTTAAAAAAGGATAACTCTGATTGCTGTGTGGGGAACAGCCACCCTGGGGACCATGCTGGAAGCAGGGAGCCAGTGACAAGTCCGCGTGAGAGATGACAGTGGCTTGTCCTGGTGGTGGCAAGAAGTAGTCAGCTTCTGGATGCATTTTAACACTAGAACCCACAGGCTTGCTTATGGATTGGATGAGGGTGTGAAGAAGAGGGGCCAAGAATGACCTCAATGTTTTGTTCTGAGCAGTTGCAAGGATGGAGTCAACTGAGCTGGGGATGACAAGGGAGGGGCGAGTTTGGAAGGAATCAAGAGTATGATGAATATGCATGAATGAGCGAAAATGAACGAATCAATCATTGAATTACCTTCTTTCTCTGAGGCGTGAAATAAAGGGCCTGTCCCACAGGCTTAAAAAGGGAGGTCAGGGTTCCTTTAAGAGGACCCCGCCCCGTTCCCCAAAGCCCCGCCCAAGCGGGAGTCACGTGCCTATCGGCCGCACACTTCTGGGCGTGCCGCCGAGTGGTTTGAAGGATCCGCGCGCGCCCCACAGCCGCGCTTCTTCCCGGGCCTGGGATGTCGGTGTTGCGGCCGCTGGACAAGCAGCCTGGCCTGAACACGGCCACCATCCTGGTAGGCGTCAGCCGTTCCGCTTCCCCCGCCTGCCTTTCTCTGTCAGCGGCGCCTCCGCTGCTCGCTCCTCTGGGCTCTCTGAGGTTCTGGCGCGCGCTTTTCGGCCCGGGGCGTGGTGGGCGGGAGAGCCACACTCTGAACCAATCGGAACAGCCGCCTTCTGAGGCTGGAGGACGTATCCACCAATAGGCGCGCGGCGGGCTCTTTTCCGGTTTCTGATTGGTGGAGTGGCCGGGCGGGGAGACTGGCCAAGTCCGGGAGCCTGCGTTCCAGGCTGGGCGGCTGCGGGGGCGGGGGCGGGGGCGGTCGTCGGAGGCGGTGGTCTGGCCGCGGGAGGGAGGGTCCGGGTGAGAACTGCTGTGCGGACAGGACCCGAGCGCCTGGCGGGGCCCTGGCTCGGTAAACCGCGCCGTGCGCGCGGGAGCGGGAACCCGGGAGTCGCGGTGCCGGGTCGATGGCCCGAGCCCCAGGCGTCAGTAGGCCGCCTTCTCTCCCTGGGCAGCTGGTGGGCACGGAAGATGCACTTCTGCAGCAGCTGGCCGACGCGATGCTCAAGGAGGACTGCGCCTCGGAGCTGAAGATGTACGTAGCTGAGGGCGGGGGTGTCCGATGGCTCCGCCACGGCCTGACTGTGCCCCGCTGCCAGGGAGGCGGGGGCAGGTGGGGCCGGCACCCCCCCACACCCCCCCACCCCCGCCCAGGCGTGATCTGCCCCCAGCTGAAGGATCCTCCCTCCCTCGGTCACATACTTCAGTTTTCCTCCAGCGCTTGTCACCGCAGGAAATGTCCTTGTTCACGTGTTAGTTTGCTTGTTTTCAGTCGGCCACCTCCATGAACCCCGAGGTCAGCCCCCCACCCCCAGGTCAAGGACTTTGACTTTTGTTCACTACTGAATGCCCAGTGCTTTGAACAGTACTTGGCACAGAGTAGTGTTCAGATCCTGCCCCCCGCCCCGCGCTGCCCCCAGATTTGGAGAAAAGTTGACTAAAGTAGTAATTTTGTTTTTCTTTTTCTAACTGATGGAGAGAAGAAACAGCTGCTGGTGTGAATCAAGTGACTGGATATAAGTGGGTGTCATTCTCCCTGATAGATAAGCTCTAGGGGCTCATGTTGAAGGGGAAGGATCCCAATCTAGAGGGTGTACCTTCGTGGGAATCAGAAACACCCATTACTAGGAGAATAAACCCCTTTATAGCATTTAAAGAATCCTATGAGGGGACAAGTTTAGACCACAGTGATGATGAGGGTGACATACCTGAGGTCACATAGCTCATAATTGGCATACCCGAGATTTGAGCCCACTTCCATCACCCTCCAAAGGGGTTCAGGCTTTTTTTTTTTTAAGATTTTATTTATTTGGGAACACCTGGGTGGCTTAGCGGTTGAGCCCGTCTGCTTGGGCTCGGGGTGTGATCCTGGGGTCCTGGGATCGAGTCCCACATTGGGCAGGCTCCCTGCATGGAGCCTGCTTCTCCCTCTGCCTGTGTCTCTGCCCCTCTCTCTCTGTGTTTCTCATGAATAAATAAATAAAATCTTTTTTTTTTAAAGTGCTCTTTAAAATTAAGTGTGCACTGTCAAATATTATGCATGATTTTCTACTTTAAAAAAACCTTCTTCGGGCAGCCCTGGTGGCTCAGCGGTTTAGCGCCACCTTCAACCCAGGGCCTGATCCTGGAGACCCTGGATCGAGTCCCGTGTCAGGCTCCCTGCATAGAGCCTGCTTCTCCCTCTGCCTGTGTCTCTGCCTCTCTCTGTCTCTCTCTCTCTCTGTCATGAATAAATAAATAAAATCTTAAAAAAATAATAAACTTTAAAAAATCTTTTTTGGGGGATCCCTGGGTGGCTCAGCAGTTTAGCGCCTGCCTTTGCCCCAGGGCGCGATCCTGGAGTCCCGGGATCAAGTCCCACATCAGGCTCCCTGCATGGAACCTACTTCTCCCTCTGCCTGTGTCTCTGCCTCTCTCTTTCTCTTTCTCTCTCTCTCTCTCTCTCTCTCTCTCATCATCAACAAATAAATAAATCTTAAAAAAAAAAAAAGATTTTATTTATTTATTTGATAGCACAAGCAGAGGGAAGGGGGAGAGGGAGAAGCAGGCTCCCCACTGAGCAGGGAACCCCATGCAGGGCTCTGTCCCAGGACCCTGAGATCATGACCTGAGCTGAAGGGAGATGCTTACTGACTGAGCCACCCAGGTGCCCCAGGGGTTCAGCCTTTAACCCCTAATCTTCATAGTCTAACACCCCACTTCTGAGTCTGATCTCCCTCCCAGCATGCAGTGTGGCTGGCTAGCCCCATTGCCATCTTATATCCTAAACTCCCTCTTTCCGAGGTGGTTACCAAATGGAGCTCCTTTCTGGCAGAAGGATTAAGTCTAGATAGGACCAGTTCTGCTCTGCCCCTGTGCTCACCTGAGGAGTCTAGCCCACAAGGGCATCTGGGGAATAGGTGAGGAGCCCTTGAGAGCCTCTTACCCCATGGAGGGCAGCATGTGAATAGTCCCTGTGATGTGGGTATATATATCTTTATCCTGCAGTTTCTCATTTTTCAGCCACCTGGCAAGATCCCTCCCTCTGCCCTCCGATGTGAATCGGCCTCGAATTGACCTGATCATGTTTGTGGTCAACCTTCACAGCAAATACAGGTGAGAGCCAGAGAATAGGGGCTGACGGGGCTCAGGTAGACTTGGCATAGGGGTGTGCTGGGATGATGACCTCACTTGTGATGGGAAAGAGGGGACACAGGGAGAGGCTGCCTGGGTTTAGCCCAGAAGGTGAGGATGGGGAGCCAGTGGCAAGTGAATGATATTTTAAAGACACTGCTAAACGGGCACCTGGATGGCTCAATCAGTTGAGCATCTGACTCTTGATTTTGGCTCAGATCATGATCTCAGGGTCCTGGAATTGAGCCCCATGTGCACTCCATATTTATCAGGGAGTCTGCTTGAGATTCTCTCTCTCTCCCTCTCCCTCTGCACCTCCCCTGCCCTGCCCCATGTACTTGGGCACATTCTCTCTCTCAAATGAATAAATAAATTTTAATTTTATTTTTTTAATATTTTTTTAATTTATTTATGATAGTCACACAGAGAGAGAGAGAGGCAGAGACACAGACAGAGGGAGAAGCAGGCTCCATGCACCGGGAGCCCGATGTGGGATTCGATCCCGGGTCTCCAGGATCACGCCCCGGGCCAAAGGCAGGCGCCAAACCGCTGCACCACCCAGGGATCCCCTAAATTTTAATTTTAAAGTAAAAAAGACACTGATAAACCGCAACAGTGTCATTGGCCATTTAGCTAGTGCTTTCTGCAGCCTTCTCTGTATCCCTGAGGGCAGGCACAGACATGGAAGAAGCAGACCCCTGTCCCCAAGGTGTTCCTAGCCCACTTGGGAGAGGAAGCTAGACTTCCGAAGAGGTGATTACAGTATCTGGCATAGGTTACTGTAAAAGAAGAATGCATTGGGGGAATGTCTGGGTGGCTCAGTGGTTGAGTGTCTGCCTTTTGCTCAGGGCATGATCCCAGGGTCCGGGATTGAGTCCCACATCCGGCTCCCCACAGGGAGCCTACTTCTTCCTCTGCCTGTGTCTCTGCCTCTCTGTCTCTGTGTCTCTCATGAATAAATAAATAAATCTTTAAAAAAAAGAAGAAGAAGAATGTGTTGGGCTATGAGAGCCCCAGTAAGACCTCTGACTCTCAGGACTTAGGGCAGGGTAGGCTTTCTACTGGAGGTGAGGTAGCTAGGTAAAGATGGGAGTAAGCAGAAAGTTCCACGTGAAGAAAGGTTAATGTGAACTGAAAGAAGAGCATAACGTGTGCAGGACTGTTAAGGCCAGTCCAGGGTCAGGAGCCCAGAGTGGTGGGGGGCCATAGCTAGGGGAACACGATTGGTGATGATGCTTGGGGCCCAGCCTGGCTTCCCTTAGCACTGGCAACCCTGGAGACAGGACAGCAGCCACCCTGGGGAGTACAGAAGAAGATCTGTTCTCTCCCTGTTGGGGGATGGCTGACTGAGGGGTTTGGTGCAGCATCCAGCATAGAAACCAAGTCAAGTGGTGGGGGTTAAGGGAAGGCTGTGGTGGAAACACCTGGAACTAGGGACATAGAGCTACTAGACACACCCAGTAGCAGGATCAAGTCCAGACATACTGCCTGGCCAGCTGGAACAGGTGAGCAGTGACTTGAGCTTATGGTGTGACAGAGAAAGGGCTGAGATCTGCCATGATTGCCAGAGGTCCTAACTCAGCAGATCTGTTGTTCTTTGGGTATGACCACCCTGTTCACCAAAAGGGACACTTTGTGGAGATTCTGCTCTATAGTCACACTTAGGCGCAGAGAGCCATTCTTACTGTTTGCCTCAGACCTTGCTCATTCAGGCTGAAACCTTGGCTTGGTTCACCTGACCAAGATGGCTTTTTGGCCAGGACACAACATTTCTTCATCACTCCTTGGACACCAATGAATGAAACCCTTGGCGCAGAAGGTCAAAGGCCCAAAGGTCCTAGAGGAAGAGTGTTTTCATACATGTGATATAACTATAAATATTGTCACCTTACTGGAAAGCAATTTGGCAATACCTAGGTAATTTTTTTTTAAAGAGAGAGCGTGGGTATATTTGCACAAGTGGGGTCAACAGGCGGGGGGGCAGGGTGGGTAGAGGGAGAAGGAGAGTGTAAATCTCAAGCAGGCTCCTAGCTCAATGCGGAACACAACATGGGGCTCTATCTCAGGACCCTGAGATCATGAGCTGAGCTGAGGTGGAGAGTCAGACACTTAACCGTCTGAGCCACCCAGGTATCCCTATCTAGGTACATTTTAAAGACACATAATGTGGCCCAGCTCTGTTCTACATCTAGCATCGTTCCTACAAAAACATTTGTCTGCATGTGTGAGAATATGTGTAAAAGAATGCTCGTGTGGCATTCTTTTTTTTTTTTTTTTAAGATTTTATTTACTCATTCATGAGAGACACACAGAGAGAGGCAGAGACATAGACAGAGGGAGAAGCAGGCTCCAAGCAGGAAACCAGATGAGGGACTCGATCCCAGATCCCAGAATCACTCCCTGAGCCAAAGGCAGACACTCAACCACTGAGTCACCCAGGTGCCTCCATGCAGCATTTTTTGTAATGGTGAAAAATTGGAGACCACACAAGTGTCCATCACCTAGAAAATAGATTGTGATACTGGGTGGTGATTTCAAATAATTTTTCTTTTAAAGATTTTATTTATTTATTCATGAGAGACACAGAGAGAGAGGCAGAGGGAGGAGCAGACTCCATGCCAGGAGCTTGATGTGGGACTTGATCCCAGGATTCCAGGATCACACCCTAAGCCGAAGGCAGACATTTAACTGCTGGGCGTCCCCATTCCAAAGAATTTAACAGGTTAAATCCAACTACGTGCTTATACATATCACTGCCTCTATTTGCATATGAGAAATTCATATGCAAATGGAATTTTTTTAAAAATTTATTTATTCATGAGAGACACACAGAGAGGTAGAGACCTAGCCAGAGGGAGAAGCTGGGTCCCTGCAGGGAACCTGATGTGGGACTCGATCCCAGGACCCTGGGGTCACCACCTGAGCTGAAGGCAGACCCTCAGCCACTGAGCCACCCAGGCGTCCCTGCAAATGGAATTATATCCCAAACTGTGAGCAGCAGTAACCTCTGGGATGTTGAGACAGAAGGGTGGTGCTGAAGAGGGAGACTTACGCTGTCTACTGAATACATCCATATTGGATTGTTATACAGGCTTGAGTCACTTTGTAATTTTAAAAGTACTTAAACAAAACAAAAGACAAAATATTACTCTAGGGGTGTTTCCTCTTACCCTCATGCACCTTCTCCGGTCTCTGAGGGATGAGGAGCACAGCCTTCTGCCTTCTCTGGGGTAAGGTCTGTCCTCTGATTTGTCTTCTCACGCCAGCCTCCAGAACGTAGAGGAGTCCCTGCGCCACGTGGACGCCACCTTCTTCCTGGGGAAGGTGGGCTTCCTCGCCATGGGTGGTAAGTGCGTCCTGCCCGCGCCCCCGCCGTGTGGCTGGCACCGTGGTAGACTCCTCAACAAGGCCGCCCCGGAGGCCTAAAAGAACATGAGCTTCAGAAAATGACCTGTTGGCGGTCTCTCTGAAAGCAAATCTGAGCAGAGCATTCTGCTGAGATAATTGCTGAGAGTCACCTGGTGGCTCCCTGTGGCTTTCAGAGTAAAATCCCCATCTCCCATAAAGGCCCAGGTTTGGCCTTCCACCTTCCTGTCTGGTCTCATCTCCTGTCACCCTCCTGTTCTTTGGTCAGCTTATTGTTCTCTGAACAAGTCCTGCTGTTCCAGAGACTTTGTAATATTAACAGCAGAAATAGCAGCAGCTAACCTTTCCGGAGCACTCACTGTTACCAGATGTTGTTCTAAAAGTGCTTCGTTTCTGTATCATTTAATCACTTAATCACTTAATAAATTACACACAACCCTTTGAGGCACATATTGTTGTTCTATAGCTGAGGAAACTCTTCACCTGGTTAAGTAACCTTACAAGGCCCATCGCTAAAAAGTGGTAGAGCCAATGTTCGTACCTAGAGAGTCCTGTCCCAGAGCCCACACCCTTAATGATTATATATCACACAGCTTCTCTTGAATGCTCATTTCCTATTTGTCTAGCTAACCCCTAAATCCCATCTCCTGGGGGACACCTCCCTAACTGGCCCTGCACTCTGGGCCCCGGGGTGTCCATCCCGTAGACCTGCCACCTTTCCTCCTATACCAGTGGGGTATCTGAGCTGTCCACCTCCACCCAGCTAAACTGACAAGGAGGGCCTGGCATAGATTCTTCTCAATAAGCATTGATAAGTGGGATTCCTGGGTGGCTCAGCAGTTTAACGCCTGCCTTTGGCCCAGGGCATGATCCTGGAGACCTGGGATTGAGTCCCACTTCGGGCTCCCTGCAAGGAGCCTGCTTCTCCTTCTGCCTGTGTCTCTGCCTCTCTCTCTCTCTCTCTGTCCCTGATGAATAAATAAATAAAATCTTTTAAAAAATAATAATAATAAAATAATAATTAATAAATAAATAAAATAATAAATAAATAAATAAATAAATAATAATAAATAATAAATTAAATAAATTTAATTTAAATTTAAATAAATTAAATAAATTAATAAATTTAAATAAATAAATAATAAATAAATAAATAAAATAATAAATAAATAAATAATAATAATAATAATAAAAAGGAATGCCAGGTCATTCCTACATATTAATTCATTGAATCTCTATAGTACCTCAGTGGGTTGGGGGCTGTTCCCATCCTCATCTTATAGATGAGGAAACTCATGTGTTTACAGAGCACTCTCTCCAAGGCCTTCCAGCTTTATTTTCTAATTTGATGAAAAGAAATTCAAACAGGATGGTCACCCCACTGACCAGTAAGCACCTGAGGCCCAAAGAAGGGTAGCGAGTGAGTTTGCCCAGTGCTTCCTGGCTCGCAGCCACAAGGGTAGACATTTCAGCCTGCAGCACTCACGGCTTCTTTGCAGCTGGGCAGGAGAGCCACTGTAGCATCCATCGGAACACTGTCACGAAGCTGGCCAACACCTACAGAAGCCCTGTATTCTTCTGTGACCTAGAGGTGAGGACGCTGATTGCATGGGTGCAGGGAAAGGGTGGTCAGCACACGGTAGGGTGTGTCGAGAAGCGAGAAGCGGTAGGGTGTGCCCAAGCGAGGGGGTCCTGACGTGAAGACCACAAGATCCTGATTTGAATCCTGGCTTCTCTGCTCATTGGCTGTATCTTGGGTGGATCAGTCACCCAAAGAGTTGGGGTACACACAAGTAAAGTAGGGCGATGATATGCTTTCAGCCTGAGTGCCTCTCAGATGCCAGGTGCTATGGCTTGTTACCTTGCTTTTTCGTTTGCTTTGTTTTCGCTCATAACTCAGTCTTGTGTATATATATGTGGATCCTCATTAATCTCTCACTCTCCTGCTGGCTGTAAGTGCTATGACGCCAGGCATCTTGTCTGTTATATTAACCAGTGCTGCCTCATGTCCTCCCACAGTCAGAATGTCCACTGTCCCCCTTATGCCCGTGGACTGCAGAACTGGTCCAGTCCCAGCCTGGGGCAGGGCATCCAGCAGGCAGCCAGAATGGTGGGGGAGTGGGTGGGTGGGTAAAGGGTTGGAGGGATATCTATGGTGTCGGTTCTACCCCAACCCACTTTTTTTTTTTTTTAAGATTTTATGTATTCATGGGAGACACAGGCAGAGGGAGAAGCAGGCTCCCTGAGGGACCCTAATGTAGGACTCGATCCCGGAACCCTGGGATCATGCCCTGAGCCAAGGGCAGATGCTCAACCACTGAGCCACCTAGAGGCCCCTACCGCAACTCACTTCCGTTGGTGTTTGTCATAGGTTTCTCATAGGTGATCCTAATTATGAGCATAGCAGAGCAGATTTCTATTTTGCTGATAAATTTTGCTCTTTAGCTTCTCTTTCTGCAGTATGAATCCAGACTTTTTGCTAAAAGTGCTCAGCAGCTGCTCTCTCTATGAGGACTACAGAGGGCTCCCGGGGCCTGGGCTGCTCCACCTGTGTACCCAACCTGCTCGGTTAATTTTGGGGTCTGTTTATTGGTTTTGAGGTTCATTTCTGCTCTGTCCTGGGTCTTGCACCTGTTCCCAAGGCAAAGAGATGTAATGCAGAGAGAACTGAGTCAGCATCCTGTCCCTTACCACCACCCAGACCTGGGGTTCTTATTCACAGGTTTGTGGACCCCTCTGAGGGTAGAATTCAGGGAACCTGTGGGTAGAATTCAGGGGATCTGTGAACTTGTATGAGAAAAAAATACTTCTTTCTCTCCCACTAAACTCTATGTGAAATTTAGCATTATGAATATAGGCAAGAGATATCAGTAGTATAGCAGGGGCTGGGGCTGTCACCAACAGAAATGACAGATGTTTCCATCTCATATGCAGATGGACAGATCCCCTTATTCAGTGCATCAATAAAGATGCACGTACCACTCTGTCACTAATTCATTTTTCATATTTGAGGACTATTTTAGTCAGCACTCTGATGCCACGGATAGGACGCTGAGGCCTGGGATACACCCAAAGTGCCTGCCCTTCTAGGCTTTCCTCACAGCATAGCCCAGATCCCAAGACCCAGAGAAGAGAGGCAACTTGCTCAGTCATCTAGTTAGTATGTTAGTGGTAGAGCCGGCGGGTTTGCAGGCTGCTGTCTCCTTCCCTTCTTAGCCTGATCTCAGTGGCTTTGAACAAGTCACTTCGCCCACATGCAGCCCTCATCTCCTTATGGCTAAAGGGGAATCATAATCTGCTCCACAGCTCGGGAACCTTAGGCAGCCCCGGCTGTGGTGCCCCCTACCTGGTGCTTCTCCTTGTGCAGTAGGTGCAGTTCTCCTTGTGGCCAGGAGGTGGCAGGCCACACCAGCTCCTGGGGGCTCCGGGAGCCCGAGCCCTCCAGGAAAAGGCCCGCAGCTGCGATCTGTTTCCAGCAGCAGCTGGCCTGCCCACAACTAAACCTGGCACTCGCTCAGACCAAGCACTGCGTGTTTGGACAGTCATCACTCCTCGTGTCTGTGCAAGCCTTTGTAGGGCACACTCTGCATATTTAAATTTGAGCCTCACCATATTTCAAGGCCTTGCCTGGTTTAACACATGAAGAAACACATTTGAGAAGTTGGGGGATTTGCCCAGTGAATGTATTTCCGAGCACCGCTGATGGGGCCTGTGCTGTTCCCTGACACACACAGATGAGCAGGCATCACGCCTGCCCTGGCAGAATCGGGTAAGCTAGACCACCAGGCATGGTGTGCAGCAGCAGTCGGACGAGTACAGACCTGGGAGCCTGGCAGTAGGATGAGGTCCTTCCTGCAGGTGATGGGAGCAGTCTGATGTGGTCAGACTTGGGTTTGGGGGGCCACATCTCTGGAGTGTGGCATGTGGAGGAGGCCTGGCCGGAGACGAGGCTTGGGGTGGAGGCCGTAAAGTGTTAGAAAATGGGGATGTGGTGCATCAGGTGGTAAAAGCAGTCAGGTTTAGTGGGATTGACAGGAATTACTGTTAAAAAGGCCTTTATGGGCTTGAAGAAGGTAGGAAGGTAGGCAGGCCGTGGAGACTCTTGGTGGAGGAGCACAGAGGCCAGAGAGACAGCAAGTGCAAAGGCCTGGAGTGTGGGACTTGCCTGGTGTGTCCAGGGTCCCCCACCCCCACCCCAGGGAGGCTTAGGGCAGGAGCACAGCAAAGAGAGGGCACAGTAGTAGTTGGTGCATCAGAGTGACTTCGCCGAGCAGGAGGGCCTGGTTGGTCTTTTTTTTTTTTTTTTTTTTTATTTATGATAGTTACAGAGAGAGAGAGAGAGAGAGGGAGAGAGAGGCAGAGGGAGAAGCAGGCTCCATGCACCGGGCGCCCGACGTGGGATTCGATCCCGGGTCTCCAGGATTGCGCCCTGGGCCAAAGGCAGGTGCTAAGCCGCTGTGCCACCCAGGGATCCCTCTGGTTGGTCTTAGTAAGGGCGGTGGCTTTCACTGAGTAAACCTGGATGGAGCTGCAGGGAGGGTGCGGGGGCAGGGAGGGATGTGGCCTAACATGGGCCTTATTTTTATTTTTCTGTTTATGTGATGCGGGTCTACGTGGATCCCTCCAGCTGTTGGGAGAAGAGTGTGTGGAAGAGAAGCAAGGGCAGAAATGAGGAAATGTCCCGGAGGCTGTTTCTGGAAGAGTTAGGAGTGGCCTGGGCTCAGTGGTATCTGGGGAAGAGGAAGACAGGACAGTCTGCAATACTGGGTATTTCCAGGGTGGAACTAACAGATGTGCCCGTGACCTGGGGGTGAGACATGGGATAAAGGAGACTCAGGATGGCCCTGGAGTTTTCAGTTGAGCAACTGTTAGAATGTAGGATAGAGGTGTCTTTGGCTGAGATGGGGCAACTATGGCAGGGACAGGTTGGGAGAACCCTCAGGGACTCCCCTGGGGACATGCTAATAAGATCAGGGTGTCTGTCAGATGTCTACCCAGAAATCGAGTAGGCAACCACACATGTGTGTCTGATGTTCAGAGGAAGGGTCTGGAGATATAATTTGGGTATCGTGGGCAGTGAGATGGTTTTAGATCCCGGAACTGGATGAGGTCACCAGGGTGTGTGGGGGGGAGAAGCCTTGCACAGGCAAGGCCGAGGCCGGGGCAGCACTTGGATGTGTGACAGGAAGGAGCAGCCTATGAGGCAGGAGGAAGGACCAGATGAGTGTGGCGTCCTGGGGGCAGGTAGAAAGCATTCCAGGGAAAAGAGACTCAGTGGAAATGACAGCTGCCTCTGGATTTGGACCGAGAAGTCACAAGTGACAATGGCAGGGAGCAAGAGCCGGGGGACTGAGGGTGCCTGGTCTCTAGTTAGGGCGACTGGTTGGATGGTGATGCCCACTTCCCCAGGGAAAGGGGGCGCAGGGGGAGGACGAGATGCTTCCGCCGCGCCCGTTGACAAGGGAGGGCGGCTGAGCATGGTTTGTCCTTCACCAGGCACTGACATGGCGCCTCCTTTGCTGCGCTTGCTGGCACCAGGCCCGGGGACAGAGTTGCTCACCCTACCCGACCCGACCCCACCGGCGCCTCTGGGCCCCTGCCTTCCAAAGCCCTGATGAGGGAACTCTATGTTGGCACACCCCCCATCCCCATGAGGGCCTCTGCCCTCTTTTCCATGCCTGGGACTGTCTTTCTCAGCTCCCAGGTAAGGAGCCTTCAGGGCCTCTGCCTCCTGGGCGGTGGTTGGAAGTAGCTCTGCTTCACATCCCAGCTCAGCGGCCACTAGACCCTCCTTCGCCAGCCCTGCTTGCTAAGCTTTGTTTCCTCTGGAGGAGGGGTCATCGTCTGACGCGTCCTGGAGGGTGTCTGGAGGTTCTGGAAGCTGGAGCAGTTGGAAGCTGCTCGGTGAGGCATGCTCTGGACAGGGGCATGGCCGTGACGGGCAGTGGTGCCCAAAGCTGGCCCCACAGCTCAGCTTCCGCTCGCCTCTGGCAGCCTGTGCGGCTACTCTGAGTAAGGGGAGTGGGGCACGTTGCCCTGGATCAGCCTCACTACTGTCCTCTAATCTCCCCCTGCAGAGGGAAGGCTTTCGAGCCACTGTGGCGCAGCGCCTGGTACGCATGCTGCAGATCTGCGCTGGCCACGTGCCCGGCGTCTCAGCCCTGAACCTGCTGTCCCTGTTGAGGAACTCTGAGAACCCCGCCCCGGAGGACCTGTGAGAGCCGCTGGCCCCCAAGCTGGCCCTCCCTGCGGCCTGTGACTGCCCTGTGCAGTCAACTTCCACTGTTGTCAAAGACTGGGTCAGGGCCTGACAGGCTCAGGGTCAGCAGTCATTCCCTGCACGGCCCAGACTCCTCTGCGCTGCAGCAGGGAGCCCAGCGGGTGGGCTGCAGCCCCCCCCCCCCCCCCATGCTCACCGCAGCAGAACCCTGTGTCTTCATCCATCTGCCGGGCTGCATCTCCACTTCAGGCTTCATTTGAACAAAGTGTCCGTGGCTCAAAAAAAGTTTGAAAACCCCTGGTCTCCACCACCTTGATTTTGCAGATGAGGACACCGACTCTGGACAGTTAGGAGGGTCGGGCAGCGGGAGCTTGGACTCTCTGACCCAATCTGACCCCACATCCTAGCCTTGCCGTTCCTACAGAGCCTGCTGTGGCCTCATAGAGCCTTGGTTTCCCCAGGCGTGTAATGGAGATCGTTCTGTTGACCTTGTTGCGGTGTGAGACCTGAATGAAATGACAGGTGACAAGCCTGCTGTTGTATTTCTCTGTCCGCTTGTAGCCCATAATCCGTTGTATTAGGGCCTTGCACCGTCCCAGCTCAGCACTCAGTGAACAGTAACTATTGTTTGAAATCACAGAGCTAGGTTCAAAAGCTGGTGTGAACCCAGAAATTACACTCTTTATGAATTGGTAAGTTTGTGGGAATCGTGAGAAAGGCTGTCTAGAGGGCTGGCTCCCACCTTGGTGGCCAGAGGTTGTGCCATGACTATGGCTCCCCTTCCCCTTTGGGTCTAATGAGAATTTACAGAAGTGCCAGGGTTGGAATCCAGAAATCGGGTCAGCCAGGTTGAGGCCACTGCCACTCCCCTATGGGCAGCACTGGGTACATGGGGTCTGGGGGATGAGACAATGGGAGGAGAGCCAGGTTGGGGCTCCCTTGGACCATGATGTGCCCTCTACCCACACCCGGCTTGGGCCAGGACCTGCCTGCATCTTTGGGCCTCAGGAGCCCTGCCTGGTGCCCTGGGTGGGGCCAGCCCCGGAGCATCTCTGCTCTGACATGCTGTCACGGATCACGGCCGGAGCCCATGCTCTATGAGAAGGGGGGCCGGCTTGGAACTCATGGCAGGCGTCACGAGGGTAGACATGCAAGCCTTGTGCCTTAGAAAGCAGCTGTCAGGAAGGGCAGTCTCAAGGAGCCACTCCCACATGCTGGGGTCCACACTTCAGGACGGGCCTGCAAGGTGCCCGTTAGCACAGGGGCAGGCCTGGTGGAGGAGCGGGCGAGGAGCAGGATAGGAACACTGCCCGAGCCAGGAAGAGCACAACTGTAAGGCTGGGGCTCCTCGGCGCTGAGGAAGGGAGGCCAGCTTCTGTGGTGAGGCTGCCGTGTCCAGGGCCGAAGGAAGAGGCCGAGGTGAGAAGTAGAAGTGCGTGTTGGTCTCTGAGAGGATGGGCAGGATCGGATCGGCAGAGGTGCCTCCTGGGAACCAGCCTTGTCTTCAGCCCCTCAGTAGCCTGGGCCATAAAGGGTGGGGCTTTGCAGGACAGAGTGGGGGGCGAGCAGAAGTAGGGTGGTTCTGGGGAGCTGATGGAGCACAGGATCCAGGCGGAGAGGTGGGGTGTGGACCGTAGCCTGCCTGCCTCTGCCAGGCACATCACGTTGACAGGAGAAGGTCCTCCCCATACCCCTGAGCCTCCCCCCAGCCAGCATGGGGCGCACGTCTCTCTGGTCCTTGTGCCATGTTTTCTGTGCCACCTGGTGCCATTTAACAAGAGAAGTGGCATCACACTCCAGCTGAGGATCTGAGAGCCTTCCAAGTGCCAGGGGAACGTGATGCTGCTCCTGTGCCAGCCGCCGGGAGCTTGGCCGGGGCCCAGGAACCCAGAGGCTGCCTTGGCCCCGCGCAGAGCTGAGCAGCCCCTGCCCGGCAGTGAGCAGGTCTCCAGGCCCGCCACCCCCGCCAGGGAGCGCAGCCACTCTGCACCTGCGGGGCCGGTGACCGGGGACATCTTTATGCCCAGTGCTGCCTGGTTGGTGCCTGGTGCTGTGGTGGCAGGGAGGGAGCTGGGAGACGCTGCACTTGGCCTCATGACCTTAGGCAAGTCAGCTGTCCTCCACCAGCCTCAGTTTCCTTGTCTGTAGGAGGAGGTCGGGCTAGTTTTTAATGCCTTTCTCCTCAGCTGGTCTCAGGTCCGAGCATAAGCCATTAGTTTAAACAGATGTCAGACTCTCAGGCTGGCCTTGGTCACAAGATGGTCACATTGGGGGCAGTTTTGGGGGTGGGCTAGCTGTGTGGATGGGTGGGCAGCCTGAGGCTCCAGGAGAAGATGCCTTTCTGCTGAATCTGGGAGCTGCTGGGCCCCTGCTGGCTGGGTATTGGGGTGGGCCCTGCCTGTGGGGAGGGGCCGGGCTTGCTCAAGGTCACAGCCTGTTTTGTTCCTTGGGCGACCCCAGGGAACTCACTTCGTAGGAGATGGCCGGGCCTGTGGCCTGTGTGTCCTGGCCCCGGTCTAACGCTGTTTCCTGCCCCAGTGAGGAGGGGGCTCTGCAACCTGGCACCTGTGTCTCCTTCACCCCTCGCTGAGCAGAGGCTGGGGTGGCCTCGGGCTGCAGCTCCCGACAGGGCAGCCTGGTCACGGAGGGGAAGTCGTGCAGTGGGAAAGGACCCAGCCTGTGAGTCTCACTGACTTGGGGTCTGTGGCCAATCTGCAGTGTAACCCGAGGCAGGTCACTTCCTGTCTTCCCGTCCCCACAGTCTCTTGAGGTTCTCGTAAGGCTCAGAGAAACCAAAGAGCCTGACGTGCCTGTTGTGCCCGCCCGTGTGTGCCCCGCACAGACCGTCCTGGGGTTGGCTGCCGCTGCGCAGGGGCATGGTGGGCAGGGTGAGTGCTGGGGAGCTCCTGAGATAAAGGCCCTGCCCTAGCCTGGCCCTCACCTCCCACACCTGGTGCTGGGCCAGGCCTGCCTGACGGGACTCCAGCAGAAAGGTCCTCTTTCCACCAGGCACCTGCTGGCTTAACCTCTTTCCCTGGGCCTCCCCTGGGCCACAGTCGAGCGGCAGAGAATCTCGGTGGAAAAGCTTCTCATACACACCTGGAGGCTCAAGGGGTGGAGGGCAGGGACGATGTAGTGGGTTGCCAGGACCTGCCCAAATCGGAGTCCCACCTGAGTGTGACCCTGTGGACAGTCCCTGGGGCCCAACTCTGGGAGGGAGAGAGGGCGCGGAGTCCCAGCGCCCCTGACCTGGGCAGGAGGTAGCCTCCCTTGGGGCCACCCTCTTCCATCAGGAGGAATGCCAAGGCATTCGGGGGTCCCAGGGGCTACTGCTTGGCTACATAATAGCCCTGCAAGGCCAGGCCCAGGGCTCCTGGCACCTGGTCATCCTCTGCTGTGTTAGGCCGCAGGCTCCTTGAGGCCTGGATCTGCCTCCCCGCCTGCTGACCAGGGAGGTTACTCCAGAGATGTGTGTGTAGTGGTAGCAGTGGGGGGAGAGCTCAGGGACTGAGGGGCCGCCTGGCTCGTCCCCGATCCTTCTGAGCCTGCTTTCCTCTCTGTGAAGAGGCAATCACGGTGCCATTTCCCCACAGGTTGAGGCGAGGGGTGTGGGCTCCTGCAGGGCACAGGGCCAGGCAGGCGGTCAACCCGTGCTGAGCACTGCCGTTTCCTGGGTGACTGT
Organism: Vulpes vulpes; assembly: GCF_048418805.1. Classification (NCBI taxonomy): domain Eukaryota; kingdom Metazoa; phylum Chordata; class Mammalia; order Carnivora; family Canidae; genus Vulpes; species Vulpes vulpes. The sequence continues at coordinate 53,726,557 of NC_132795.1, forward strand.
GCCATTCCCTGGGCCTTGGTCCTGGGGGTCACTCTTGCCTCCATCCCTCTGTGCCAAGATCTCACCAGGCCTTCCCTGACTCTCAGGCCCTCCCTGACACCCTTCCCTCCTGAATTTTTCTCCCCAGCACTTCTCAGCCCCTCACCTACTATATGGTTTCCCCATTTGGATTTTGTCTCTGTGCTTCCCTGCCGTCTCCCCAGAATCTAGAACAGTGCCTGGTGCACAGCAAGTCTCAGTGAGTGAGTGGTGACTGAATGGAGGAGTCTGCTCGTGGGTCCGCCTGAGCGTCAGCAGCCTGCAGGGAGACCCAGAGCCCGGCCCTTGTCCCCGCTGCTGTGGGGTGCCTTGAATGGGGCCTGAGGGAGGTGCAGCCCCTGGGGAGGCTCCCTGCTCTTCTGCGCCCCACCCCAGCCTTCAGCCTAGCCCCCAGGAGGCGCAGACTGCTCCCTGTGGCTGAGACGCTGAGGGGCTGGGGTCTGGGGTCTCCATTCTGATCTCACATAGATGGCCTGTGTCCCCCATCCCGGGGCCGTGTTCAGACCTGCTGGGGAGCCCTGCCCTGAGGCGTGCTGGACTGTGCACACGTGCATGTGTGTACATGTGTGTGCATGTGTGTGTATGGGCACGTGGTGGGGGCGATGAGGGAGCTTGGGCCTGTGAAAACCTGGACAGGGATTTTATAACCGCTTCATGGAAGGGGGTCAAGGGGAGAGGGGCTGGGGGCGCTCCAGCCTCACCAGGACTTCGTGTGGATCCTCTGCCTCTCCTGCCCCTGGTCCTGTCCTCACATTCTTCCCGCTGTCCCCCAGTGAGAGGGGCTTCCTCGCAGTGTCCTATTTGCCAGCGCCAAGTACATGAAAAAGGGGTCCTTGCCCTGGGGCCCCTGACCACTCCTGAGACAAAATACAACCAAATATGAAGGAGAGAGCCCACAGGGCAGAGGAGGGCAGGGAAGTCCCCAGAGCAGCTCCCACTGTGTGGCCCCTTTGATGAATCACAGAACCTGTTTCCCCGCAGGCACTTGCCTGACAATTTAAAGGCACAAAACAGGATGGGATGAAAAAGTAAAAAACCAGAACAGGCTCCCTCTGGGGACAGCAGGGAAATGCCCCTCCTTACTCATAGACTTCTGTATTGTTTGAGGGTTTTTTCATGAGAGTGTGTGCAGGTATTACAGAATTACAATTAAAAATGATGTTCACGTAAGGAGTACATCCTGGAGCTCCGAGCACTTTCACATCTAGGTCTGGGGAGCGGGGCCTCGGTCTCCCCCGGGAATGCCCCCCCACTTAGCACCCAGCGTGTCCCACCGGCAGCTTCCTCCTTGCCCCCACCCCAGCCCCAGGCATGAAGGGCACAGGCCACGCTTCACAGGCGGCCGGGCACAGGCCCTGTCCTGGCTGCCCCGACGCTGGGTCATCCCTGGCCCCTCAGAGCCCCTGCCTCACCATCTGGAAACCCAACATCATAGCACCGCCCGTGTCCGGACCACTGGGAGGGTGTTTTGGGGGGAATTTGAGGGACAAAGATCATCAGAGACTCCTTTTCCTCCGAAAGACCCCACATTAGTTATCTTTGTAAAACACTTCATCAGTGAACGAGAACATGAGAACACTGAGTGACACTCCGTGAGATGGGGTTTCAGCAGCAAAGTCCCTTCTTTCCTACTCAGTAGCTTTGAGGTGATGATACCAAAGTGTTTAAAACTATCAGGTTCTGGCCTGGCTCAGTCGGTGGAGCGTGAGACTTGATCTCGGGGTTGTGAGTTCAAGCCCCACGTAAGGTGTAGGTATTATTTAAAAAAGTAAAATCATAGGGTGCCTGAGTGAGCGAGCATGAGACTCATGATCCAGGAGTCCTGGGATCGAGTCTCACATCGGGGTCCCCACAGGGAACCTGCTTCTCCCCCTCTGCCCGTGTCTCTGCCTCTCTCTCTCTGTCTCTCATGAATAAATAAATAAAATCTGGGCAGCCCGGGTTGCTCAGCGGTTTAGCGCCGCCTTCAGCCCAGGGCCTGATCCTAGAGACCTGGGATCGAGTCCCACATCGGGCTCCCTGCATGGAGCCTGCTTCTCCCTCTGCCTGTGTCTCTGCCTCTCTCTCTCTGTGTCTCTCATGAATAAACAAAATATATATTAAAATAAAATCTTAAAAAAAGAAATAATAATCTTGACTTCAGAGATGTAACCCCAAATAAGGAATCTGCTGAGGATTTAACCTAACATTTATCACCTTGGTCTGTTGGGGAAATTTCTCTTAACTGTGAAGTCGGGATTCAAGGCCTCCCTCTGCTTCTCATTCAGGAGTCGCAAGTGACAAGGTTTTTCCGGGGTCAGGCACCTGCACACACCACCGACGCTAATCGCACACGCCTTTCGCCATGGCCTGTCCCTGACACGTGCCCTCCTGGGCCCTAGGAGGCTGCAGGTAGATCACCACTCTGCCCCTCTGGCTTGGGCCCCTGAAGGCCGCCTCCCCTGCTTTGTGCTGGAGCAGGTGCAGCTGCCACATAGAAGTGGCTCCTGTAAGTGACCCCAGACCAGCCCCACGGGCCACTCTCTCCCAGGGACACCATCCTCACTCCAGGTTCCCACAAGACTCAGTCTGCTCTGCCCAACGACGGCGTGAGGGTTAACAAGGTGCCTGGCCCCGTGTAAGGGCTCCCAGGCAATACTGGCACCACCAGTGATGGGGGTGGCGATTCCGCCCCCCCTCCTCTCTGGGCTCCCGGCCCCCCCACCCCCTCACCACACACCCACACTCACACCCACACCCACCACCCCAGACCCACTTCTCCTTTGCAGCTGCCCTGACGCCTACACCTTCCTGCCCTGGAGTTGTTGGGCCGTGGGCAGAGGACGGAGAGGCAGTGGGCCAGGGCTCCTGGATGCCGGCCCACCCAGGGGGCTGCCGGAGTCCCTCGAGCCAGAAACCCCGGGCCAGCCTTGCTCCCCTTGCGCCACAGCATCACTCTTTGGTTCTAGATGGTTCCCCTGCTCTGGACCGTGGAGTCCTGTCTCCAGCTCCACAGCAGCCAGAGACACGGTCGCTTCTGCAGCACAGCTCAGAGCATCTCTCCCTGTGCTCTGGTAGGGGCTCCCCAGGGCCCAGGAGCCTGAGGTGGAGGCCCAGAGCACCCCTGCCTCCCCTCCTTTGCAGCATCCCCTTGCCTGTCTCCAGACTCAGCTTTCCCCTCTTCCCCCTCTTTGCCTTTGCCCTCACCAGCGTCGTCTCTGCTGGAAGCGTTCTCGCCCCCTCGCAGCTGCCAAATCTGCTCCTGCCCCATCCGGGTCCAGGCAGCCCCTGCCTCTGCGCTCCCCAGCCCTGAGCTGGGATGGCCGACCCCATCCCCGCCGAAGCTCTCTGCCAGCCCCTGCAGACAGCAAGGGAGGCAGGAGGGGCCTGTGTGTGTGTGTCTGAGGCTCAATCTGAGAGACATGGGTGACGGGCCAAACACCAGAGAGTAGAGACAGAAGGGACCCCAGTGAGACTCAGAGGCAGACAGGCCAGGACACACATAGCCCTAGGACCCATGGGTCTTGGTCTCTCTGTTCATCTATTGATTGGAGTCTCTCCCTCCTGCCTCGGATCTGGGGATTGAGCTGTCTGTCCTCGGGCCCTCCGCCACCGTCTCCCTCCCCCCACTGTGTCCTCTACTCCAGCCAGAGCTTCCCCACTGTCACCCAAGTCTGACTATGGTGCTGTCTGCTGAAAGCCCTGCGTGGTTCCCTGGCTCCTTAACCCTCAGCCACGAGTCCAGCCCAGCCCCGGGCCCAGCAGTCTCTGGGCCCCATCTCTGTCATCTTCTGTCAGTCATGCTCCCCTAGACCTCGCTCGGCAGACACCTTCTCACCATCACGTCCTTTCTGAAGCCTTCCCACCCCCTCCGTGACTGCTGCCCTGAGGCGCTGTCTCCCCAGCACCCTGGGCACTCAGGAAGCCTTGTGAACCTGGGAAGGGCTGGAAGGAGCCCCAGAGGGGGACCAGGTGAGGTGAGGAGGATACGGCTGGTGGGGGTTGTCTGGGGCTGTGAGCTGGCCTTGGGGAGCAGGACAGAGGAGGCCACCCAGAGGTCCTGACTGCAGGGGCGCATTCTCTACTGCCCAGGAGCGCGGGGTCTGCGCCCCAGCACAGGGCGCGCCCCAGCACAGGGCCCGCCCAGCAGTCGTCTGGGGGTGATGGTTGAGTGGTTGAATGGAGGAACCACAGGTAGAAAGAGAAGGTGTGGGGTGCGGGGCCTTGCGAGTGGTCCCACCCCAGCAGGCAGGAGGGTGGGGCGGGGCCCAGTGGGTGGCGGCCCCTCCCGGTTTCCTCCTCTGGGAGCCGAAGCCAGGCTCAGTCCCCCGCGAGCGAGCGCTGGGCACGGCAGGCAGCATGGGCAGCGACAGGAGAGGCGCGCGGGGCCCGCGGGGCAGGAGCCCGCGGGGCAGGGACGGGCCGGCCCCCACGCGCTGCGTCCAGGCCGAGTGCTTTGACCCTCTGGTCCGAAACTGCGTGGCCTGCAAGCTGCTCCGGACGCCAGAACCCAGACCGGGTAAGAGCCGACCCACTCAGCCAGCTGGTCAGCAGGGGTGCAGCCCTGGGAAGGAGGGGGAGGGGCCCCCACCCGGCAACCTGCGGGAGCCGCAGGCCACCCGGGACGGGGGCGGGGCGGTGACTGGTTTGATGGGGGGCTGCAAGCGGAGCCTCGTGGGGACCGGCGGTCACCATGTGGCCCTCACCTCTCCCTCTCTTGCCCTTCCCCCGCCCCCCCCCGCCGGCCCTCCCTCCCCCTCCCCCTCCCCCTCCCCCCTCCCCGGGCCCAGCCTCGCCTCCCTCCGCCCCTCCCCCTCCCCGTCCGCCCCTCCCCTCCGCCCCCTGCGCCCCCTCCCCGTCCGCCCCGCCAGCAGCCGGGCCCAGCAGCCTGGCGCCCGGGACGGCGCTGCAGCCGCAGGAGTCGGTGGGCCCGGGGGCCGCCGTGGAGGCCGAGGCCGCGCTGCCGCTGCCCGCGCTGCTCTTCGGCGCCCCCGCGCTGCTGGGCCTGGCGCTGGCCCTCGTGCTGCTGGGGCTGCTGGGCTGGAGGTGGCGGCGGCGGCTGCGCGCGGCGGCTCCCCCGGGGGCCCCGGACCCGCGCCCGCACCCGCACCCGCACCCGCGCGGTAAGTTCTGCGGGGCGGGGGGCAGGGAGGCGGGGCCGGGGCGCTCGGGAGGTGTGCAGCGGATCGGGCCGGTTCCCCGCGGGAGGGACGCAGCCCTGGCCCCGGAGCCGCCGGAGCCCCACACAGGAGGCCCCCGCTTCTGCACTTCCTGTCCCGAGGGCCCAACACATGCCACCCTTCCCCATCCCTGCCGGGCTTCGGGATTTTTCTCAGTCCCGGGCGGTCCCTCCACTGAGGCTTCCAGAACAGGGGTGGGGAAAAGCTGTGAGCCTCCCTGACCTTGCCTTCCCTGCCCCCCCTCCCCCAACTAGAGACCCTGGACAATGTCATCATCGTCCCCCCGGGACCCCTTGATGCGACAGCTCCCGTGTGGCCTCCGGCTGGAGAAGACCCAGCCAACACCCCGCCTGCCCACAGCGTCCCTGTGCCAGCCACAGAGCTGGGCTCCACCGAGCTGGTGACCACCAAGACAGCTGGGCCTGAGCAACAGTAGCGCTGGAGGGGCCAGGAGGTGGCCCCTGTCCTCTCTGTGAGCTGTCAGCCAACGGCCTGGAGGGTGGACTCAGGTCTTCATCACAGGGGCCACCTGCCCCTCTTCTGGGAACCAGGCTGCTCCTCAGCTAACCCTGCAGAACCACAGACTACAGGCCACAGGGCTCGGGTGGCGCAGAGCCTTTGGCTTCAAACCAGACCATCTCTGGCAGCCCTGGAAGGTTGTGGCTGAGCTCCTGTGCTTTTGAGTGGTGGGGGCGCGTCGCGTAGGAGGTTTTTCTTTCAGTGCCAGAAAGCCACCGTAAACCAGAATGAATCTAGGAAGTGGATCAAGTGGGAGGATGCTTAATTTATAGCTGGGTGTTGTATTTCTTTAATACTTGCTCTCAGAGTTGTCCCGCTTTTAACTGAGGCGAATGGCAACCACAAGTAACCAACTGACTGGTTTGCTTCAGGATCTAATACAAGATGATTTGATTTTAACAAATAGCCTGGGTTGTGCTAATTCTCAGGTATCTGTACCCGAGGGTCAACCCTGAGCTTGGCCCAATCTTCTAGGACCTGCGATGCCATTTTCACCCTCATAGCAGCTCCCAGAGCCCCAGGCTTGCGCTTGGGAGGAAGTCTGGAGCTCCTCTGGGGCTGAACTGCGCACTCACCCTGGAGGCACACTGCCAGGCATCTCTGTCAGAGGCCACCTGGAGTCCCAGCTGCCTTCAAGGCACACTCAGCTGTACTCAGGGAAAGGCCCAGGATCCTCAAGAGGCTCCTTTGTTCAGAGGCCAGAGCAGGCCTGTGGCCTTGAACCAGCCTGACCTGACGTCCCTTGAGCTCCCTCTCTGTATGGCCTGCACTCCTCAAGCACTAGGTCCCAATTGCCATGGTCACTTGGCCATTCTCTGCCAGCCCCTGGGGTCACCCATCATCCTGGTGGATTTGGTCCTCTGACAACAGCACCCCTTGCTCTCAGAATTCGGGTGAGACCATCTCCTCCAGTGGGCCACGCCGTACTGGGTCAGGCACTGCCTCTCCTGCTGGCCCTCCTACACGGAGTTAGAACCTCCTGACCCGGACTCTGTCCAGGACACTCCTTGGAACGTGTTGTAGTTTAGCACTCTCAGGAGAAGCACGGACTAGGAGTCAGAAGATGGAGTTTGGGGTACCATTAGGGCCTTGGCCATGTGCTGTTCCATGCGTCAGCTGCCTTCTGCCCACCCGTCCCTGACCTGCCCTTCCCGCCCCCCCTTCTCAGCCTAGAAGATGGTCTGGAGCCCCCAAATCCTGACACCCACATTTAAGTCTCCCCAGCCACCCTGTCCCTGAATGCATCCCAGGTGCCCCTCCCCCCGGGCTGCCAGGTGGCTGGGGCAAGGTCAGGTGGCCAGGCCTGTAGGCAGGAGGGTGGGAAGCAGGCCCAGGATGGGCCAGACATCCACTCCCCTTTGTCTCAGGATTGGGGAGCCTGGGCTGTTCCTGGCCCCTCGATCTCCAACTCACCTTTTCCACCACAGCCGCAGGCTGGGCCCTGGAGGTACAACAAGTGGGCAAAACCCCTCTGGGGTCCAGACATGCAAACCTCTGGCCCCACTATGTCCCAGCCAAACCCCAGCTTCCTCTCTGGTCTCGGTTTCCATTTCTGAAAAGTTGTTGTGGGGGTGGGGGGGGTTGGATGCAATGTGCTCCTCCAGGCCTATGGCCCTCAGAGGAGAAGGACTTGAAAGAACCTTGAAGAAGCCTTGTCTTCATTCCCCCATTTTACAGATGAGACTGAGCCCCAGGGAGGGAGAAGGCTCGGCATCATTGCCGTCCAGCAAATAACAGAAGGGTTCTTCCTTGGGGAAGAACCAGGAGGGGGGGAAGATGTGGGCAAGAAGAGGGTCCCGGGAAAGGACCCTACCACTCAGGGGCCTCCAGTCCCTGGTTCTCTGTCCTAATTAGCTTTCTAAGGAGACTTCATGAGGTTACTGCATTTGATCTTAGTGACAGCACCTGGAGGAGGGGCATGAGCATTTGTTTTTGTTTTTGGGTTTTTTGTTTTTTTTTTTTTAAGATTTTATTTACCTATTTCAGACAGAGACAGAGACAGAGAGGACGAGCAGGGGGAAGGGCAGAGGAAGAGGTGAGGGGAAGCCCATTCTGCTGAGCAGGGAGCCTGAGGACCACTGGGTGGGGTGGGGCTCCATCCCAGGAGCCCAAGATCCTGACCTGAGCCCAAGTCAGACGCTTCACTGCCAGAGCCACCCAGGCATCCCTTGTTTGCTTTTAAAAAAGTTTTCTTTTATTACAAAAAAAATCGAGACATATATTTTATAGGCACTTTGGAAAGTTCAGGACAGTAACCTAGGGTAGAGCCCATGGAGAAATGACCCATGATGCAGTGACATCAGGCCCCTGAGACATAGGTTCCATGTAATTGTAACCATCCCACACATATAAATTCATATCTTGGCTGTCATATCTGGTGAGTTTTCTCTTGTCTTTATTTATTTATTAATTTTTTTTTTAGATCTTATTTATTTATTTATTCATAAGAGACACAGAAAGAGAGGCAGAGACACAGGCAGAGGGAAAAACAGGCTCCCTGCCGGGAGCCCGATGTGGGACTCGATCCTGGGATAGGGATCACCCCCTGAGTGAAAGGCAGCCGCTCAACCGCTGAGCCACCCGGGTGTCCCACCTCTTGTCTATAAACCCTTTGCCAGCAAGGTTTTCAACATTTGCAAAGCTTTCCCTTTGAGCATTTGGTTGTTTTGGTGTTTGCTGTCGTAGTTGAGGCAGCAGCATCTCCTTGACATAAATCTTTGCCTGGGATTTTTTTTTTTTTTTTTATGGCCCCTGTCAGTTGAATTGATGTCCTGAAAATCTAGACTAGTTCCAGTCCATGAACAGGGATTAGATGTCCCATTTTGCAGATAGGAACAGAGAGGCCTAGAAGGTGAAAGAATCTGGCCCAAACTATGATATGCCGCGGTGGAGCTGAGCCAGACAGAGGCTTGTGCCCCTGCCCCGAGTGCCTGTGCAGAAGACCAGTGGCCCAAGTGCCCTCCTTGGGAGCAAGCGACTCCAGGGATTGACTCCAGGCTTTACTCCTTGTTTTCATCACTACTCAAAGATTTCTCTGCCCAACCGGTCTCCTTTTGCTGTAAAAAGGACCCAAGATAGACTTTGGAAGAGCTGCCTGTCGGGGTGGGAGCTAAGAGAAGCAGCTCCCCCTCACCCACATCTGTGTTTCTGGCCCGTTTTTTCCTGAAGGAGGGTCTGGTTTCCCTGAGGTCCCCAGGGCCCAGGCAGGTGGAGGCGGAGCTGGCTCAAGTCTCAGTTCCTCCTGGGGCTTCCTGCAGGCACCTTTCACTTCCTGCCCAGCAGCCCTGGGCTCTGGGCTCAGGGTGGGGGTGGGGAGGCCCAGCTAGGGAGGCCAGGGAGGAAAGACCTGACCCCTCACCTCTGGCTGTCTCAGCCCTTCCCTTCAGGAGCTGATGGCATCTCTCGGTGAGCCTGTCTCCTCATCTTCAAAATGGAGCCCAAGGGCCAACGAACTTTCTGATACTAAAGAGGTCATGTGGCAAGTAGGGTCTTCACCCTGGAGGGCCCCCACCTCCTTTCCCTGGGATGCAGACACTTCCTGCCTGGAGTCACCAACCACGAGAGAGAAATTCCTCTGGAAAGTGAGTTTCCCAGAGCTGGTCTGAGGCTCTGGACTCAGCACTTCCCATTCCTACCACTCATCCATGTGCTGCCCCATTGATCACACCAGAGTCGAACACACCTGCTCTGTGCGAGGGCCATTCTGGGCAATGCTTGGAGGTCAGTCTCAGGCCCTGCCATTAGGTCTAGTCCGGTGGGAGAGATGGAGCAGGACACGATGACAGGACAGGGTGATGATCCCTGCCAGGGCCAGGGGGTGCTCCAAGCAGGTTGACTGATCCAGCATCTAGGGAGTGCTTTGGATAGTAGGAAGTATATGCCCTGAGTCTTGCCCAGTTTCCCTACTGGAATGGAGCAGAGAACAGCCATACCTGGTCCAGGGCACTGTGTGTAAAGGTGCAGAGAAGAGGCTGCAGAAGGGTCAAGAAGCAGAGCTCAGGTGGGGAGCTGGAGAGTCAGATACCTTGGCCTGGGAGTGCCAGGTGAGGCTGCATCAGAACCTGGCCTGTGCTCATGCCTGCCCCTTGGCACATGGGGGCACTGTCCTCAGGGAACCCCGGGCGCTTCTCCAGCCCCTCTGGCCACCCTCTGGTCGCAGGGTGGGAATTCAGTCCATTTGCTCTCTTCTGGGTGGCTCAGGCCACATTCCTCCTCACTCAGAGCTGAAATCTGACCTCTTGGGATCCCGGGTGGCTCAGTGGTTTGGGGCCTGCCTTTGGCCTAGGGCATGATCCTGGAGTCCCGGGATCGAGTCCCACGTCAGGCTCCCTGTGTGGAGCCTGCTTCTCCCTCTACCTGTGTCTCTGACTCTCTCTCTCTATCATGAATAAATAAATAAAATCTTAAAAAAAAAAAAAAAAAGGAAAGAAATCTGACCTCTCTCCAATTTGTGCCTGCCCCCCCGCAGCTGCCTGGGGTGACCCCGTGGGTGGAGGTGGGGGTGGGGGAGGAACGACTGCCCAGGGTCCCGCAGAGGGCGGGGTGGGGAGGAGCCGGGAAGACGCGGGTGCCCCTGTCCCCGGGGTCTGTAGGGGTCTGTAGAGCGCAGGCAACGCTGCAGGGGTCCCGGGGCCAGAGGGCCTCTGAACCTCTCCTCCCTCCCCTGGGCTGCAGAGAATCTGGGACCCAGAAGATGACTCCGGGGCAGGCGAAAGTCTATCTCCACAGCTTCTGCGGTCAGCCCAGCTGGTGGCACCTAGACCTGCGGCCGCGGAGCGCCGGGGATAGGGGCTGCCGGACGGAGGGGGCGGGGCGGGGCCAGGGACGGGGGCGCCAGAGGGCCCCCAGCCTCGGGGGAGTGGGAGAGGGGCGGGGCCGCGGCGAGCAGAGGCGCGGGTTCAAGGCCGAGGGGCGAGGAGAAAGGGCTGCACCTGGCGAGCGGCGGGGCCAAGATCACCAGGACCCTCTCCAAACCCTGGATGCAGGGCATGGCCCCGGCTTTGGATCGAAGTGTCTGTGTCAAGGGGTGCAACACTCCCCGCCCCCCTCCTGGCTGTGGGCTCGGAGCCGACCTCAGAATTGTGTCCAGGGGCGGGCAGGCTGCGGGACATGGAGGACTTGTTCCGGTGGGTGGACGCGCTGTGTGGCCTCCGCTGAGCCCTGTCCTCTCTGAATCTATTCCTGTCGTTGGGACTCAGTGGCCAGCTCCAGATTTGCATGTTCACTGGGGCCTCTGCGGGGTCCAGAAGGGAGAGACTCTGGGGGGGTAACCAGCGATTTCCAGGGGTGATGTTGGCTGGGCGACTCCTTGAGGCCGGGGAAGGGCTCGCAGGGGAGAGGGTGAGCAAGGACCTCGGACTGGAGGCTGAGCCCCAGCTCCCCTGCACCTCTTTCCCCCCATCCTGCTCCCCCTCGACCTCAGCCTGGGCGCCCCCTCCCTCCCACAGGCAGCTGGAGCCTGAGTCACAAGCTGCTCTCAGGAAGACAAAGGAGCCATGGGCCCTCCCCTCCCGACCGCTCCCTCCCGGTACTGGCATAGGCATCTGCGCTATCTGTGCTAGCAGGGAGTCCAGAGCTCTCTAGAATCTCTGCTTTTTGGGTAACCCTCCATCATGGAAGAAATGGAAGCAAAATGGGCCTGGGAATGTGACCTTGGAGGCGTGCAGATGGTACCCATGGTGGCAATCACCATCTCAGCAGCCCCGTCAAAAAGGTGCAAGCAGCTCATCTTGCAAATGAGAAAAGAGGCCAAGAAAGGTTGCGGGTCCTATTAGAGCAGGAATTCCAACCCACCTTAGTCTGGCTCCAAAGGGAAGGATAAATAGGTGCCGTCAGTGTGAGGGGCAGGAAGGGCGTTCCAGGAGCCCAGAGCCTGCGCAAGGCCTGGGAGCTCAGGGAGGAGGCAGGGCGCATTAGGCGTCGTCTATCGGAGCCTAGGAACACTTCCCTGGGCCCTGGGCTGGGATCCTCCAGCTGCTCTCTCTCTTTATACTAAGCTGGCCGGAAGGAGCCAGTTTGGGACTCTGCACAGGTTCCAAGCCAGAACTTGGTCCTTCCTGGCTGTGTGCCAGTTACAGCAAGTCATTTCTGCTCACTGGGGCCTGGGTTTGTCTCTAGGAAATCCCAAGTTCCCTGGCCCAGGGCTGGGCAGACTGGTCACTGGCCCACAGTCTAAAATGGGAACATTGAGGCCCGCCTCGAGCTTTCCTAAATGTCCATGACCTCTCAGGACCCGGAGCCTTGCACAGCCAGAGCTGGGCACCAGGCGAGGGCTCAGCTGTGAGGGGAGAACATGTGTGCACAGGCGCATCCACACTGACACACATGTGCGCACACATGTCCATGGTGGAAGGAAGACTCTCATGATCATGCAAGCCCCAGACATGCACTCGAGCTCACAGTCGTGAGCATACTTAGACAGCCTCGTACTCAAGCTGCCAGCACTCAGAGCTGGGGGCGGGGCGGGTGCCCTTCAGGCACATAAATGCGGCTCCTCTGCCCTCCCCGTGGGGCTTGCTGCAGATGCCAGGGGTTATTTTAAGCTTGGATCAATGGGCGATTTTTGGTGACACAGGGTGTGGGGGGGTGGCAGGCAGAGGAGACAAGAGGCAGGTGCTCTGGTGCCTTGCTGTGGAGAGAGACCCCAGGGTCCGAGGAGGGCAGCTGGGCAAAAGGGTCACTCCTCAGCTGCACTGCTCCATTTCTAGATCACCTTGCCCAGCAAATGGCCAGACACCTGAAGGGCAGTGCCAGCTCAATGAATAGCCAAATCCCAGGGCTGAGTCAGCCAGCAGTGGCCTGTCTCTGCATTTGAACCCCCCTCCCCAGCCCCAGGCTGTGTGTTAATATTGAGAGGGCGGTAAGTGCCTGGGATAGGCCTGTCAGATGTGGGCATCTGTGGTTGCTGGCTGACCACCGAACCAGACTGAGACAGAGAGGAAGCCGTGGGTGTGTGGAGGAGCTGGAGGCTGGACATCAGTCCTGGGGGTGGGGGGCTGGAATCCAGCCCCCAGCTCCTGCACTGGGCAAATATATATGGGCCCGATGGCAGCGACAGGGGTGGAAGCTCAGTGGAGCACCCAATGACGCCAGGACAGTGGGGTGAGAGAAGGGTCCAGGGAAGGAACATAACTCAGGGAAGAACATTGGGAGCTCAGGGCCCGGTAGGGTCACCCTACCTGAGAAGGGGCCACAGTCCTGGGAGGATGCGGGGCAGAGAGAAGCCTGCTTAAACCTAGTGCGCAGCAATAGGGGAGGAAGGGGAAGAAGCAGTCACCCTCAGGGCCCCAATAACCAGGAGGGCAGTTTAGCAGGGCGCGGTGGGGGCCCTGATACAAATCAGACAGTTCGTGCCATGGAGTCCTTTCTGGGACTACCCCACCCCACCCCGAGGAAGCAGGAATGAGTGCTCCAGAAAATAGAGCGACTAAATTCTAAACCGAATAATAAATGGAAAGTCTGATGGCAAAAAGTAAACCAGGCACTAAGAAACAGTATGTAAAGTGGGGCATATTTTAGCCTGTTGTCCCTGGTGATGGGATTAAGGCAATTTCATCTCATTGCTTTGCTCATCTATTTTCTTTGTCTCTAAAATTGCAGTAAAGTCTTCTAATGGGGTAGGGTCTTGGGACTGGATCCGGAGAGTTGCCGGTGGAGGAGGAGGGGGGAGGCTACCTCCGGAGGAATGACCCTGAGGGGGAGGGCCTCTCAGCACTGAGACCTGAAAGGTGCCCGTCAGCCCCTCATCTCGGCAACACAGGGACTTGATCCTCCTTTACATGTAAATCCTCCCTCTTGCTCCCTCCACTTCCTCCATTTTAATAAGCTGATCCCAGTCTCCGAGGGAAGACCCGACGCAAAGGGGAGCAGGAAGGAGCCCAAATTCTTTATTTTACAAAAACTAGAGACTAAAGTCACTTCATTTGTTCATTCAGCAGATAGGACGCCGTGCGGGAGCACTGGGGAGAAGTGGGCACCACCGTGGCTCCCCGGGTGCTCCCATCCGGACGGTGGGGGGCATCTTACTGGCCTCTGCCTCCTGAAAGGGATTATGAATCTGCCCGCCCCTCCCCCTCAAGAGTTTTTTATGTTAAGAAGAGAAACAGGCAGAGGGAAGCAAGGTGCCCGGTTCGGTCACATCTCCCAGTTAGATCTAGCTTCGAAAACCCCAGAGAACGGCTCCGCACTGGGTGCACGGTCCGTACCACCTTCCGCCCCTCCTCCCGGGGCCGAGAGGGGACCCTAGCGTCCTGGGGGGCGGGGCGAGGGGCGGATGGCCCCGCCCCCGGCCCGGCCCCGCCCCCTCGCCCCAGTCCGGGTCCAGCCGGATCTCCTCCCCCTACACCTGGGGTAGCGAGGACACCCCGGGAGGACGCGGCCCAGGCCATGCCCATCGCCGCAGAAGTGGGGACACCTCAGGGCCCGAGGCCGGGGTCCACGGGCTTCTGGGACCCGGGCGCGCGCCCCGGGGCTAACGCAGCGCTCGGGGCGGCGCGGGGACGGCCGGCGCTTGGCCTCCGGCAGCGGCTCCGCGCGCGGGTCTCCTTCCCATTTGAGAGGCGGGAAAATCGAGGCGCAGAGAGGCCGAAGGGCCTGCCACCTGTCCCGCTTCTGTGTGGGCCAGAACTGACGGAGAGGGCGGGGAGGGGGCAGGGCGGGGGGGCGGCAGCGACCCTCCGGGGCCTCTCGGTGCCCGGAGTCCCCGCACCTGTAAAGCAGAGGCGCACTCGCGCCCGCCTGTGTCCGAAGTCACAGCGCTGAGAGCCGAGACCCGAAGGCCCTGGGGCCCCCCGTTTGAGGGGTGGCTTGGGGAGGCCTTCGGAGAGGGTCCGCGGCGGGGCGCCCCCTCCCTCCCCTGGCGGCGGCCGCGCTCCTCCCCCGGCCCTGCCTCCCGCCCGCCCGCCCTCCTCCCCCGCCCTCCCCCTCCCCCGCCCGCCCGAGCCGCGCGGAGCCCCAGCCGCAGCCAGAGCGCGGGCAGCGCCGAGCGGGCGGCGGGGAGGCAGCGGTGTCGGGCGGCCCGCCGCCCCCGCTAGGCCCGGGCCACGCACACCCGCCGGCCGCGGAGAGGCCGGGGGCGCGCGGGCGAGGACTGGCCGCCGGGCCCGGGGCGTCCCGGGGTGAGGACGGCCGGCTGGGGTCCGGGGCAGCGCCGGCGGAGGACGCGCCCCCCGGAGGTGCGGCCCCGCGAGCCCTGCGGCCCGGGAGGAGGGCGCCGGCCGCGGAGGCGTGCGGCGGGGCCGGCGCGGTCGGTGAGGGCTGGCGGGGCCGGCGCGGAGGCCGGGCGGCGGGGAGCCGCGGCGCGCAGCCATGCGCCGGGCGCTGTAGCCGAAGGCGCGGGCCCGATGGAGCGGGCCGGGGCGCCGGGGCTGCGCGGCGGCGGCGGGGGCGGGGGCGGGGGCGGGGGCGGGGGCGGCCCGCCGGGGCTCCGGCTCGCGCTCGGGCTGGCGCTGCTGCTGGCGCGGCCGCCGTCGGGCCGCGCGGGGGCCCCCGAGGCGCAGGAGCCCGCGGCGCCCGCCACGGCGGCCCCGGCGGGGGGCGACCGCTGCCGCGGCTACTACGACGTGATGGGCCAGTGGGACCCGCCCTTCAACTGCAGCTCGGGCGCCTACAGCTTCTGCTGCGGCACGTGCGGCTACCGCTTCTGCTGCCACGACGGGCCGCGGCGCCTCGACCAGAGCCGCTGCTCCAACTACGACACGCCGGCCTGGGTGCAGACGGGCCGGCCACCCGCGCGCGCCCGCGACGCCACCGCGCCCCGGGACCCGGGCCGCGAGCGCAGCCACACGGCGGTCTACGCGGTGTGCGGCGTCGCGGCGCTGCTCGTGCTGGCGGGCATCGGGGCGCGCCTGGGCCTGGAGAGGGCGCACAGCCCGCGCGCGCGGCGCACGGTGACCAGGTGAGCGCGCCGCCGGGCCGGGCCGGGCCGGGCCGGGCCGGGATCCCCCCACCCCGCCGCCTGGACAGCCCTCCCTGGCCCGTGGGCGCCCCCCTCGCCATCCTTCATCCTCCCCCGCCCCGCCCCGCCCCGCCCCGTCTGCGAACTCTGGTCCTGTCCGCAGCCCCCTCCTGGTTTTTCCTTCCCATCTCTGTCTCCAGGCCTGTTACTCCCCCCACCCCCACTTCGTGGAGGGAGACAGCTGATACCGTCTCCCCTTGACCTTCCGGAGGGAGCTGGGTGCTGAGCCGCCCTCCCCCGCGGCTCCCTCCTCCTCCGGAGTGGGCGGGAGGGCACAGAGGCCGCACCCAGGAAAGGTCGGAGCCCCACTAGCGGGGGTGGGGGGGTGGGGGCGTGCGCTGATGTAGTGTTGGGCGTCTTGGGCCCCGGGCCCCAGAGAAGCGTAGGGAAGGGAAGGGGCTTTATCTGTAGCTCCCCTCCTGCTTCTTTCCCCACTTCCCTTCCACCCCACCCCCATAGCTGTGACTCAGGCCTGACCTTTCCCTGGGGATAAGGCCTCCCCCACACACCCCATTCAATACACCCCCCCATTCCAGGCAAGGGACAGGGTCTCTCCCTGTGTAGGAAGGCACTGGAAATGTGGGGGGACACAGATTCGTTGTTGCCGAGGCCAGGTGCTAGCTGAGCCTGAGCTTTGTGTTAAGTGGGGTCTTAGCTAGAATGACGACTCTGGGATCCTGTGTCCTCACCTTGGAACTCTCACCCACACCCCCACACTCATGCCCACGTGCTTTGAGGCCTGTGCCTTCCTCACTTACCCAGGTCTGGGCTCCCTGGGGTGTGCGACAGGCTGGTTTTTAGAGGTGACAATGATAGAGAGAAGCCCCCATGCCTGCGTGGGCCTGCGTAGGCCAGGTATGGATGCTTCCGCCTCCTAGTCTTCAGGGGCACAGGATGAGGGTTTCCTTGGCTCCACGCAGCACCCCTGTCTCCCAGACCACTTAACTTACTGTGTCCCGGCAGCCACAAGGTGGAACTGGGATTGGACCCCTAACCTCAGCCACTGTGCTGCTGCCTTGGCAATGTGGAGGCTCTGGTCCTGAGCCCTGGGTGCTGTGGGGGCAGGTCCTGAGCTTGAGTCCTTCATGTCGGGCAAAGAGAAGACAGGACATGTCCTTGACTAGAGTGAGGGCAGCAGGAGCTGAGGGCCGTGATGGTGTAGAGGGGGCGGCCGGTGCAGCCTAGCTGATACATTCACCTAGGGCCCTCTTCATCTGCAAGGGACGGGGAAGCAGGTCTGGTGATGCTTCTGGAAGAGCTGGCCCACCCATGATGTGCTGTGTGGCCTAGGCCAGTCCCTTCCTCTGTCTGGGCTTCAGCTCCCACATGCTCTCTTTTTTTTCTCCTCTGGGGAGATCTGAAGCCCCACTTAGGCTCATGTGTGGGTGTGTGCTGAACCCCTGTTCTCACTCTGTTGAGATTGATGGTCAGCTCCCCAAGGCTTGGAGGGGAGCTGGATCTGTTCCTTGAGAAGTTTGTGCAGAGGCCCAGAGGCATGAAAATTACTCAGGTGTTAGGGATTGCTGACAGAGGAGCGCAGAGCTGAGAACACAGGGGCGGGCAGCGGAGCGCTGGGGACCAGAGTTGCAGCTCGGGCAGGTGTGTGTGTGTGGGGGGACACGACTTCCCGACCCTGCCACATTGCAGCCAAACTGCACCTACCCCAGAGGGTCCCCGTGCTTCCTCCTGCTTCAGCCACTGAGGCCCCAGCCCCCGGAAGGAGGGAGGATCAAACTGCCCCAGAAGAAAATCAGAGATTCTGGGCACCAAAGGCACTGGGCGGAAAGGCTGGGACTGGCTGTCAGCAGGGAAGGCTCAGTCAGACGCTGTCACACCTGGGTGGGGCTGGGTGTCCCGGTACCCAGGAGGCGGCTGCCCAAGGTCATGTAGTCTTTGGTGCTGGGCTGCCAAGGTGGGATCTCCTGGCTCCTCCCTCCTTTCTCGTCTGTCTGTCCTCCCCTCTGCGTCCATGTGGCAGCTTTGTGCCAGCGGAAGCCTCTGCTGCAGGAAGGGAGTTAGGTAGGCAGGTAAAGAAGGCTTCCTGGAAGAGGAGGGACTCTGGTGGGGTGTGAATGAGTAGGAGTTTTGTGGAAGGAGATGGAGGAAGGTCGTCGGCACAGAAAACAGCAGAAGCAAGGAGCCTGAGACGCTTGCAGAGCTCTCACTGGGAGAGGAGGCTCAACTCAGAAGGTCTTAGGGATTCTGAAGAGTCTTTGAAAAACAAGGTAGCCCAGGTGACAGGGGACCCATAGCATTTCCTGACCTGCTCTGGAAGTGGCCATGTTGGGGAAATGAGATGTGGAAACCTGATGTGTAAGATCAACTGCAGGGCAGAGAGGAGGCCCAGGGAGGTTGAAAGAGTGAGGGAGCGGTGGTGGCCGGCATTAGCTAGGCTGAGGGCGGGCCAGTGGGGAAGCAGGAGGTTGGGAGGACTGCCTCTCATCACTCTTTCCCCACAGGACACTCACAGAACTTCTGAAGCAGCCAGACTCCCAGGAGCCACTGCCTCCACCTCTGGGCCCACCTCTGGGTAGCTGTGTCCAGGTGCAGATGAGTGATGGCCCCCCCCGGGGCTCCCCCAACCACACAGGTGTGTAAGCGGGCACAGCGGCCTATGTCGATCTACAGCACGGGCCTCCCTTGTCTGCTGTGGGTCCGAGACCAGGGGAAGTGGGGCGCTGAGGGGCAAGAGGCTCTTGGCTGTTTCGAAATTTTAAGGAGCTGCCTGCCTCTGCAGGTGTGTGAGTGTGGGTCGGGCAAGCTGGTCAGCTCCCCGTGGTAAAGAGGGACCCTCCAAGGTGTCCTGCAACTTCCAGGCACAGGGATGCGGTGAGGAAGGAAGGTTCCAGGTTCAGGGATCCTTGGCTCGGGCTGTGGTTCTAGGCCTTGGCTCAGCAGTGCCCTGGGGGCTGCCTGGCACCAGCCTATGGATTCCAGGGGGTCTTTTTAAACTCCAGGCCTCTTGGCCTCTTGCTGGTGAGGCAGGCTTCACAGCAACTTCCCCTCCTCTCCCCTCTGCGGGTTGGAACTCTCAAACCTTAACTGTCTCCTGAGAAGCAGGTCCTGGGACTCCGAGCCTGGCCCAAGCTGAACAGGCTGGGAGCCATCCCTTAGGCTAGCAGCCACTCAGGGCTGGCTGCTATTATTCAGGTTATTCTGAGCCAGGCAGGCCCTGCCCCAGGCCCTGGAGAGTCTGTCAAGAAGGTGGTTTGGGCTCTGTCTCCTCCAAGCAGCCCTCCCACAGGCTCTCCTTGAAGTGCTGGTGGGGAGAGGACAGTGAAGAGGTGGTGGCGCAGGTGGAGAGTGCACTCGGGTCAGCAGGCCCCCGGGTCTCATTTCCCCTTCCCCTGTTCCAGACAGGAAGCACCCCAACAATGTGCCCCTGGGGTCAGCGACCCCCGGCCCCCAGCGTGGCCCCAGGCTGCAGGGCGGGGGCAGCATGACGCTGCAGCCCTATACCAAGTATGCCACCCTCAAGGCCACAGCGCTCAAGGTCGCAGGTGAGTGGCCGGAGAGCCCCGTGCCCCGAGGGGAGCGGGGAGCGGGGAGCGCTGCACCTGGAATATCCAAGCTCCTAGGTTACAGGGCTCGGGGTCCTGATTCCAGTTCCACAGCTCCCACCCTTGCGGGGCAGCGCTCCGGCCAACTTCTGTGTCGGCCAACTTCTGTGTCCTGCCTATGCAGCCAGTGGCCTCCCGTCCCCTCCCCCGGCCACTGGTCCTGGCCCAGCTGTCAGAGCCCGGGCCCCGCCCCTGGGCCTGACCTCGCTTCCCACACCCTCACTGTCCCCGCAGAAGCCACCCCACAGGACTTCTACCAGCGTTTCCCCGCAGCCGAAGCTGCCCCACTGACCCTCCCGGCACGGGCCCCACGGCCCCGCGAGGACTTGCCTGCACTGCTCGACGCCTGCCCCTGGGCCCCGCCGGGCTACGCGCCCCCCGCCAGCCTTGCCCCGTCGGGCCACTACAAGGCCTGGGTCGCCGGCCGCCAGCCCCGGCCCACCCCCCGTGGCCACCTGGGGGCTCAGGCCTCCCCCGCGCCCCGGAGGCCCGGCCACGCGCCCCGGAGCCAGTTCAGCGTGGAGAAGCTGCCTGAGGCCTTCAGCCCGCAGCCCCCTGCCCTTTACGGCAGCGCCGGCCGCGGGCCCCGGCACCTGAGCACTAACAGCAAAGCCGAGGTCACCGTGTGAAGACGGGGTGCCGGTGCTTCTGGGGGCCCTCGCCTGCCTGGGGGGCGCAGGCCGTGGAAGGCCAGCCCGCCCTTATGCCTGCCCCAATGGACTGGGGCCTGGGAGCCTGCAGAGCTAAGGGGCCCACTGGGGAAGGCCAGGGGTTCCGATCTCCGGGCGGGTTCCTCATGTAAATAAAGCCTTTTGTGTGGCTCCCATCCCTGAGAATAAAGGAGCCCTGGCTTGGCCCTGAGAGGCACCGATGGTGGAGGCATTGGTCATTGACTGGACAGACGGCAGTACGGGCAGAGGGCACAGCATGTGCAAGAGCAAAGGACTGCTCTTGAGAGCTGCCAGGCAGGTGTCCTGGGAGCCAGGGAGAAGTGGCTGGAGAGGGTAGTCAGGGTCGATTGCCAAGCTTAATGTCCACACCAGTGGGAGCCATGGGAGAGAGGGCAGTTGGGAGGCCCCCTGGGAGGGTCCGTGCCCCTTACCGGAGATGAGCCCCCTCCAGCCAGTCACTCTACATCTTGAGTTGGTTGAGCCCAGCTCATCCTCATTGACATAATCTGGCCCTGAGCCGGCACCTGGCTTGCAGGCCACTTGGCCAGGTTGGTCCAGGGCCGCCCCCCTAATGGGTGTGGGCGGTGGGCCAAGTGGACAGCTGGTGCTCAGGATGGGGGAGCCTCCTCCCAGTAGCTGCTCTGGGAGCAAAGAGAATGGGGATGCTGGACACGGAGCCTTGGCAGTGCCCCACTGGGGGTGCTCGCACATGCTCGGCACTGCCAGCACTCCCCCTCCCCGCCAGGCCGGCTCCGGGTACCTAGCTGTGTCTCAGGGCATTGCCAGCAGCCTGGGTGTATCGAGTTTCTTTATGCCAGGGACAGTTGGGGAGGTTGAGGTCTGGGTTATGCCCTTCACTGTGTGGCATCAACGAAGCCGCCCAGTTGGCCCTCAGTTTCCCTCCCGTGTACCCTGGGCATGGCATATACTGTTTTACTAACCGTGGCCACCATCTGTTGCTGCTTTCATTTAATTCTTACTAAAGCCCGGTGGGTGTGTGCCTTTACAGATGAGGAAATTGAGGTTTAGAGACCTAAGTAACTTACCAAGGTCACCCAGGTGATTAGCTTAGGACTCTTCTGTCTTCTGTGGCTGAATCGATGCATGGCAGGCAGGGCTGTCTGGGGACTCTGGGGACAGGAAAGGTATGAAGGCATGTGCCAGGGGGGCGGGGTGGTGGTGCTCCTGAGGCACATGCAGTCTCAGACCCTCCTCCTGCTCGCAGGGCTGCCCTGAGGCCCCCCCCAACCCCAGCTCTTCACCTGGAGGAGGGCCCGCCTCACTATCTCTTCTGGCTTTTGAGGAATCCAAGGCTCAGAAGCCTCAGGACAGGAAAGAGCCAAGAGTCCACAGTCCCACCTGCAGCGAGGGCTCCTAGGGCTTGTAGGGGAGACAGTCCTCGCACCCTCAACTGGGGGTGAGGTGCCCCCAGGACCTATCCTGCAGCTGTGTAGAGAGCCGGGGGAGGAGGGTGGGAGCTGAGTCACGGAGCCTGCAGGCTCCTAAAAGGATCATGTTCCTGGGCACATGGGCCACCCACAGCTACCCACCCTGGTGACAAAGGCCCGGACTGGGCTTTGCTGGGAGGTGGGTGCAACCCCTGCTCATTTTCAGTCCCAAGGACCCTAGGTCTCCATCCCAGGGGGCACAAGGCTGAGGCTATGGGTAGGGCCAGGGCTGGACCTGCTGCAGCTAGGCCTCCTGGCTGCTCTGGTCCTTGGGGCAGTGGAGCTGCTGGGACCGCCCTCCTGTGATGGGGGTGGCTCATTTCTCAGCCAGGTCAGGTCGCAGACTTTGCCCTCCTTGCCCCTGGCCCATCCCCAGTCACTTGTCTCCTCTTCTGGCCCGCTGCTCCTTGTGGTCTTACCCCTTGTCACTCACAAGGTACGGAGCTGTAAACCGGTACTTTGTATGTCGTACCACTGACCCTGGCCAACAGGCATGTGGGGACTCAAAGGCAGGGACTGTCATCCCTGTTGTGCACACATGGCAAGAGGCGGAGGTGATGTCTTTCTCTGGGTGACCCAGCTAGGATGTGACTTGCAGGCCCAGGAGGGGACACTAGGGGGCAGCCCACCCAGGAGGGGAGGGATTTATCCTGGAGGCGGCAAACACGCCCGGGGTTAGCACCCAGAGTCCGAAACCACCACCGCAGCCGCAGCCATGAGCAGCCATGAGCAGCCGGCTGTGTCCTGGACAGTGACCTCTGACCCCAGCAGCTCCTCCGGCTGCACTTTTATCCCAGACCCCGTCCCAGCCCTGCACTGTTGGGGAGGGGCCGCGTGAAGCCTTCCAGGGGCCTCTCAGCAGAGGGAGGGCATCCTCCGTCCCGGACCCACCAGCCCAGCCACGCAGCCACCTGGCTGGTCATGACAGCAGTCACGCTACAGACCCTCACACGCCTCATGCTGGGTGGTACCAATCTGTGTTTATTGAATCACCTACATCCAGGACACAGTGAATGATTCCATATCAAGGAAGCCATAGGTGTATCCCCGTCAGTGAAAAACCACCCCCTCCCGCCCCTAAACACTAATGAGAAAAGGCACGGTATATACACATGACACAAGGGCTGGCTCACCCGGCGGGCACAGGCCACAAATTACAGTGTGTGGGGGGACGGGCAGCAGGGAAAGACGGGTTCGGTCCAAGCTGAGCCACCTCAGCCCGTACTTGGCGTCAGGGCAGCCCCTGCCATGTGCAACCCCCAGTCCATGCAGGGGGTGGGGGGGCGAGGCCCTGGGCCCTGCCCACTCTCTACCCCACCCAGCCTGAGGCAGGAGGTGCACAGGCGGCCCCTATCAGCCTCCCAGCCTCCCAGCAGGCTCTGGGGTCTCAGGCAGTCCTTGGGTCCTGGTAGAAACAGCCTCGGGGGAGGCACCAAGCCAGGGATCCAGAAAAGGGGACGCACTCTTCCTCCCAGGACCCCTAGGAAGGTAGAGAGCCTCATCACTAGCGTCCACCTCGCGGAGGGGCCTGTCCCTGGGGAGGGACTGGGGGTTGGTCCCGGCCACCCCCGCTTATTTTCAGGTCATGAATTAGGGATAAAAATTGGCCGTGGAGGTAGGAATTGGGGTGGGAGGGCCTCTGGTCCTCAGTCCTGATGGGTGGCTCCGTCTCTCCCAGCCCCCCGGGGCCTACCCTGAGCTTGGGCTGCCATCCCAGGGGGCGGGCAGTGGGAAGGAACAGGACAATTAAATACGATACCATTTATTTTTTAAAAAAATTAAAAAATAATGCCAACATTATTTTATCCAAGCCCAGGCCTGCCCCCTCCCGCCGCTCACTTGCCTCCCCAGGGCTGGGCTCCCCTCCTTCCCCCGCTGTCCTGTGTAATGAGGAGAAAACAATGAACTGGCTTTGTCAGGCACAGGGGAGGGGACACAGACCCAAGGAGAGAAATAAAGATGCCACAGCAGCTCAGCCCTGCATCACGGCAAACCCAAGCACACGGATATAAAAACATCTGTATAAAAAGGGGGAAGGGGCGAGGGGGCACCGAGCCGTGCCCAGGGGCCTCCGTCCCCCACAGGGAAAGCCTGATAAAAAACAAGGAAGCAGGAGAGGAGGTGTTCAGAGAGAGAGAAGCTGGGGAGGGTGGCGGGCTGGGGGCAGGGGGCCAAGCATCTTGGGAGCCCGGCTGCTCTCCCCTCAGGGAACTCAGCTCCTGCCCCCCACCCTGGCTCTCCTCTCCCAGACCCACGGGGCCCTGGACCACGGGCACCTTCCCGCAGCAGCGTTTGGGGCTCTGCCCAGGGGCCTGCCAGGCTCCGGTGGTCCAAGGGCCTTGGCAGGTGACAGCTCCGAAGACAAGGCTCAGCCCACCCCTCCCAGAACGAGCAGGGAGAGAGAGAGACCGCTGGACAGGGAGGAAGGAGAGACTCAGAGGGAGGAGGGAGAGGGAGGCGGGGTGCTGAGGGGACAGCGCCCGGGGGTCAGGAGGCGGCGATGGCTGTGCCGCCCCCCAACTTGACAATCATCTGCTGGCAGTCGTTGCAGGAGCGTCGGTCACCCGCCTTCTCCAGGGTGCGGGCCGCCTCAGCCAGCAGCACTGCCCGCTGGCCGGGGGAGGACAGGAAGGACAGGGGAAGGTGGCGGCAGGCCAGCAGGATGGCGGTGGCCCGCTCTCGCTGTCCGGGCCAGGCGTCCACCTCTCCTGTGGGAGTGAGAAGAGACGGACAGGAACCACTCACCCAGAGCCCTCCATGACGCAGGCACTGCCGCAAGGGCTTGCTGTGGGCTCGCTTATTTAACCTCGGCCCACTCAGGATGGTAGGCTCTGGTGCTCCCCTGGCTCCCGGATGACAGGATGTGTGCGTGGCTAGCACCCCACATGGTGTGGCTCCAGGGCCCCGCACCGGGACAGTGTCTCCAGCCCTCCTGTCCTCACTCTTGAGGCTGGAGCCACACCCGACCAAACCCCGGCCCCACAGGTTTGGGATCCTTCCCAGCAGCCCACGGAACCAGGCCTCAGCTGCTTCCATTCTCACACCACCTCTGAGACTCTGCAGGTGAGGATGTTCCCTGGGGCTCTGCCAAGGTAAGTGCTGGGCTGGGGCCCTGCTTCCTCCCTCCCCCACCAGGCCTAGAGCTGGGGCGCAGGCACACTCACCATGCTTGGTGCTCTGAGCAGTCCGCCGGCGCAGACTATGCTCCAGTAGCTGGTGGGTGCGGGTGGGGCTGGCTCCTGCCATCAGGCGCACAGTGGCTTCATGCAGGAACACCTGGGGGGTGCAGAGGGGGCCGCCTGTTTGTTCTCCCGTAGGTGCCTCTCTCGGCATCTTGTCTGCCACCCCCCATGGCCCTTCCCTCCACACCCCCTGCCCGGCTCTCCCCTGGGAAGTAACCACTGTCCTCACTCTGCCCTCCGATCCAAGCCAGACCCCTGGAGGAGCAGCAGGGAGACTGAGTCAAAAAAGAAGCAAAGGACTGCTCCCCTTTCCTGGAGACAAAGAGCACTGACATGCCCCCCCGGGTCGGAGGACCAGAGGCCTGGGTGCAGCCTCAAGTTCTGGAGGGGGCGGGGGGGGGGGGGGCGGCCGGAGGAGAGGGAGAGCTGGGCTGGCACCAGAGAGTTTCCTTCAGAAAGCGAGGCCTGAAGGTTTCCAGGTGAAAGTGCCGCTCTTCTGTGAACACAAGTCATTGGGGAATGGGAGGCAAGGCCTAGATCTGTAATTCTCTAACATCTCAAGGCCCCTCCCTACCTTCATGTCTCCATCTGTGGGGAGGGTCTGGGGTGCCACCCAGGAAGGCCACGGGGGACGGGGGTGGGGGGGAAGGGGGGAGCCGCTAAAGAGATCAGCAGTGGGGGAGGTAGGACGGCAATGGTGCTTCAGGAGGAGGAGGCCTTTGATGGCCCCTGAAACTTGGGGCGCACTTCCTCTTCTCCCCAGCGGGGTTTGGGTCAGTGCTGACTATGGATATCTGCCCACTGTCTGCCCTGGCTCACCCTACACAGTGGCCCAAGTGACCCTGAGTGGGCCTGATGAGCAGCCTTGCTTTCTCAGGCCCTTCCCATCTCACTGATGCTTTTGGCCTTTTCACTTGAATTTTTAGAAAATAATTCAGGCAAGAATATGTTGAGTACATTACTCTAATTAGCAATAAAAATAAAACACACAAAAAAAGTATTTGGGTCCAATAAGCCCAATTATACAGCTACCCTCGGAGACTTCTCAGATCCCGTGGCCACCACCAAGGGGGTGCTGCGTGCAGCCAGGAGGCAGAACCAAAGCCCCCAGTGGCTCAGAAAATAATTAGATGAAGTTGTAGGGTGATTTTCTCACTCTGATACCAGTTAGAAAAACCAGAGTAGAGCCTCGTCCGTGCCCTTCCCACCCATCCCAGTTTGACCTCGGAGGGCCAAGGCTGCGGCCCCACACTGGGCCCCCCGAGTTCCAGGGCCCCTGCCTGCCTTCCCCTGGCGGCCGGTGCGCCTCACCTTGCGGTATGCTGGGCGGAAGCTGTGAGCCAGCCTGCGTAGGCTGCCCAGGTCCCGCTGGAAGCCAGCCAGTTCAGCACCTGATGCGTGGTACGTCTCACCCAGAGCCTGGCTGGCGCCTGCCTGCTTTTGCCAAAGTGCTGTCCTCAGTGACAGTAGCAGGTCACAGGTCAGGAGCTGGACCACCTGTGTGATGAGCCACAAGGGAGGAGAAGGGTGACGGGCCCGTTGCTGGGACAGGCCCCGCCCAGCCCGACACTCAGCAGCTCCGGGAGGAAGTGGAGTGTCCCCGAGGAGTAGCAGCCTGGAAGACACTCTGCAGGGAGCAAGAGAACAGCTGATGGGCGAACTCGAGTCACGGCACCTAGTCCTTCTCGTGGCCCCGGGTGGGAGATCTGTTCTTCCCATTCTGTGGATGAGGAAGTGAGGCCCAGAGAGGGGCAGTAGCTTGTGTGTGGGAGACACACGGGGCAGGGACAGGAAATAAACCCTCGTGGATCTGACAGGAAGGCTGGGGTTCCTCCCACCTCGCAGGAGCACCCCATGGCTGGCCTGGAGGCTGAGATACACAAAAGGTGCCATGGCCCTGCTAGTACATCAAGTAGGATCAAAGGGCCTGAAATGGCAGCACAGCCAGGGGATGGAGGAGGGGAAGGAGGAGCGGCTCACTCCAACAGAAGGCAGCAAGGCTCAGCCCAGGTGGTCCCTGCAGCTGGGGAAACAGGAGCCCAAGAAGGCGGAACCATGGAGCCATGGAATGCCTGGGTTTGGACCCACCGACCTAAATCAATTGTGGTTTTGCCACTGACCAGCACACGACTGAAGCTCTCAGTCTCCTCATCCACAACATGGCACCACAAGGCTGTTGTGTTACATGAGAGCACTGTTGTGGGTACCATGCCCAGCCTTGGGAAGTACTGTAAATGCCAGCTGCTATTGGGCACGGATGCCACAGGTGTGGGGCACGGTAGAGAGATCTTCTTGTCTGCATGACACCCACGAGGCTGGGCTGCCTGCCTGCCTGGCTCCCACCAGCACCAGGGTGAGGAGACAGCCCAGTCCTTTTGGAGAGGGATCACACGTGGACTCCCCCAGGACCTTCCTCTTCTTTTTTTTTTTTTTTTAAGGACCTTCCTCTTCTTGCCCCTTCACCAGGGCACTGGATCCACCCTGGACCCTGCTTCATGTCCGCTCAGTGCCCCTGACCCTTTGCCACACTGTTTTCTGGCTGATGACAGCCTCAAGGGGACACAGGTAAGGCTTTCCTCTTCAAACAAAACCTGACATTTCTAAGAGGTGAGTGTTGGGGGAGCACCTCTGGGCAGGGGTGGCAGCCTGGGTTGGATTCTGTCTTTTGAGAGATGCCACGATCCAGGGGGTCTCTTTCTTCCCAGCCCATTCTCCCATAAAGAATAAACTCCCATAAACTCTGAAGGACTTGAAGGGACCCCGACTGAGCCACCCGAGGGTGCTACGGCCTCTCTCATGTTCCCCAAACTCAGCTGAGACTACCCGGTTCCCTCACAAAGACAAACTCTACAGGAGACCAGCAGAGGACAGGTGCAAAGTGAGATGTGGCTCTTCCACGGGCCTGTGCTCTTGGGCCCTCTCTGCACGTTGCCTGTCCTGCAGGGTGGGCCTGCTTCCTGGGTTCACCCCAGTATCTGAGACCACTGACCACCTCTAGCCATAAATGCCAGGCTGGCCACTCGGGACCAAACCTCGGTGAGTCTCAGAGTCTGACCATAGCTCGCCCCTCCCTCTGTGGAGTAAAACCATTCCCTCCTGAGAGAGCAGGTGACGCTTTGCTTTTAGTTGTGTGCATTCCTTCCCTCCCCTCTCCCGGGATGGCCATGCCTCGGGGTCTAACATGACAGCGGTGCCCTCTAACAAGGCATAGGGAGAAGTCTCTCGAGGGCCAGGCAGGCCTCCATGATGCACTGTGGAAACATTGCACGGGTACCGCCAGAACATGCAATGCAACTACAATGCACCACAGCTGCCCGCTAGGAGGTGCCCGTCTGGCCACGGAGTGTCCGGGGTGGTCAGTCAGCTCAGGCTGTGTGTGTGGCAGGTAGGCGCCCATTCGCAGGCTGGCCCTCAGCAGCCTGGGGGAGTTGTGCAAGTGGCCTGGAGTAAACACAGAGCCCTGGCCAGCAAGATCTGGGACCCGGAAAACTCAGCAAAAGTGCAGGTGAAAACATGCTTGCCTGAAGGACTCAAAGGGACCCCGACTGAGTCAAGAGGCTATGTTTGGGGGAAAGGGACAGCTGGCCTGGTTTGTCTCCTACGTAGCCCCACACACTGGGTCCGAGTGCTCTTACCCACCACAGCTAAGCACCTCCCCGAGGCACCAGACAAGCCCCACTCACGTGGTTGAGGGTGAGGTCGCAGGTGGCCCCGCTAACGTTGAGGCTGCTCCACAGGTGGCCGCTGGCCCTCTCACAGTGGCAGAAGGAACTCTGCTGCCCATCCGCCTTCCCCAAGAGTGAGGTGTGCATGGCTCTGCAGGTGTGGAAGACGGCCTTCACCAGGGGGCTCCTGGGCAGTGAGAGGGAGGCAAGAGGCAAGAGGTCAGTGAGCATCACCGGGGTAGCACGAGGAGGAGCCTGAGCTGGTGACATGTGGGCCTGTCCACTCCAATGCTGCCATGATGACCCCAGATCCGAAATACCAGCCCTGGATGAGGGCGGGCACCCCCTTCATCCAAGGAATGCTGGCAGAGCCCAGGCCTGGCGATGCAGCGGTGAACAACCCAAGTCCCTGCCTGCGGGCACGCACTCTCTAGCACAGGAGTCAGGTAATAAATGCACTGGACACTGAAGATGTGACGCCAGGCGGTGTAAGCGCCAGGAAGGAAAGTCAGGCAGAGGAAGGAGGAGGCATCTTATAAAGGATGGTGGTCAAGGATGTCCTCTCTGGAAAAGTGATTTTAGCAGAGACCTTAACAAACAGAGGAGTGAGCTGTGTGGCTTTCTAGGGAGGATTCCGGACAGAGGAGCAACAGGTGCAAAAGCCCTGAGTCTCTGACACACCGGAGAATATCCGGGGGCCAGCGTGGCTGGAGGGGAGGAAACAAGGAGAGCAGAGGGAGGGCAGGCCCTTCTCAGCCCAGCCGTGGCCCCGTTCCCCACCCCCACCCCCACCCTACCCCTGCCTCTGCCTGCTACAGGATGCGGGCATGCGGAGCTTACCTCCTTTCCTTTCACATTCCTATGCCTCTGTTGGCGTGGACGCAGGGGCGTGCCCATTCTCACCAGCCGGTCCCCTGAGACTTAGTCCTCCTGCTGTGCCCCTGGGCTGCCTTCTCCTGTCCTGCCCCCTATTAGCCTCCTCTGGCTGCCCACTGAGTCAGGCCCTTCGTATCCACCTCCGGTTCCCCTGATACCAACTTGTGGTTGATGGGCCTCCCTCCCTCTGGCCCAGACACCTCCCAGGGAAGAGAGGCGCTGGCTGCCTCACGGAAGTCACGGCTGGCCTGGCAAAGGCAATCGCACCAGGTGCCCACAGGAGAAGAGCTTGTGCAGGTCTGGCCACTATCTACCTGCTCCTGGCTGTAATTTGCTCGTGTTCCCTGCTGCCTCTCAGAGCCTAGAACCCAGCTGGCACTGAGAGGGCCCTCAGTTAAGCATCCACCAAATAAATGATGGAATCATGGAAGAGGTCCAGGAGGCCCGGAAACAGGGCATGTGGCCAAGAGGAAAGGATCAGAGACTTGGGCTCAACCACCAGGACTGTCACTAAGGAGCCATCTAACCGTCAAACAATCTATAAAGTGGCCACAGTCCCACTTGCTGCCACCTATGGGGGCATAAAGTATTGACTCCATGATTTGCACCTGCTGAGGGGCCATCCCCTCAGAAGCTGGGTGTTCAACTCTCTAGAGAAACTAGTGTCTTTTCATAGAGCAGACTGGGGAGAGGCTGGGGAGGGTGGGGGTGGGGTCCCACAGCATCATTATCCCTAAGGACCCCAGGGTGACTGAATTCTGGGTGAGGCATGTCTGCTGATGGTCTTAGCTTGATGCAAGGGCTCTGCTGCTCACATGAGGGGAATTTGGACAATTTCTTGCCATGTCCTCAGGCACACTGGCTGGGAGACAACACACACAGGGTAGGGTGCAAGGTAGGTGCTGACGGATCGGGGTGCTGACAACAGGTTACTTAAGTGAAATGGGGGTGTCCGACCTACCTTAGAGAATCTTTTTTTTTTTTTTTTCAAGATTTTATTTATTTATTCAGAGACACACAGAGAGAGAAAGAGGCAGACACAGGCAGAGAGAGAAGCAGGCTCCATGCAGGGAGCCCGACGTAGGACTCGATAACAGGTCTCCAGGATCACACTCCGGGCTGCAGGTGGCGCTAAACTGCTGTGCCACCAGGGCTGCCCTACCTTAGAGAATCTGCCTAGACATTCTTTTCTCAGCTCTTTCCTGCTCTCCTGGTTAATAGTCTGCTTGACAGGAAATGTTCCAGCCTTGGCTCTGAGGACAGGACCTGCTGGAGCATTTTACTACTTCTCTGGGGTTGCAGAAGATGTTAGGGACACTCAGTCAGAAACAGCCAGTGTCAGCAGGCAGTGCCAAAGGCATCCAAGATGCAGGCGTGAGTCTCCCAGGAGGAATGTCAAAAGCTCTCCAGTTATGCCTTGTGCTATGGGCCCAAGGCCCTTTGAGTGATATGGCTGAGGTGGCTAGAAGGAAAATGGGTCCAGTGTTGGCCCACAAGAGAGGGATCTTCGGGGCCCCTCACAGCCCGTGCTGGCTGGGAGCCACCTTCCATGAGCTTCCAGAGATGCCAGGAGCCACACTGCCCTCCCTCTAGCTTGTGGCTCCACAGACAATGGGGGAGGTGGCCCCGGAATCAGCAGATAGCTGCAAGGACAGCACAGGCACGGATGGGGTGCTTGCCAAGCTTGGTATCTCCATGCCGCCCTCTTCCTCCTGCTGGCTCTCTCCTTCCATCTATCATGTAGTCCCTCGGCTGCCTGACCTTTCACTCCAACGACCACTCAGACTTGCCTGTTCCTGCTAACACAGAACAGTGGGCCTGGCACCCCTGGCTTTAGGGAATCCCCTGGAAAGAAGCAAGTAAGTCATTAAGGAGGCTTACGTACTCTGTTACTTCCAGGGCTTTGGGGACACGCTCTACTTCGGTAAAATGAGTGCGTACAGCTGCGTCGTCTCCCTGGAGCCAGCTGATGGCCACAGTGATGGCGGATGTCCACCACCGACAGATGACATCTGGACCTAGGAGGGAATAGTACCAAACATTACTCTAGCACCATAGACCTCTGGCACTCAGCCTGGCTGCCTGCACCTAGTCCCCGTGTGCACAAGCCATCACTACCATCTGGTAATGGGCTGGGGACCTTTGGGTTGCCCTCTCATGCAATTCTGGTGGTCACGAGCCAGTACCATCTTTTGGAAAGTGTTTGGCAATCTGTATGGAGAGCCTTAAAGATGCTCACTCCTATTAATCTAGTAATCCCATTTTGGGCAAGCTATCACAAAAAATTGGCCTAAATAGAGAAAAAAAGTAGAACAAAGATGTTTACTATAGTATAATTTTTTTTAAAAGATTTTATTTATTCATGAGAGACACAGAAAGAGGCAGAGACAGACGCAGAGGGAGAAGCAGGCTCCACGCAGGGAGCCCAATGTGCGACTCGACCACGGGACCATGCGACCATGCCGAGCCAAAGGCAGATGACGCCCAACTACCGAGCCACCCAGGCATCCCTGTAGTATAATTTTTAAAAAAGATTTGAGAGAGAGAGAGAGAGAAAGCACATATGCGCACGAACAGGGAGGAGGGGCAGAGGGAGAGAGAGAATCTCAAGCAGATTCCCCTCCCAGCAATCTCACCACCCTGAGATCATGACCTGAGCCAAAATCAAGAGTCAGATGCTCAACCAACTGAGCCACCCAGGTACCCCTGTAGTGTACTTTTTCAGTAAAATGCTGGAAACAACCTGAATCTCTAAGAGTCATGAAAAACGGGGCTTCTCAAGTGTTTGCAGTAAGAAGCTCTTGTTAGAATCTTTAGTGTTTCGCTATCAGAGGCTCAGTTTTCTCAGCTGCAGGATGATGGTGCTAGTGGTCTCACAAAGCCAGGGGTGGGTGGTGGGTGGGGGGCGGAAGTGTTAAGTAAGATAAAAGGTGGAAGAGCCTTGCTTCTTTAAAGCTAGGCCAAAAAACAAAAACAAAAACAAAAACAAACAAAACAAAAAAAATAAATAAATAAAGCTAGGCCACCTGGTCAGGGATCATGATGGGGCAGCTCCTTTTTTCTGGAATCCTTTCCTCCCTGGGGAGAATGGCCAGGAGAGAGCTTGACAGCCTCCTTCTCCCAGCAGCCTTGAAACAGCTGCTAGGCCATCATCCTGATGGCAGTCGAGAGATGGAAACAAAGAATGTCCTGGTGCCTATTCAGTCAGTGGCTTGCACCAGCTCAACCAATGGGTAGCTGCAGAGCAGTACAGATACCCGGATCAAAAAGTCTCTTCAGCAGACAGCGTCAAACCCAAAAGCAGCCCTGGGACCACTGTGCATCAGAGAGTGAGCCGCCACTACTTGCACCACTTGCTGCCCAGTCTGGGTGTTTGGGAAGATGTCTGCCCCACTCGGCTAGGGCCCAGGAAATATATTCACTGTTCACCGTCATACTTTGAGGAGAATCATTATTTCCTATCTCCAGAATCCCACTCAGCAGGGTAACTATGGGTGGGGGCTACGTGTGGGCCACAGACCCATGCTTCAGGTCCAGGGAAGAGTGTCTGGTGCACACTCATCACTGCCCTGGAGCCCCTGGGACAAAGGGGCTGTGAGGAGTGAATTATGCAACATAAGGCCCGCAGAGCCACCCTGTAGGGTGCTTACCAAGGGCCGACTTGAGCACGGAGCTGCTGGAGAAGGGCGGGGTCACAATCCCCACAGAGTCCACAAAAGAATTCAGTAATTTCAGGTACTCCAGAGCATTAGAGAATTCGCTAGAGAGAAAAGAAACGGCTTTACTGTATATTGGGATGTACAGAAGGCCCACCCTTGTGGTTGGCACCTGTGCCCCAGTTCTGAAAGCCAGTGGCCATTGTGGCCCCTTACCCCCCTCACCAAGCACACCCTGAGCCCTGCCCCCATGCCAGTCAGTCTCCACAGGCCTTCTTTGCCTGTCCCTGGGCCACTCCTGATGCTCCAGCCTTTCTCTTTCTGACTCCTCCCCTCAAGGCCTAATTCAAGCATCATCTCCTCCCACAAAGCTGCTGATGTCACAGGACAGAACTGCCCTCCCTGCCCTGCTCACGTGCACTCTGGGCAGGACCTGGGCTTTGTAGGGCAGTGACCCCGGCACCTGTCTGCCCTACAGGTCTTGTCTTGTTACTCTGAGGAGGTAACTCAATTGCTGTGTAAGAGAAAGAAACTGCTTGGCACACTGCGTTCCCCAGAAGACTGCCTTTTGCTCAGCCTTCCACGTTCTACTCCTATGCCCCCTACAGGCCACCCCTCCCCACCCCAAAAAGCAGCGCAACCTAGCCACATCTCTGATCCGCTCCAAGAACTGCCTCTGTGGAGGTATGGGGAAAGGACGAGGGGAAAAGCAGCACACTTGGTGTGAGAGGGCAAAGAGGTCAGGTCAGAGCTCACTCGGGACTCTCACAGGGCTCCCAGGTTTGAGAAAAAAAGACCAAGGAATCATTCCATTTCCCTGCAGACCCTGCACAAAGGCTTGTTTCCTGCCAGGAGTGTGAACCTCGCAGATGACCGAGCCAGGGGCACATCCGGGGAACGTTACCAGCTCTCTTCTTCCTGGTCTCCAGCCTTCTTCTTGGCCTGAGGCTTCACCAGTGATTCAACTGCTCGCTCCAGCAGGTTCTTGCAGAAGGCCTGGTGGACCTGTGCGATGGGGTCAGCTGAAGAAGAGGGGAAAAGCCAAAAGGGTCAGCTGGTCTTATCGTGAGCCCATTTTGTCTTTGCAGAGAAAATGAAGGGTGGGGAGAGGGACCTGAGGAACAGCTCTCCTCTCTGAACGAGGATCAAAGCCCCTTCTCAACCAAAGCCTGGAACCACCCTGTTAGGTGGCCGGAAGGTGGTGGGGAGGTGTGTGGTGCTGTCTCCTTGCACAGTACTTAGTACTTCAAGGTTGGGGCTGCAAGTCTCATCAGTAAACAGAAAATGGGAGGGACAGTCAGCCAAGGAGAACAAGGAGGTGGCCACTGCCTTGACATGACACAGAAGACCTGTTTTCCAGACCTCTGTGGCCAGCGATGGTCTGCCGTGCTTGCAACGGCTGTCATTACCAAGTCCCCAGTGGCAGGCCTGAAGCAGGGTGGCAGCGGCCCCTTACTTCCCCTCACACGTGTAGATGTGGGGGCCTCCATCTGACAAGGATGGGGAGGCAGGGCACATTCTGGGCAATGAGGCCTAGAAAGAGCCTGTGCGAGGCGAGAAGGCCTGTGAAGTCTGCAGTGTAGACAAAGCAGACTGTGGGGATGGAGTTGAGACTAAGGATTGGTTTCACTTTTATCCTTTCTTTTTATGTCATGCACCATTCTTATATTGAGCAAAAAGTTATCATTAAAAAAAAGGGTAGCAGAAGCTCACACACAGACCATACCTGCAGAACATGCCTCACTCTCCCCAGGCTCCCACTTTAGAGGGGAACGCACGCGGGGAGCAGAAAGCCACTGGCCGCTCAAGTCTGAGAGTGGGACAAGTCGCCTCCAATCACTGTCAAATGCCAGGGATTGCAAGCCAGTGTCTCCTCTGCTCCCTGGAGCCCTGTCGCCACCACCACTCTGAGCACTTGATGACCGCCTGTCACCTACTGCTCTCTAACTGCTCCTTATACACATCTGCTTTCCAGGGGGCCCAGAAGGTGGGAGCCAGAGAACAGTAACTCCACACATCCTGTGTGTCTCCAAAGCAGCCAGAACGAGGGCAAGAACAGGGTGGAGAGGTATGGACCACAGGCTTTGAATGTCAGAGACAGGCGAGCTGCATACCGAGCCTAGCTAACCAGGCTTGTGGCGTCCCCGAGCTTTGGGGAAAACAAGACTGAGACCACCTGTGTCCCCATGTGTTTGGAGCACAGTCCCCCTGAAGTACTGGTGGCTCTCGTGACTGCTGCCAATCCCCAGTGGCTGCAGAATTCTCACCTGGGTTCCTCTGAGCACAGTACAGACTCTCCTTGGCAGCCGACTTCACCGACCAGCTCCGCTCCATGAAAAACTTCTGGCCCAGGGGGTGGCACAGCCAGCGCAGTGAGTCAGGGACGGCGCTGCGCTCTGGGCCACACAGGCTCTGGGCTCTACTGAGGAAGTAGCTCTGTGGACAGACAAGGACCAGGGGTGATTTCAGGGTGGCAGAATGCTGGCTGCAGCCACCCTGGGGTCATCAGAAAGCACGATGACGGTGGAAACAGGCTGGGGAAAGATCAGCGGGAGGGCCGGAACCACCCCCCCGCCCCCATCCCCGGGAGTAAACGCCACCAGTGAAACTAGAGCAAGTGGCTCTAGTAGAGCCTGCCGGGCACAGTGACCAGGCACAGCCTGCAGCAGGAGGGATGGACAGGGTTTCAGGGTACCTGTGGGGACCCGTGGCACCCTGCCCTGCTCCGTCTGCCTCACCCCTCCTGGAATCTCCCTCTGGCCCTGCTGGCATTCAACCTGCAGGGATTGGGAGGGGGTGGATCATGTGGGAGAGGTCACAGGGGCCCCCCAGCTGCATTTCCACCTACAGCCCTGTGAGGGCCTGTGTCCCAGCCAGGCGGCCCCTTGGATCCTGGGGCTTTTCCTTCTCTGTCCTTTCTATTACTTATCTCTTAGGATATTTTTAGGCAAAACTGTGTTCTGCTTTGACTGATTTTTCATCTCTTTTACTTCTGAGTATGAAGAGTATAGAAAAGGCACACAGCAACAGTCACACTGGAAGGCACCAAAGTGAAGGGTAGCAGCCCCGAGGCTCCTCTAAGGACCCAGGCAGGCATGTGTGCATATGATGATGTCTCCCCACCAAGAACTGCCCCTGAAGGGCTTTATTTAACCCTAAAGGGACCACCACATCATCCCTAGACGATTCCCGGATGTGAACACTAGCCTGAGAGGGAAGGCTAGGAAAGACTTTGAGAGCCCCTTCTCTGGGAAGCTCGAAGCCAGTGCCCTCATCTTCCAGGACCCTCCTCTACCTGCAGGTAACAGGCTCCCAGGAAGAACTGCAGACACGCTGTCTCTCCATGTTTTCAGAAATCCTGTCAATTACTGAGTGAGGATATTGTTACTCTAAAACCCATGATTTCCAACCCATAAAACTGCTCAATGCAGGCTCATCTGAATGAGGAGCTGAGCAGAGAAGGATGGGAGGGAGGCAGAAGTACAACCCCCAGGGCTCAGGAAGCCCAGAGGGGCCACTGGGACATGCTCTCGGCCTTCGGCCTTCGCACTTCCTCCCTGGCGCCCACAATGAGGGCAGCGCCTCCGTGTCTGGTTCAGCGTGATGGGTCTGACCTTTACTGGGCTCTAAGTAGCCATCAGCTAATATAACAGCTTCAGAAGACTTGAATGCCAGGGTCAGAAATAGCACCACCAGCCAGAGTGCCACTCAGGGAACAGACAGAGATGATGGACTCTCCTGGGGTGGGGGCAGGAGATCTGGAGAGTGGAGCCTGAATCTGAGAGAAAATGACCTGGCCAAACTGCTCTATGGAGAAACTCTAGTACAATCACGAATCTTCCCCGAAGTCTCTCATCACGGGGCCAGCAGCACTAATGGCCTCCCCTACTCTTTGCAGACCGCTGTATTTGAGATGGGACACTGGAGAACAAGTGCGGAGGAAATCCATGACCACCTCCTGACTGTCAACAGAGTGCTTGCTGAATCTGAGCCAGTAACTGCAGTGGAGGAGCCTGAACTGAACAGAGGTTAGGGGTGGGGTGGTGGCAATCCCGGGGCCTCTGAAGTCAGAGAACCTTCTACCACTTGCCTGATAAGCAAGGGAGCAGGGTGCTGCTTCAGGGGAAGCTGAAAACCACTGGTTCTTCAGAAGGGCCCAAACGTCACCAAATGAAGCAGCAATAAAGCCTGATAGGTGGTTTTACAAGAGGAACCCAAGGAATGATTAAGGAAATCATTAAGTTAGAGTACATTTTAAAGCTTAATTCTTAAGAAAAACCTTAGTTTTAAGACATCTATCTCAGCGCCCGTGCGTGCATGTGTGAGAGAGCTGGAGTTTAGTGGTTTGAATTAATAAGACATATAAATCCTGAGATATAATCATCTACAGTATAATTTCTAGAAGGCAAACTGAAAGAATAACTTCTGTTGCTCTTTTAATTTTCTTGGCATTATCACTCTATGATAATTTCCCTAAATTCTTTTTTTTTTAAGATTTTATTTATTTATTCATGAGACACACACACACACACACACACACACACAGGCACAGATACAGGCAGAGTGAGAAGCAGGCTTCATGCAGGGAGCCTGACGTGGGACTCAATCCCGGGTCTCCAGGATCACGCCTTGGGCTGAAGGCAGCACTTAACTGCTGAGCCACCTGGGCTGCCCTAATTTCTCTAAATTCTACAGACACCAGAATCCACCCAAGCTATGGCCTATGAGCCCCCGTTCCTCTAACTCATCTGCTAACTGCCAAACTGAGCAGCGATGTCAGGAGACTCAGAACTGCTTAGATCCTGAGAGCCACCCCGAAGTCCCAATTCTACATTGTCTTCCCACACCAGGCTTACCCTATGGTTCTCAAACTGTGTGCCCAGGTACCCCCAAGCACCACAGGGAGCCTGCAGGTGCACCACTGGATATTTCACATTTCTGAGGTAAATATAGCCGTGCCCAACATGAGTCAGACACCACTTAAACTACTAAGTGGTGGTAGTTTGAAGTCTCGACGTGAGACTGCACAACCTTCCTTTGGATGATGTCATAGCTTCACGAAGCTGAGTTTTTAGAGGCTGTTGTAGTAAAAAGCAAGCGTTGGTGGTGTTACCAGAAGTTGGTGGTGCTACTCTGATTTCAAGGCTTGAGAAGGTTTGCAACACCCAACAGGCACATGTATGTACCCCAGCAGTCAATTATTTACAGTTATCAAGAATAAAAATACAGGATGTCTGGGTGGCTCAGTGGTTCAGTGTCTGCCTTCGGCTCAGGTCGTGATCCCAGGGTCCTGGGATCGAGTCCCACATCACACTTTCCACAGAGAGCCTGCTTCTCCCTCTGTCTATGTCTCTGCCTCTCTCTGTGTTTCTCATGAATAAATAAATAAAAATCTTTAAATAAATAAAAATACTATTTCTTCTTTCAATTTTGTGTCTATTTCTTTATTGGCTACTAAATTGTTAAGACCTAAATGTGTATTAAGATGTCTGTATATAACTAATTAATAAACAGAACAGTTAGGTATTTCTTTTAGCCCAGGGCAACCATGTAAAAATTACTGAGGACACAAAGGGTGCCATGAATGGAGAAAGACTGGGAACCTCTGGTTTAAACCATTTTCACAGAGGCCAGCCTTCTGCTTGCCCTCAAAGCCCGACTCATTTGCTAGCTGACTGAATTCAGCTGCATTTGACTGAATTCAAAGCTTCTTCCTCTTTAAGTACTGTCTGGGTCTGCTAGTCTGGCACCTCTCAAGAGAAGCCAACAGATGAAAGGAGTGGTTACTTTCCTAGAAATCAGTTCCTCTTCTTTGTCCACCTTACTGAAATGCAAATCTGGCAATACCATCGGTGTTCCAGATATTTATGCCTTCTGAGCGAGCTCACCACTTTGAGAGATTTCACCTCAGGGGAGACTCATACAACAAGTGGGTGAGGAGAGTGTGTGGTGACACTGTCGGCAGCACCGTAACTGCATATATTAGAGGCAACTGAACATGCCCCGGCAAACGTGCTAGAGTACCAGGTACCTCTCTGTGGAGTAAGAAGGTAGCAAAGAAAGAGGCCCACGGCTCATTGTTTGGTTGACAAAGCAAGTGGCAGAACAGGGTTTCTGGTAGGATCACGTTTTTTTTTTTTTTTTAAGATTTATTTATTTATTTATGATAGACATAGAGAGAGAGAGGCAGAGACACAGGCAGAGGGAGAAGCAGGCTCCATGCCAGGAGCCTGATGTGGAACTTGATCCCGGGACCCCAGGATCGCGCCTTGGGCCAAAGGCAGGCACCAAACCGTTCAGCCACCCAGGGATCCCCTGGTAGGATCACATTAAATAGATAATGCGTGTATGTTAGTACATGCAAAGAGGAAACTCTGAGGAAATACACAGTGACTGCTTACCCTTTGTTAGACATATCAGATGTTTTTGGGGAGAGGGGCTCATGGGCAGGGACAGTTTCAAGGGCACCATCTTCCTGATCCTTGGCTGCCACACATATACCCTCCTCAAGCAGGCTGAGTCCCTCTGAAGCGTTGCTGCGTCTTGGCAGTAAGGACAGTCAAAACCCCAGGGGGGGGGCTTTCAGTATGATAGGATGATCTCAACATTTATAGGGGAAGGTAAAGGGCACAAGCTAGTCACTAAAGCTAGAGGGCTGACACTTCCAGATATCAGACACATTAGAAGACTCAACCATTAGGGTGTGTGGTGGTGGTGCATCCAGAAGCAGACTCGTTACACATGGGCACTTGATTTATGACAAAAGTGCCAGTTTGTCCAACGGGGCAATGACAAGCATTTTAATAATAGAGCCTGGGGCAGGGAGATATCCATATAGGAAAATAAAGTAGATCTTGCAT
Source organism: Vulpes vulpes (assembly GCF_048418805.1). Classification (NCBI taxonomy): domain Eukaryota; kingdom Metazoa; phylum Chordata; class Mammalia; order Carnivora; family Canidae; genus Vulpes; species Vulpes vulpes. Next base: position 53,766,147 of record NC_132795.1, read on the forward strand.
CTCTACCTTCACCTCACACAAAAGTCAATTCCAGGTGGATATGGGTTTGGGTGTGGAAACAGAAAGCACAGCGACTGGCGAAAAACCCAGTAGAGTGTCTGTAACTGAGACAGGACAAAAACGCACTGAACAGGACAGAAAGTGTCTGTGATAGGAAAGACTAAACGTCTGATTTCACGAACATTAACAACTTGTGCTCATCAACGGACACCATTAAGAGAGAGATTAGGCGGGACCCCTGGGTGGCTCAGTTCCTTGAAGGTCTGACTCTTGGTTTCGTCTCTGCTCATGATCTCAGGGTCGTGAGATCGAGCCCCAAGTCAGGCTCTGTGCTCAGGGTGGAGTCTGCTTGAGATTCTCTGCCCCTCCCCCATTTCCCCCACCCCCCCCTCTCTAATATAAATAGGGGCACCTGGGTGGCTCGGCTGGCTAAGCATTCGACTCTTGGTTTTGGCTCAAGTCATTATCTCAGTGAGGAGTCTGCTTGAGATTCTCTCTCTCCCTCTTCCCTCTCCCTGCTCGTGCTCTCTCTCAAATAAATCAATCTTAAAAAAAAAAAAAAAAAGAGAGAAACTAGGCAAGCACAAGAGGGAGATACACACAAAGCACATATCCAACAAAGGATCAAAGCCAAAATAAATAACCTTGAATCAACAGACAGACATGTCAAATAAACAGGTAATACACTTGAACGTGATTTTCACAAAAGAAATTATCCAAATGGCCAATAAAACGGTGCTCAACATCATTAACGCCCTGGAAATTACCAATGAAAACCAGAAAGGCCAGAAATGATACTATCATGTGTTTGGAGAGGATGTAGAACTGGAACTTTCTTTCATACACCGCGGGAGGAGTGGCAACTGGTACAACTGCTCTGGAAAACTGTTAGGGGGCAGCCCAGGTGGCTTGGCGGTTTAGCACCAACTTCAGCCCAGGGCCTGATCCTAGAGACCCAGGATCGAGTCCCACGTCGGGCTCCTTGCATGGAGCCTGCTTCTCCCTCTGCCTGTGTCTCTGCCCCCCACCCCCCGTCTCTCATTAATAAATAAAATCTTAAAATACAAAACAAAACTGTTAGGCGTTGTCTACTGAAGCTGAACATACGTGTAACCACTGACCTAGCAATACCATCCCTAGAAGTGCAATCACACGCTCACCAAAGAACGAACAAGGATGTTCACAGCAGTGCTGTTCATAGTAACCAAGAATAGGAAACAACTCAAAAAGTCCATCTCTAAGTCTAGGCACAGAATGGAATACCGTAGAGCAATGAATCTTACACACGACACTGCGTGAAAGCAGCTGGACACATATACTACATGCTGTGTGACTCTCCTATAACGTTCCAACACAGGCAAAACACCTAAGTGATCCGGATGGTGGTTACCCTGGTGGGAGGCCTTGGCAGTAGGGGGAGTATGCTGACTGCAGGGGGCCCAAGGGATGCTTCTGGGGTCCTGGTTCTGTTCTGTTTTGATCTGTCTGCTGGCTGTATGAGTATATTCATTTTGTGAAGTCACTGAACTGCGTATTTAGGATTTGTGCACTTTTCTACATGGATATTATACTTCAGTAAAACATTTACAGAAATAACAAATAAGAGGCAGATTAAATTATGGTGCCAGAATTCAGAATAACAGTTATCTTTGTAGGGGGCAGTGTGAACAAAAGCCCGCAAAAGCTTCTGGGGGTGATGGGAAGTTCTACTTCTTCTTTCAAAGATTTTATTTTTTTATTTTTTATTTTTTTTAAAAGCAAGTTTATTTTATCCTCTTACTATGCCTCAGTTGTTTTTATAAGATTTTTTTTTTTTTTTTTTTAATGATAGCCACACAGAGAGAGAGAGAGAGGCAGAGACATAGGCAGAGGGAGAAGCAGACTCCATGCACCGGGAGCCCAACGTGGGATTCGATCCCGGGTCTCCAGGATCGCGCCCTGGGCCAAAGGCAGGCGCTAAACTGCTGCGCCACCCAGGGATCCCATATTTTTAAGTAATCTCCATACCTAATGTGGGAATCGAACTCACAACCTGAGATCAAGAGTCACGTGTTCCACTCACTGAACTGGCCAGGCGCCCCAGAAGTCCTACTTCTTGATCTGGACAACTGCTGTTACATGGGTGAGTTCACTTTGCGAAAATTCAACAAACTGTAAATTAAAATGCTCACATTTTTCTATATGTGCATTGTATTTTGATACAACTAATGTCTTCGAAATGCTTTCTGGGGGCAGAAAAGTTACAAGTGGGATGACATTGACCCAGAGCACTAGGACAAACAAACAGGATAGGGAAGCAGCTTAGCCCACACCTCCTGCTCTCAGCCTAGACTAACCTTGCCCAGAAATGTCACCCTCACTTCCTTAAGCCTGGGTCAAGAACAGGGTGTTCTCTGGGCAGAACAAGAAGCCCCATTCCTAGTCTGGATTCCCTGCCAGACTGTGCGCTTCCTGAGGACAGGGTGAATGTTCTGCTCTCCACTGCATTTCCACTCTAGGGAATGCCTGGTACGGAGCAGGGACTCAGTGACATTTGCTGAATGAGCATCATTATCTAAGGTCCCTGAAACAGGACTGAGACACAGAGAGTACACTGGGCTTCCTCATGCCCTGTCACCTAGATGAGGGTGACACACTTCAGGAAACATCAGTGTCACCACAGGCCACATTCCTATTCATCAGCTCATCGGTGCCATTCTGGAGATAAGGCAACAAATGGAGATGTCATCTTTCTGTGCTGAACACGGCTGATGCATTCAGCAGCCTCCTCGAAGCGGGCACCGAACAGAATGTGCCTCTTTCCGCTGGAGTAAGAGAAAGCCTGAGGTCAGCAGATGCTGCGAGCTAGCTGATAACAAGGACTGTGGATTCGCCAACAGTGAATTCCCAAGGCTGGCCCTATGCCAGGCACAATGGAGGCGCCTGAAAACAGCCGTTCCTGCCCTGGGGCTGACCTGGGCTCCGCCAAGACAGGCACCATTTTTCATTTCAGGATTCAGAGTGCTGTGATTACTACAAGGAATGCAACTGCTACCTTTGGTATGAGTAAAAACACCAGGAGACACAACCAGAAAATGTCAAAAATTTTTATGACCACTTGGAAGAGCAGGAGAGTCATATATTTAACCCCCTGAATATAGGTCACTGTATCACTGAAATCAATCTTCTTTCTTCAGGCGCTGAAATGTCTGCTTACGCTTCTAAGGGCCAGGAGGGGTTCTGTTGGTTTTTTGCTTGTTTGTTTGTTTTTTTGTTTCTTTTGTTCAGTGCCTAAATATTTGTGAAACGACCCACTGACTGGCTATCTAACCCTCTAGGTAGTCAGCCCCCAAAGGCAGAGCCCACACCCATTTTTGTATCTTAGCTCCTGGGCAGGGAAGGGGGCTTCATGCAAGTCCCCAGAAGGGAGCTGCAGGGTACTCACTGCCAGGAAGCCAAGCTTGCCTCCACACCGGGTCTTGAGCCCCATGGCGGCAGTCAGATGGATCTCAACCAACGTGCTCGGTGGGATTTTCTCCTCTGCACATTCTGCCAGGTTCACGGCGCACAAAGCCATGTGTACATCTGAACAGGCGGATCCCGCAGGAAGCTTCCCTGTGGCAGGCAGAAACAGATACTGATGTGGCCGGATTCCTCCAAACCAAGCTTTTTTTCCTGTTTTCTGTAGTGCCATCACAGCAAGAGCACAAGGACTGAAGAAAGTGCTTGAACTCTGTCATCAGATGGTCCTGGATGGGATGCGAGGCTCTGAGACCAAGTAGCTGTGTGCTCCTTTCCACCTCACAGGTTGTTGGGACAAGTGAAAATGTATGTCAAGTGCCTGCCACGTGGCACATGGGCTGTGGAAATGAGAGCAATTATGACTGCAGGTCGTTGAATGGGACTCAGGTAGGCACTTCCACACTTTCCACTTCTGCTGAAACATCTTGCGTCTCCAAACATGGAGAGAGGTAATATAAATTAAAAAACAAAACAAGAGAAACCGACATGAATTTCTTTTCACTGTAAAAGAATGCACGGTATGTAATGAGCACATCCCTTTCCACAGGGGAAATAACACAAATCGGTGTTGATGGTGGACACGTCTTGGGTGAGCAGGTGGACGGCTAGAAAAGGCTTCCTACATGCTCCTGCGTGAGGGCTGCAGTCATGTGGTGTGACCCTGAAGGCAGGGGCCAAAGTGCCCCTGCACGGGTACGAGGGCCCATTGAAGCCGAGCTTTTGGTCCCTGCTACGGGGCTGGGAGGGCACCAGGGAACACGAGCTTTACTGAGGGAGGCTGCACTTTGGGGGCGGCCCCTTGTCAAAGGTCCAGACAGTGGCCAAGCCAGGCCTCCTGACCTCATCAGCCCCACGTTCTTCCCCCCTGGGGCCACCCTGCCTCCATCATCTTTCTATCAGCCCCTACATTTTGTTCTGCACAGACATCAGGTCTCTCTCTCCCCCAGGAGACACTAGCTGGCTTTCTCTCTTCAGGAGAGGGAGGCTGGGCGGCAACAAGGGGATCATGTTTTAGTCACCTGTCCTCTCAGTGCCTTGAATAAAGCCAGGCCCACAGAGTGCTCAGCAAACGTGGAGGGAATGAGTGATGTGAACTACTCCAGCTGGAACTCTCCAGAACATGACAGTTGGGAGAACACAGGGAGGGAGCTGGTTCCATCCCCCAAGGGCACACTGAGAGGTCAGAGAAGAGTGAAGCACAGTCTGCAGACAAGGGCCCTCTGCTGGAAATCACCATGACCCCAGGTGTGAAAACCCCACGGCTGGCCCCACAGGTCCCATCTCCCATTCATGTCACCCCTGGGGCCTGCAGCTCCCTCATCACCAGGGCACTTCCATCACCTTCCTAGGACCACATCCCACTGCTGCTTTCTGACCTTCACTGGATATCCCCATGGCAACCTCCCTTCTCAAACCCTCTGACTTTGCTTCCCCAACACCAAACCTCTCGGGCAGCCTCTACCTGACCTGCCCTTGGCCTGCACGTAGTATGTGGTGTTTTCTGGGTCCCCTGAAGGTCCCCTTCACCAAAAGCCTCTCATCAGCAACCTCAGTTTTCTCACTGTAGGCCAGAGACCAAGCCCTGTTCTTAGGCTGCGGAGCCAGCATGTCCACCGCCGCTCATCATTCTCCACTAAACTGCTCACCTTCTCCTTGGAAAACTGCTCTTTGGCCTGTTTCCCTCACCTTTATTGGCAGCAACACCATTTCCCCAAACTCTCAAGCAAGAAACCAGGGAACCAACCTTGCCACTCCTTTCCTGCCCCTCTCATCCCATGGCTCCCCAAGTCCTGTCTATCAGCTTCTGCTCTCTCTCCTCCTGTCACCTCTCGTCTCCAGCTGTATTTGCTCCTACCTGGACTCCCTGATGCAATCCTTAATCCTCTCCACCACCTCCTACCTGCCAGCAGAGTGAATCCACTCTCATCAGAATCTGATGGTGTCATCACTGTCCGAATGCCCCTCACTGCCTGGCTCCCATCACCCTCCCCTTGCCTGGCAGCTGGCTCCAGGACAACTGAAATATTCTTCTCAAGAGCCACCCCAGGTGGGGTTCCTCCCTGGGAACATCCCTCTGCCTGGAAGGCACACCCCTTTCCACACAGCGGGCAAACTCAACCCATCCTGTCATACAAAGCCAAGACTTTCCAGAAAGCCTTTCCTGAAACCCTCCTCAGCAGTACACCCCCACCCTGCAACTGAAGCCTGAGCCTTCTCCTACCTCTACCACACTAAATCATAATTCATTTGCTGACCTGCCTGCCTATTAGCAGAGCAGCAGTTGAACGAAATAAATATTTCACTGAATCTAAGATGACATCAATTTTAAGTCTACTATTAATTTAAGAACCACTAAGGAAAAAACAGTGCCAACTCAACCATACCATGCCATCATATAAAGAACATAGCCTAAACGTAGAGACATTAATGTGAAAAAATGTGCATCTTAAACTGATGGGCTATAGTAATGAGCCACCTTTGTGGCCATGGTTGTGGGTGGAAGGTCCGTCCCACTGTTCTAGGGCAGCAGTGGGAAGAGGGCTCCGATGGGCCAGAGAACTAGCAAACCCAGCCAAGGTGGAGAGATGGCATCGGGCACCCTGAGGCCAGCCAGGAAGCAGTGGCCAACCCTCACCTGTGATGTGCAGCTGGTGCAGCCTGTGATAGGCCAGGGCCGCGTCCCGGGCGCTGGCCTTCGCCTCGTCCTCAAACCCTGCGGCGGTGGCTGGGGCAGCCCGCCGGTGCTGGAAGACCTTCTTGAGAAGCCAGCGCACCAGGCGCAGCTTCTGCAGGCTGTAGCGGATCACGTTCCAGGAGAGGCTGCAGGCCAGGTCCAGGCGGGAGGTGGGCAGTGTGCGGCCCAACACCGACAGGCAGGTTTGCAGGTTGGCTGCAGCAGCTGCAAAATCCCCCTAGAAAGCAGCGAGAGGCGTGACATTCACTGGCCTTGCTGTGGCCTTTTTATTTTGCTTTATTTTTAAAATATTTATTTATTTTAGAGAGAGAAGGGCAGAGGGAGTCAGAATCTTAAGCAGACTCTCTCTGCTAAACTCAGAGCCTGATGCGGAGCTCAATCTCACGACCCTGAGATCATGACCTGAGCTGAAATCAAGAGTCGGATGCCTAATTGACTGCATCACTCAGGTGCCCCTTTTCATTTTATTTTCATTTTTAATTTTTAAAAAGATTTTATTTATTTATTTGAGAGATCACGAGCAGGGTGAAAGGGCAGAGGGAGAAGCAGACTCCCCACTCAGCAGAGAGTCTGCTGTGGAATCAATCTCAGGAGCCTGGGATCATGACTTGAGCTGAAGTCAGACAGACTGTACCACCCAAGCACCCACCTCTTCTTATTTTAGCAAAAACTTTTACTCTCCCTTCACTCCCTAGTTTACCAGAGTAATACATGCTCATTGAAGAGTCCAGGAAAATTCAGAAAGCTATGAAAAAGTAAAAAGAAATCACCTGTGACCTTACACCCCAGGAAGAATGATAGCTGACATTTACACGTATTTTCTCCTCGCCTTTTACTAAATTGGGATTGTACTCTGGTCTACTTTGGAGCAAATACTACTCACAATTTCCCACAGTAGTTTTACACATAAGATGATAAAGTGGATACAATGATCATTTTTCAGGCTAATGTGATCTTTTAGGCTTTTAGGTTCTCAAAGTGTGGTTCCCGGAACCAGTAGCATCAGCCCCTGGGATCTTGTCAGAAATGCAAATTCCTGGGCAGCCCGGGTGGCTCAGTGGTTTAGCGCCACCTTCAGCCCAGGGTGTGATCCTGGAGACCTGGGATTGAGTCCTACTTTGAGTCCCACTTCGAGTCCCACCTAGGGCTCCCTGCATGGAGCATGCTTCCTCCCTCTGCCTGTGTGTGTCTCTCTCTCCCTCTCCCTCCCCGCCCCCTTTCTCTCTCTCTCCGTCTCTCATGAATAAATAAATAAAATCTTAAAAAAAAAAAAAAAAAGTAATGCAAATTCCTGGTGCTCTAGCCCGACCCTGCGCCACCTGCTGAATCAGAACCTCTGGGGTTGGGGCCCTCCAGGAGATTCTGTTGCCTGCTAAAGTCTGAGAACCACTGTTTTACACAAATACCTGGCTAGGCTGAGTGAAATAAGTCAATCGGAGAAGGACAAACAGTGTATGTTCTCATTCGTTTGGGGAATATAAATAATAGTGAAAGGGAATATAAAGGAAGGGAAAAGAAATGTTGGGAAATATCAGGAAGGGAGACAGAACATAAAGACTCCTAACTCCGGGAAACGAACTAAGGGTGGTGGAAGGGGAGGAGGGCGGGTATTGGAGGGGAATGGGTGACGGGCACTGAGGTGGACACTCGACGGGATGAGCACTGGGTGTTTTTCTGTATGTTGGTAAATTGAACACCAATAAAAATTAATTAAAAAAAATAAAAATAAAAATAAACAGAAAAAAAAAATACCTGGCTAGACTACTATAACCAAGGATCTAGATAAACTACTCTTGGCCAGCCTGAGAGGGTCTAGTGGAGAGTCTATGGCCCTGTACTGAACACCTGTTTCTCTCATCACTGGCAAACAAGGAGACTGTCCTCTCCCTTCCCCTGTCCTGCAGTGGGCACACCTGTACTTCCTTCTGGCATCACTACGGGAAGTGGTCAGTGCAGGGGCAGCACCTCTCTCCTGGCTGATGAGCAGCTTCCAGCACACTCTGGTCCTGACCCACCTCAGCCTTGCCTCCTGGTCCCTTCTCACCCCACTTGTGAGCAACATGGCTCAGACAGAGGCTACCACAGCTCCAGACTCCCCCACCCTGGTGTCAGTGTCCCATCACCTCCTCTCCACTTTACATCTCAAATATTTCTGGAATCAGTTTTTCCTTTCAATTCTGGGTTCTTGCCACCTCTCCTCTGGTCTATTCCAAGAGTCCCCAACTTACTTCTGTGCCCCCTCATGCACCCCATCCTTCATGCAGCTGCCAGAGTAACAATCCTGAAACATGGACCTGAATCTGCCTCTAGGATATACAGCTTGGAATGCTTTTTTTCTAGGAATAGTCTCACTTCAAGGGGTAGGCCCCTAACAATGACATCTGTATTCCAGGTGCCACAGCCCTAGGCATGGCTTACAGTTCCAGGCTGGTCAGTCTGGTTCTCTCTGGTGGCCATGGCATCCTGTAGGAGGGGAGAGCCGGCCTGTGGTTTACTGAAACTGAGGACTGTTCTGGCTCTTGTTTCTCTGAGATGTGACGTTGAACTCTTCTTTCGATGCTGTGAGTTGCCCCAGAATCCTTCCTATAAATTCTTTGTTGATTTCAACAGAAAACTTTCAGCTAATTTTTCTGCTCAAAAACCTTCCTGGATTTCTCCAGAGAACTGGGAAAAAAGCCCAGTTACTTCGACTACTAACTCCAATTTGGGCCAGAGATACAATATCAGCCTTAGATCTCATCTGTCCCAGATATATCCTGCACTCTGGACATACCTGTCTACCTGCTGGTTCCCAAGTACCCCATCTATTCATGACTTCTCCACCTAGAAGGTCCTTCCTGCTTCTGACCGTGTGGCTCAAGCCCCAGATCCTCTTGACCAGAACTCGTCCTTTCTGTCTGAACTCTCGTAGAACTTTACTTTTCCTCTGTCATAACCCAGACTATAGATTGATTATCTCGTGTTCATGCAATAATTTACACATAGGAGTCCTGTCCTCTGCTGCCTATGACCATCAGGGGCCAGGTCCCTTCTTACTCTTACCACCCACAAGCACCTACCACAGGGCATACTTATATACCAGGGTATTCGATATAAGTCGCTGAGTTATCAGCTGCAGAACTTACCCTGGCGAGGTCCAGGTCAGCCTGCTTCCGGTGTCTCCAGAAGGTGACTGAGGAGCGCGAATGTGGCCGGATCACTGGCTCTCCATGGACCAGCAGCTTCACAAAGACGCTCAGGACAATCACACCATTTACCAGCCATAAGAGAAGCGTTGGCATCATCCAATCAAACCAGCCCCCAGAACCTAAAAAGGAAGGTCTCCACTGAGCCCATGAGGAATGGCCTCCTAGAGCAGCCTTAGGGGACTGCAGGGCATCTGACTAACCTCCAGCATTTAACAGGTTAGAAGCCTTCTACCTCATTTTCAGAAGTGTGGGTAACAAGATTGCTTCATTTAATAACAATGTCTAAAAGCTTTCCATAAGAATAAAACATAACCTTAATCCACACAATAGGCAAATCTGGAACAGTTCTGTAGCCTAAATAGGAGCTCTGTAGCCCCTGTCACTATGGAACTAGGTACCATAGCTAGATAACAAAGATAGCAAAAACCACCGTCAATCAAGGTGGGTTTGGTTAGACCACTGATTTCATGACTCGGACAAAAATATCACATCTCCTTCAAATAGGTACCCTCCCTTCCCTTATCCCCAACCCCTATAATAATAGAAGTGTAGGTTCCTGATTTCTTCTGTTCTTACTGATGGAGCTTGGGTGTGCCCTGTTACTTCCAAATAGGGACTTATGCCAGTCCCTATCAGGCCTGCTACAAAAGCCCTTTGGAACCTGGTGGACAAGCTGAACAGTTTGTACACACAGGGCCCATCTCCTGTCACAGCCGCCCACCCACGCTTAGGTGGTACAAGGGGTCCTCTGCCTACCTGACTCAAGTGACAGGATGCTGCGGCCAGAGCCGGAATATGGGTGCTGGTCAGAGCTGTGGGCCCCTCCCCACTGCAAGAGGGCAGTCAGGGGGTTAAAGGAGAGGCAGAGGAAGGTGAGCACACAGAGCAGAATCCGAGAGCGGTCCACCATGCCCAGCGCCACAGGAGGAGAGTCTGGCTCATCTTTGACCTTCAAAACAGGGCCCAAGAGGTTGGAATTAAATACTGCATGGGTTTTTATAGCATTTTGCTTTTATATGAACTGGAGGCAGACCATGAGATTTAAACTCAAGACTACAAAGTCAGACGGGAGGGCAGCCTGGGTAGCTCAGCGGTTTAGCACTGCCTTAGCCCAGGGCATGATCCTGGAGACTGGGGATCGAGTCCCACATCAGGCTCCCTTCATGGAGCCTGCTTCTCCCTCTCCCTGTGTCTGTGCCTCGTTCTCTCTCTCTCTCATGAATAAATAAATCTTAAAAAAAAAAAACAAAAACAAAGTCAGACAGGAAAAGCATGGGACACAGGTAAGAAGCCCATAGCTCTCCCTCTGACTGCTTCTCAGACACTGGAACGCTCATCCTCTTGCCACCTGGGACAAGAATATGTTCCGAAGACCAGAGGGAGAGGAGTCCTGCTTGTAACTTTTTTTTTTTTTTTTTTTTTTTATGATAGTCACACAGAGAGAGAGAGAGAGGCAGAGACACAGGCAGAGGGAGAAGCAGGCTCCATGCACCGGGAGCCCGATGTGGGATTCGATCCCGGGTCTCCAGGATCGTGCCCTGGGCCAAAGACGGACGCTAAACCGCTGCGCCACCCAGGGATCCCGTGGGAGTCCTGCTTATAAAGGAGAGCACAAAAGAGAACATTCTGTAGGATTCTGTTTCTGTTTGTTTTTTTTTTTTAATAAATGTTCAATATCTTTTTTTTTAAGTTTTTAAAAATTTTTTTTATGTATTTATGATAGTCACACACACAGAGAGAGAGGCAGAGACATAGGCAGAGGGAGAAGCAAGCTCCATGCACCAGGAGTCCGACATGGGATTCGATCCCGGGTCTCCAGGATCGCGCCCTGGGCCAAAGGCAGGCGCTAAACCGCTGCGCCACCCAGGGATCCCTGTTTCTGTTTGTTTATTTATTTATGTATTTATTTTTTTAAAGATTTTACTTATTTATTCATGACACACACGCACACACAGAGCACAGACACAGGCAGAGGGAGAAGCAGGCTTCATGCAGGGAGCCCGACATGGGACTCGATCCTGGGTCTCCAGGATCACGCCCTGGACTGAAGGTAGTGCTAAACCGCTGAGCCACCAGGGCTGCTCTTCTGTTTAATTCCACAACAGGCAAGCTAATCTAATCTAAAGTGATGGCAATCAGAGCAATAGCTGTCTGAGGCTGGAGAGGGGTGTGGGAACTATCTGCCATGGTGTATGAAGGAGCTCTGTGGGTGATGGAAGTGTTCTATATCTTGATTATAGTGATAGTTATATATGTGTATACCCTTGCTTTTCAAAACTCCTCACACTGTATGCCAGTATTTCATGCTACTGTAAAATAAGGGTTTTGTCTCATGTAAATGAAACACCAACAGACCTGATTAAAGACCATACAACTGGGGTGCCTGAGTGGCTCAGTCAGTTGAGCGTCTGCCTTCAGCTCAGGTCATGATCTCAGGGTCCTGGGACTGAGCCCTATATCAGGCTCCCTGCTCAGTGGGGAGTCGGCTTCTGCCTCTCCCTGCAACTTGCGTGTACTCTACTCTCTCTCATGGTCTCTTCTCTCTCTCTCAAATAAACAAAATTTTTACCAAAAAGAAACAAAACAAAACCAAAAAAACCCATACAACTTCAGTATGGATCTATTTACAGGAGTTTGCCTGTGGTAAAACCAGAAGGCTGCTTTTCTCCCCCTCCCTGTCCTACAGAGGGAGGACTGGAGAAAGGAGCCCTGTCTGCCCAGGGTGCCCAGAGAGAGGGGCAGGGAGGAAGGCTGGAGCCAGATCTCTCCCAACTTCCAGTGTGCACATACTACACACCACTCCTTTTCAGTATTTTAAAGCCATCTGAAAATTTCTTCTGATGACAGATGCCTAGCTAATTCAATGTATACATCATATGGCTTTCTGTTACCAAACAGAATCACATTTACAAAGTATTTCACAAACAGAGCTTCGTCACTAAGATTAAGAACATGATACTATAAATAGTTTGATCAAAAACTCAGGCTAGAAGAGAAGTTTGTGCTTTTGAAGTTAGAAATTGCCAGTGGCCTCCACGGGTTCCCAGGACTACTAGATCATTAGGCTTGAGCCTCTCTATTGGCTAATTCCATTAAACCACAATTGCCAGGGGCTTTCTTTGACGATGAAAGGCCCTTGGCTGGAATGTTATTTGTTAGACTGGAAACTGTAATCATTTCCAGAAGAGGGCCCAGAGGCAGCCTTGCCCTAAACCAACCAAGCAACATCAAAAAATGGTCTTGCCAGGCCCATTATGAGTGAGGGATGTAATGAGGTGCCTCCGGCAACTCCTAGCACCCGCATGACAGCTGCTGTGTGTTCCCATTCTGGATCTGGCCCTTATTCCTCTCAGATGGGCTCTTTCAGCAAGGACCAGTTAAACTGGACTACACTGAACCAGTTAAGTGGATTTTGTGGGGGACACAGTAGGACCTGATTTCACAGAATTCCTATTCTCCCGCCCCAGTCCTCTCAACACCTGGCCTGCCTCCCCATCGGCAGCTTCTCCACAGTTAACTTAGGAGATATGGGAGAGATTCCAGGGATCAGAGGATTTCAAAAGCTCATACCTTTGCATCATCCAACAGAGGGCTTCCTGGCTCGGAGTCGATGGAGTAGGGGGAGAAACCAGCCTGGGACCCTGAGTCAGAGGCCGGAGGGGACATCAGAAGGATATTCTGATTGAAGTCTTCAATCTTTAGCTCCACATCATTGTCCACCAGGCTGCCTAGGTCGATGCCCTTCAGGAGCTCTGCAAAGAAAACCGCATCTGGCAAATAGTCTGTTTGTACAGAGCCCCTGCCTGGGTGCCTGGACCAGGGCTGAGCTGGGTAAGGGGCACATGGTCCTTGCTTCTGCTTCACCCCCAAAGGTACCTTGTACACAGCATCCGTGGGCTCTCCCCAGTGCCTAGCATAGGACTTCTACAACCAGAAGGCCTGATAACCCTTCTCTCAATGAGCACACACTCACTGTTTTTCTGATTTGCCAGCTTCAGCACCATGTTCTCCTGGCGTAGTTTATGATTGACTTGCTGCAAGTACTTGATGTAGTCAATGGCCTTCCTCAGAACACCAGACTTGTGCATCTTGGAAGGAAGCCAGGTAAAAACACAGTGGCATCACTGCAGGTGGCACAATGAGAGTGGGGAGGCCAGAGCTCATGGGGTGAAAGCATGGCTCCGGACTGAGATGCTGGGCTCAATCACTGGTTAGCTGTGCTATCCAGGACAAGTTACTCAGCATCTCTGAACCTCCTTAAAATGGGGATAATGATGATACATGAATCATGAACTTGTAGTGAGAGTAAAATGAGATAATACATGTACAGAGAGTAGCCCCCGATCTGGTACATAGTGACAATAAATAAATATTGTCACTTTCTTTCTTTCTTTTCTTTTCTTTTCTTTCTTTCTTTCTTTCTTTCTTTCTTTCTTTCTTTCTTTCTTTCTTTCTTTCTTTCTTTTCTTTCTTTCTTTCATTATTATTATTTTTTATTTATGATAGTCACAGAGAGAGAGAGAGAGAGAGAGAGGCAGAGACATAGGCAGAGGGAGAAGCAGGCTCCAGGCACCGGGAGCCCGACGTGGGATTCGATCCCGGGTCTCCAGGATCGCACCCTGGGCGAAAGGCAGGCGCCAAACCGCTGCACCACCCAGGGATCCCTCTTTTTTTTTTTTTTTTTTTAAGATTTATTTTTTTTTTCAAGAGACATACACACACACACACACACACACACACACACACAAAGAGAGAGAGGCAGAGACACAGGCAGAGGGAGAAGCAGGCTCCATGCAGGGAGCCTGATGTGGGACTCGATCCCAGGACCCCAGGATCACGGCCTGAGCCGAAGACAGACGCCCAACCGCTGAGCCACCCAGGAGTCCCTAGTACTCCTCTTTCTTATAATAATCCTAGAACCAAAACAAACTTTAAAGAAAACAACTGACAAAAAACCGGAGGACTGTTGGATAGCCATCTTAAGTTATGTTAGCACATTTCAGATCTATAGGCTATGAGGAAAATCAAATTTTCTTTTAAAATAGAGATGATGGGGCAGCCCCGGTGGCTCAGCGGTTTAGCGCCACCTTCAGCTTGGGGTGTGATCCTGGAGACCCGGGATCGAGTCCCACATTGGGTTCCCTGCATGGAGCCTACTTCTCTCTCTCTCTCTGCCATGAATAAATAAATAAAATCTTTTAAAAAATAAAATAAAACAAAATAAAATAGAGATGATGAAGATAAATAGGTAAAACACAAAAACAAAAAAACTATGTGACAGAAGACACATTCACTGAAAAACTCAAAATAATGAACAATCTATTCCCTCTATTTGCTGTTGGTTAAAGACCTGATCTCCATTTTCTTTCTTCCCTGCAAGGTAAAAATATTGCTAACCACCCATGAACACAAACATATGCCAGCAACACCACCAGCTGACTCCAAGGTACATACAATCTCCACCTGACTGCCAGTGAGCAGTAGGCAGCCCTCCACCTGGGATCCTGGGATCCATCATCACCCCAGAGCAGAGTCAAAGGTCCAGCCAGGCTGCTACTTTCCCAAACCCAACAGTTCCCTTATGTTGGTTAATATTTTATAATCTTGAAAAAACCCCAAGATGCTACAGAAAGAAAGCACCTCTAGCCATCCTTACATTCACTCACTTGGACCTGGGTTTTCCTAAATTCCTAAAGCAAAGATAGGTAGATGGGGAGATGATGGCCCATGAAATACCGTAATGCTTGGCACCCACCTTGGCATCTGTCCCCATGACCAGGTCCTTCAACTCAATTATTTTGTCATTAATAGAGGAGCGATACCGCTTCTCAATGATGTTGTGTGTCGTCCGCCTCTCTCCTTCTTTGGGGGGCTCTAGCTGCTTGACTCCCCCAGGCACCTGCTTGATGGGCACTTTCTCTTGCCCCATCATCACAGGCATTGTGGTCAAAATGGTTCCATTGCTGCCCACAAGAGTCTAGAACAGGCACAGACACAGAGCAGAATTAGCCCATGGTTAGTCTGAATGAAGCAATCCCAGAACACAAACCTGTAGCCTTGGCCATGTGGCCTTGCCCGGTCTGATGCCCTTCCTGGCTGGATTAACTCAGGCCCCAAGAAACCTCAGGAGCCACAGTATCTGAGTTACTAAGCCCCCTTCAGAACCGCTGTCAACAAATCACACCACAATAGGATTAATGTGGGTAAATATATTTTAACCTTTGGTCTCAGGGTACTTGAAAGATTATGATTTCTGCTTTGGTGTCAAACCATTTAGCCACCTCTGAGCTCGCATAAAATGTACCATAGCATTCTGGCTCCAAGGCAAAGTTTCTCCTGGTGTAGGATACATCTCTTTCTCTCACATGACGGTAAAATCACTTGCTGCCTTTCCTTATATAATTTGGCCATCAACAAGCACAAGAGCAGAACCGATAGAGCCATTCTACTGAGTAAACAGGCCAACTGTAGAGGCTCCTCTTTCCTCAACTCTGCTTTCCCCTCTCTGTTTCTATTTTTTACTCATTTTAGCTTTATTTTCAAAAAATGGCTTCAATATCCAAATGGCCAACGAACAAATAAAAAAACCACCCAACTTCATTAATCACTAAGAAATAATTCTCACATAATAAAAAAATACACAGTTTAAGTATATAGCTTGATACATTTTTACATAGGGATATAATGTATGTAACCAAGATAACCCAGACCAAGACACAGACGATTCCTATCCCCTTAGAAAGTTCTCTTGTGCCTCTTTCCAGTTCTGTCTGCCCCTTCCCCCTCTGTGATCACTGCTCTGACCTCTATCACCACAGCTTAGTTTGGCCTCTTTTAAAACTTCATATAAATGCAATCATCAGCATGAACTCTTTTGTGATAGGCATCTTTTGCCCAACATACTATTTTTGAGGTTCAGCAGTCATATGTATCAATAGTTCTTTTTGTACATGTGTTATTTCCAGTTCTTGGCTCTTATGAATAAAGCTTACTTTCAAATTTTGATCACCTATTACTCTATCAGACTCTCTTGCCATAACATACCAAAGTGGCTGTGACCCTGCAACCCAAGGATGGGGGCCTTCCGTGTCCCTCACCTTATAGCCCCTCCCTGCCTGATGGGTCTAGGGTCCCTCAGAAGTCAAACCTCCATCAGCAGGACCTAAGAGGCAGACATTCCTGTGTGGAGCTGCTACATGGGAACCGGGGACCCTCTGCTAGTCCTCTCTCCTCCCTCAGTCCCTAGTACTCCCATATAACATACATTGATGGTACTTCTCAAGGCAGTGGGGAGGGAACCTAAAAGGGGGTGATATTTGCAATCTGACACATTCCATAGAGCTTCTGCACCTACCCACTCTGTAGAGGTTTTGTTAACATCTCTGGGGCCTAACACCTCTAGGAAAGGAGGGGGTGGAGGGAGGAAGGCAGCTCTTACTGGTACTTGAAGGGCAGCTGTCTGGATGGGGGTGGTGAGGGCGGTGAGGGCTGGGTTCTGGACTGCGGCCATGACAGGGCTGCCATCTGTCTTTAAGGTGGTCAAAACAAGGGAATCTGTCTTGATGATCTGAGGCTGTACCAGGACCTGGACGGAGAATGAAGAAAAGGAAAAAGGAAGGCAGTGTTATTTTTTTTCTTTTGCTTTAGCTTCTTTCCCTCCAGGAAAGAAGAAAAAATAACATTTCCCTAAAACCAAGAACACAACTTGATGACAAGGAGAAAGAGTATAGCTAAAGAGGGTCTTGGATTGGAAGGCTGGAAGGCTTTAAGGAGAGTAACGCCAGGGCCTGGCAGGGGCAGAGTCTGGGGATGGAGGACGGGACAGAGGGCTGATTTTCGACAAACCCAGCAAAGCCAGGAACAGGACTGAGAAGCAGATGGGGGAAAAAAACCTGCGTGTTTTTTTTTTTATAGATAAATTACCTTGTTAGTGAGAAACTACAATCCACCGTAATACATAAATTCAAGACATTTTGGCACATCCCTTTTCAGTTACCCATGACCGGGGTGAATAATCCACCTCCAGGGCAGCCCGGTGGCTCCGCAGTTTAGCGCCGCCTTCAGTCCAGGGCGTGATCCTGGAGACCCGGGATCCAGTCCCACGTCAGGCTCCCTGCATGGAGCCTGCTTCTCTCTCTGCCTGTGTCTCTGCTTCTCTCTGTCTCTCTCTTTCTGTCTCTCATGAATAAATAAATAAAAATCTTAAAAAAAAAAGATTAAAAAAATAATAATCCACCTCCACTGGGACTGTGCGAGGGCCAGTGTACCTCCACAGATGCCATCCCAGCTAGGTCTCCATGCCCAGCTCACCACGGCCCAAACGCTGCTCCCTTACACTCTGTTGGTCCTTCTTAGTATGTATATCACATCTTCAAGACCAGCCCCCAGCCCCACCCAGCACCCTCCTGAATCCTCACCGGCTACCTACCGGGACCTGTTGCACCTGGGGTGCAGCAACTGTCTGTACCGTGGCCGGGGCGAGGGTCTGCAGCGTGCCATTGGCTGTCTGCGTCAGCACCCTTTGGGCCTGTACCGTCTGCACCTGCTGCTGGATGGTGACTGGCTGCACCTGGGAGGATGTCACTAGGCTTTGGACTTGAGGCTGAAGGACTTGGGAGAAGAGGAGGGAAAAGTCACACGGACGAGGAATGCATTATGTCACTGTAGCTGCAGTAGCCACCTTGGATGGGGTGCCTTAGAACGAGCCCAACTCCCCACCTGCTGCTGAAGAAGATGTACACAGCCATTTACAGGCTGGTCTAGATAACAAGAACATTCCATGGGAGCTGCATCAATTTCTGAGGGAATGAGAACAGATTATTTTATTACTCTGGGTGAGGGGTAGACGTGAGGGGAGCTTAATCAGCAAAAGACTGCACCCAGTAGGAGAATTGATAGATACAGAGAACCAACAATTCCATATGGCTCCATTGCTCCTCATGGAAGGAAGAGAAAGTGCACTTTGGGATGACAGTGCATTTTGGGATGACAGTCTCAGCTTTTTGCTTTGCTGCCTCTCTGTAGGCCCTAAACCCTCAGAAGCCCACTGAAGAACTTTAAGATCCTTTGAAATTCAGAGTAATACTAATCCCACCTAGGGCTCCCCCAAAGGGTCCGAAAACGGAGGGAGGTCTGCCGCAAAGGCACTGGGCACAGCCCAACAGAAAGTCACTCACTAGCTCACCACACACCTGAGGGCCTGCTGAACGGAGATGTAGCACCTGCTCTAATTCATAGTCTCTGTAGTGGCTGCTCAGGAGATGTTTGCTGAAGGAATAGTTCTCAACTTCGAGGTGCCAAGATCTGGCTGTTGTTCAGGTAAGGTAAGTCTCTAGACTCACTTTATTCAAGCCTCTAGCTCCAGTTACCAGCACAGCCCTGCACCTGCTCTGCTTGTTCCATTCTTTGACCCAATATCCTTGAAGCAGGCACAACAGATATTAGGGTATCTGAAGAGGCAGAGTGTGGACTATCCCCACACTACGGTCCTTGTTGCAATTACCCAAAACTCAATCAGAAGAGGACCAAATTGCTGATTCCATCATCCCCAGAGAGGGATGTGGTTGCAACCTGGCACATAAACTTTTGAACCAACCAACCACCATCATCTCTGACTTCTGAATCACCTTGAAAGCTGGTGGCTGCATTCTGGTATATCAAAGGCTGCTGGATGATCCTCGTCTGCGGAGCGGTGCTGAACGTGGGGGTGATCATCACCGTCTGCTGCGGCAGCTGGGCCGGGGGCGGGGCCGGGGGCTGGGGGCGGGGCTGAAGAACAGGCGTGGCCCGCGGCGGGGTGGGGACCGTGGTGGGGGGAGCCTTGACCTGCAGGGCGGGAGCCTGCGGCGAGGCGGCAGCGGGAGAGAAGGCAGGTAGCGGGACCTGGCTGAAGGACCGCGACATTGCGGGGTCCCCCACTCCGCCCCCGCCACTGCCGCTGCCATTGCCGCCGCCGCCGCCGGGGAAGGAGCTACACAGCTGCTCGGAGAACAAGTCAGGGAACTCTCCAACTTGATTGCTGACAAACTGCAGCATCTCTGGAAAGAAACGAAAAGGAGTAATTTTATTGCCATCCAAAATATCTATTAACTTCCAAATTTGCTTAAGAAACTGAGGCATGGGGGCGCCTGGGTGGCTCAGATGCTTAAGCGTCTGCCTTGGGCTCAGGTCATGATGGGGGGGGGGGGCGGGGGCTGGTCCTAGGGTGGAGCCCATAGTCGGGCTCCCTGCTGGGTGGGGAGTCTGCTTCTCCCTCCGCCCCTCCCCCCACTCCTGCTTTCAGGCTCTCTCTCAAACAAATAAAAAATCTTAGAAAAAGAAAAGAAAAGAAACCGAGGCATGCAAAGCTAAAGGCTTTCCCACGAGCACAGCAGAAATGGGTCAGGAGACCCTCACCTCCCTCCCAGGAGGAGAGCCTCCTGAGCTAAGGTGGCCAACCGAGGAACAACAGGTCAGGATTCATCTGTCTGATGTTCTTCTCTCTCCCCACCCCACCTCCAGGCCCTTTCCACTAACTTTCCTGATTATATCAGGCCAAACAAGAGCCACCCCTGGGCTAGGTAAGTATTGCTTTTGGAGGTTATTGCTGGTCTTGTTTTGCAGTTGGGGACACTGGGGAGGAAAGTGGGTAGTCTCTGTCCTAAGGATTTCAAGCTCAGTAGCCTCAGGTGTGAGGCCACCGCCAACCCAGGACTGCTCCCCATGACCATGCATGGAATCAGGAGGTCAGGAGGTCTGGCCAGACCCTAAACTGCTCTCACCTCAGGCAGCCTTCCTTCCTCACCACAGGTAGCCTCTGGGCCTTCTCCCCAGAAAGCACATAGCCCTGGGCACTGGGCACTGTTGGTACCCTCAGGAACACTCAGGGATGACAAAATCAATAGCCTCCAAGTCCTGGAACTTCAGGGGGTGGAGTGGATGGAAAGATCATAATGGAAGTCCAGAACAGGGAAATAACTTGGCCAAGGTCCTACAGCTCATCAGGGCACAGCAAGGACTAGGACCAGTTCCTTGCCTCCCAGCTTCAGGCTCTTCTACTGCACCACAGCACACTCACTGCCAGAAGGTTGGGGCAGAGCAACCCCGGCCCTGGATTCTGTGTTCTAGAGGGCCCACCCTGGCCATGCTCCTTCTCTCGGGGCAAAGAGTTGTGGGACCACTGGGATGTGTGTTCCAAGTACCTGGGACCCCTTAAGTTCCCAGCCCAAAGGGGCCCAAATCTCTTCCCCTAGTTCACCCTGAAATTTACCAAAACCCAACTTAATCCACAACTAAAATTCATCTCTTGTGACTCCTGCCTCCCCACAGGGCTGGTCCCCATTAGAAGTCTGGAACCTTGGCTTTCTCATGGGTATTTTCAGACCTAAGGTTCTTCACACTGCTTCCATTCCCTCCCCCTTCCTCTCTAAGACATTCCCAAGGAGCTGCTGCTTGTTTTTGAACTGTACACGCTCCTCTCTAAACATTCAAGGTCGCTCGATGCTCTGACTTAGCCACCAAAACACCCCAAACCAAAAACAAACAAAAAACACACCAACTCTTTTCATTCTCCCAAACCTTTACCAGCCAAGTCCCTCCCACCTTCCCAGGTCTCTAACAGTGTGTGCACATGCACATGCTCCTGTGTGGTGGTAGCAGGTTGGGCTATGAAGAGTCCTATGTTATGCAAGCAGAAAGCTACTGGGGGTTTCTAGGATGACCATACAGGACGACTGAAGTTTAGCAGCTCATTACTTCCAGCGTTTCATCAGTTCAACCTGCTGACAAAACAGCATCTTATAAGATTAAATGACTATGTAGTAGTATTATTTACCAACACCTCAACACTGCTGTGTCCCCTCGACACTCAGCCTGCTGTGTGTGGGAAGGAGAAATGGGCACATTGCCACAGATATTGTAATTGGTACCAACCAATTCCAGTTCCTTGTAAATGATTAAACTAAGAAATGTCCTTAAACTCAGCACAGAATTTAAACAAAGCACACTTTAGCGCTAAACAATCCAAGCACAACACAAGATTTATAAAAAGTTTTAAGAAAATGCTTAAGAGAAACCTAATAACCTGTTGAACTTTTCATAATGCCCATAAAGTTCTTACCCTGTGGAATCAGCCCAGAGGTGTTTTGTGAGCCAAAAGAACGTCAATCCCTGATTGACTCTTTTCATCTATGGAAAGCTAAGGAGGGCACAAGGCAAGAGAGGCAAGAGGCTTGGCAGATGGGCACAGACTTCGGTACTAGGTAGGGTCTCAAGAGGGCAAGTCACCTCTCTACACGTGGGTTTCCTCACCACAAAAGGCTGCCTTAAGAATACTTGGCTTCTCTGTTGTGAGGATTGATAAATAATTTGTGCAAAGTGTTTGGTGAGAGGCAGACCCTTATAAGGGTCCCTATCAGTGGTAATTCCAGAGCACCTACCGCCTGGGCACTTGGCTCCACTGATCTCATCTAGTTGAGTGTTCTCTAAAACCTTTCGCGGAGAAAGACTTGGGCTGGCATGGTGAAGTAACCTGCAGAGGTCCTAAAGCTTGTTCACAAAGCAGGTTAAGAGAATGGAGGCAAATGGGATGCAACGACTTAAAAAAAATCAATCCTTTTCAACCCACACATGACAAGCTCCGGTGGTGTTATCTGCAGCAAGGCAGATAGGCACTGGGCTGAGACGCACAGAGGGGCCCCTTAAGACCAAGCATTTGAAGGAAGAAGTGATGGGAAGAGGCTCTTTGAGCCCCAGCTCCAGCAAGGCAGGTGGGGCCTTCCCAGGACCCCATCTGGTCTGCAGTGACAGAGGAGAGGAGGCCCCACCAGCCAGAACGAGGCCTGGAGAACCAAGATGCCAAAGGCCCACCTCGGGTACAGTTTTGCTCTAAAGCTCCAAGCTGTACCCGTGGGAGTATCCTAATGTCTCGTGTTCCCTGCTCCAATCACTGGAGTGCCGCAATTATAGAAGTTCTCATTTCCTCTGAGAGCCGTGAAACCCAGAAAAGAGAGGCCTGGAAGAAGGCACAAGCTTTATGGGGCTTTGAAAATGAAGTTCCAGATCCTGCACGATGAGCTGTGGTCCCTAGAGCGGAAGGCCAAACTTGGATGGGCCTCCTGGGAGCTAGGCAGGCCACCCTCTGGCCTGCAAATCCTAGCTTACAGCAGGGGTGCTCCTGGGTGTTACCCTCCTCAAATAAGCTACAGAACTATTTTTAGCTGGTTTTTTTTCTTAAATATTTTATTTATTTATTCATGAGAGACACACAGAGATGGAGAGGCAGAGACACAGGCAGAGGGAGAAGCAGGCCCCATTCAGGGAGCCCAACATGGGACTCGATCCCGGGTCTCCAGGATCACCCTTGGCTGAAGGCCGTGCTAAACTGCTAAACCACCCAGGCTGCCCTTTTTAGTTGCTTCTTATAAGGAATAATTTTGCTGCATCAAGGAAGCTGGGCCCCAAGAAATTACTCCTGAGTTTTGGTCTCGTTAAAGCTTGTGATCAAAATCAGAGACTGCAGCTGTCACCTGTGCATTGCAACCAGTCATGAGCCTCATCCGAAGAAACCCCAAGTTCATGTGCACTTTATGGAGTTTGCAACATGGAGGTAACATCAAGCACTTTGTCCTGCCCAGCTAGCAACATCTTCCTGAGAGGGAGGTGGTCTGAAATCTGGGCAGATTAATTTTGGTCAGGAGTATAGAATCTAAAGCCCCCAAATGAGGTAACATAGTCTCCAAACTGCATAGTCATGTCAGCCAATATCCTTTAGCAGGAATTTGCTACCTAGCCTAGGTATGTGCTGAGAGAATGATTTTAGAAAGGTCACTGATGCTCTTATATTTCGTATTTATTACCCCCTTGTGTTAGATAATGTTTTTTAATTTTTATTTATTTATGATAGTCACACAGAGAGAGAGAGAGAGGCAGAGACACAGGCAGAGGGAGAAGCAGGCTCCATGCACTGGGAGCCCGACGTGGGATTCGATCCCGGGTCTCCAGGATCACGCCATGGGCCAAAGGCAGGCGCTAAACCGCTGAGCCACCCAGGGATCCCTTAGATAATTTTTTAAAAAGATTTTATTTATTTATTTATGAGAGACACACACACAGAGAGAGGCAGAGACACAGGCAGAGAGTGAAGCAGGCTCCATGCAAGGAGCCTGATGTGGGACTTAATCCCGGGTCTACAGGATCAGGCCCTGGGCTGAAGGTGGCACTAAACTGCTGAGCCACCTGGACTGCCCCTGCCCAGATAATTTTTTTTTAAAAGATTATTTATTGGTGAGGGAGAGAGAGTGTACAAGCTGGGGGGAAGGGCAGAGGGAGAGGCAGGCTCCCCACTGAGCAGGGAGCCCCCATGTGGGACTCCATCCCAGGACCTTGAGATCATGACCTGAGCCATGAAGGCAGATGCTTAACCAACTGAGCCACCCAGGCACCCCAGATAATGTTTTAAATAACTACCTTTTTTTAAAAATCATAAAAGTAAACTCACTATTAAAAAATTTAGAAAAAAGTTAAATGAAAAAAAAAAATCCAGCAATTCCACCTCCCTGGGGCATCTACTTGTCAATGTTTTGATGTGTCCTTCCTCTACACAGGCATGGCTTGCTTGTGCACACAAGCACACGTGTGAGAACAGTTTTAAAAGTGGGATCACACTGAAGATGCTATTTTGTACCCTGCCCCCTTTATTTAATAAAACACAGAAAGTATTCAGTGTCAACCACTGTGGATTTAGCAGCATCCTTTGTTTGAGTCCCTCAGTACTGTATCATAGCATATTGTATCAACACACTAGAATTTAACCACTTAGTGATGACAAATGGCTGTTTTCAATTTTTTAGCATTAGAAACTTTTTTTTTTAAAAAGGATTTATTTAAGAGAGAGAGAACATGAGTGGAAGGGGCAGAGGGAGAGGGACAGCTCAAGCAGACTCTGAGCCGAGCACAGAGCCTGACGTGGGGCTTGATCTCACAACCCTGAGATCCTGACCTCAGCTGAAAGTAAGAGTCAGATGCTTAACCGACTGCACCACCCAGGTGGCCTCAGCATTACCAAGTCTTACAAAAATCTTTTCCCACTGATTTGATGATTGGGATAAATTTCTAGAAATTGACTGGCTGGGTCAAAAGACAGGTATGTGTGCTTTGGGGAGGCTGTAACAACCTATGCTTCTGCCAGCATTTCCCCACATCTGCTTCTGTCATCCAGACAGTGGGGAAAGAACAACATCAAACTGTTTCGGCTTGGATGAATGAGTGCTAATGAGGCTGGATGTCTCCCTGCCAATTTTATTGACTATTTGTATTTCTTTCTTTCTAAATTGCCTTCTCTTGATCTTTATGCATTCTTCTACTGGGTTGTCTCTTTTTACTGATACAAAAAAATTTCATATACTATGAGTATTTCCTCCTTATATATGTGCGTATATCTGCCACACTATTATTTTTTATTGAAGTATGGTTGACAATACAATCCACTTTATTTTTCTTTTAATTTGTTGAGAAAAAGAGGGGTGCCTGGGTGGCTCAATCGGTTAAGCATCTGCCTTCGGCTCAGCTCAAGATCTCAGGGTCCTGGGATCCAGCCCAGCCTCAGGCTCTTTACTCTGTGGGGAATCTGTTTCTCCCCCCCACCCCCATTTTCTCCCCCCTGCTCACGTGCTCTCTCACTCTCAAGTAAGATCTTCAAAAAAATTTTTTTTGTTGAGAAAATATAATGCCACAGTGATTACGTTATCATGCCCTAGCCCTATAACTTGGGGGTAAGTTTTACTTTTTTGGGTCACAGTTTTCTCATCTATAAAATGGGGTTGATATTATATTTACCTCATGGGGCTGCTGAGAGAGAGGTTGCATGGAGTCTAAAGCACAGTGCCTGGCACTCAGTAGTATCTAGTGCATGTTATTTGTGGCAGGTTTTTTTGACAGTTTTGCCTGGATTCTTGTTTTGCAAATGTGAATTTGTTCCAATGCATTTGGCTATATTAGGGAACAATTTGGGCATGTCACGAATTTTGTGTTTACTTATGCATGAGAGAAACACTAGGAAATGCAAAACACACCCAGCTGAAATGAGCCACATAGGGGTATACAAAATGAGCACAGGTGCACACCTCAAACATCCACCAGCTTTGTCAGGTCACAGCATGTATTAGGAATCATAACCATCCACATCTGGATCAGAACTTTCCATCGGACTGCAGACATCCCTTCGTCCATCACCTCACAATAACTCAGAAGCTACAACTTCTAACACTCACTTCCACAAGCAAACCTCAGGTCTTTTTTAGGGTAAGGGGCCCCATTTCTTGTGGTATTTCATATTTCTTACTGACTTAATAATCTATAAAACTAAGCTGTTTTATTAGG
This sequence comes from Vulpes vulpes, assembly GCF_048418805.1. Classification (NCBI taxonomy): domain Eukaryota; kingdom Metazoa; phylum Chordata; class Mammalia; order Carnivora; family Canidae; genus Vulpes; species Vulpes vulpes. Next base: position 53,791,887 of record NC_132795.1, read on the forward strand.
TTTTTAGCTCTTAGTTTTTTCAGGTTATCTTTTTTTTTTTTTTTTTAATCACTTCTAAAGATTTTGAGTGTTGTGACCTGAATCCCATTTCCCGGGACGCCTGGGTGGCTCAGCGGTTTAGAGCCTGCCTTCGGCCCAGGGTGTGATCCTGGAGTCCTGGGATCAAGTCCCACATTGGGCTCATTGCATGGAGCCTGCTTCTCTCTCTGCCTCTCTCATGAATAAATGAATAAAAAATCTAAAAAAAAAAAAAAAAAAAAAGAGTCCATTTCCCTCATAAGCCTTCTGGTTTGCATCACATGATTTTGCTCAGTGCAGTGATTTTTAGGAATGTATATGTTGTATTATAGCAGAACTGACTATATGCAAATGCTAATACTGTGTAATGAAATTACCTGGTTTTTGTGTTACACTGAAAAAGTTCCTCATCCCCAAGATTATAAGGACATTCATCTAAACTTTCTTAATTTAGTGTCGTTCACTTAGTCTTTCACATTAGATCTGCCCAACCAACATAAAAGAGTAAGTGTGGCATGTGATGTTTGTAGGCTGCTGGGAATTAGATGGACCACAACCAGTGAGCAAGAGGTAAACACAAAAGTTAATTCCCAACAAGTATGCTTCTTTAAGAAACAAGTATCCTGCACTCAAGCTGATGATCCGATCTTCCCTCTTAGGATTTTTTTTTTCTTTTTTCTTTTTCTTTTTCTTTTTTTTTTTTATTCTTTATTTATGATAGTCATAGAGAGAGAGAGAGAGGCAGAGACACAGGCAGAGGGAGAAGCAGGCTCCATGCACGGGGAGCCCAATGTGGGATTCGATCCCGGGTCTCCAGGATCGCGCCCTGGGCCAAAGGCAGGCGCCAAACCGCTGCGCCACCCAGGGATCCCTTTTTTTTCTAATAATTAAAAAAGAAATCAAATGTAGACTAGTATCAAACCTGAAGGTCAATAGTGAGATAGCTTTTTCTTTCTCTACCATTTTGCTATCTGTAATCACCACTGCTTTCTCAGGACCTCAAACATGAGTTACCCCCTTCAGGTCACCCAGAAGAGCAGTTCAGGAGCTGGGCTGACACCTACACCCTTCGCTGTAGAAACCCTGGAATGCAATAATATAAGGAACGCAGGGACAATTATAACAAATTCAGGCTATTCGTGCCTAAAATCACTCGAAACACCAGGGAGCACATTTGCTAAGAAGCTCATAGCACAGGGACAGCATCATGTACATCAAGGGAATTCTGGGTCACCTTCCTGGGAGACAGGGAGTCTGGAGGAGGGCTGAATGACACCGGATGGCAAACTAGTGACTCAGGCATCCTATATTTTAGGCAAGGGATGAGTACACTCTTTTTACTGGCAAAGAAACCACAAAGGAAAATCAGGCAGGGAGGTGGGATTCTCAAATGCTCGTGTTACATAACACAAATGTATCACTGCATATATCAAATATTACATAATGAAATAAAACATTTGAAAATTAAGAGTAAAAGAAAGCACAAAGGGAAGCGAAAGTCATTCTCCAATGGTCTTCTGGTCTGCTCTGTCTGACTCTCTCTCCCTATCTGCCAGGCTGGGTGTCAGGGGCAGGTTCAGAATCCCAGCTGGGCCGGCCAGTCCTAACTTCTCTGTCCAACACAGCAGGGCCCCCAAGCAGCTCTCAGTTTCAACCAGGAGAATAATCTTCAGCATCACCTTCAATTGGTCTTTCTTCTTTACTCTACCAGAAGTTTACTATGAACTTCATGGTATCAGAGTTCTCTTTGCTTAACTTCTATACTCTACCTTGATTGGTATCAAGAGTTCTTTCATGGTATCAGAGTTCTCTTTGCTTAACTTCTATACTCGACCTTGATTTTAACTGTAACCTCCTCCCTAGTGACAACTGTCTTCTTTGAGTATCTTGTTGGTCCAACAGTCTCTCAAATCAAATCTCTCAAATCTCTCAAACACAAGCTTCAAAGCTTCCTACCGATTGCTCCCTCCTACTCCAAAGGATTTCACTTCCCACTCTCCTTAGCTCATCATCCACCTGGGGAAAATACCCACACCCTTTCCTGCACATACCTTTGGCAGGATTAGGGAGGGAATCCTTCTCTGTGACTGCCATGCCTCACCTCTTCTGCTTGTTACCACCCTCTTCCTTTCTGAATTTCACAATTCTATTTCAAAATCACTTAAAATTACTCTCAACCAGGACACTCTTTTCTATCTCAGATCCAGTCATCTTTGTGCTCTTGGACCCATCTGTGATTTATTTGTTAAGAAAAATTATCTGAGGGGTGGCTCATTTGGTTAAGCATACCCTTGATTTCAGCTCAGGCCTCAGGGTGGTGAGATCATGGCTCCTTGCTAGATATGAAGCCAGCTTATGGTTCTCTCTCCCTCTGCCGCCCTCCTAACCCCTGCTTGCACATGCGCTCTCTCTCTCTCTAAGATTTTATTTATTTATTCATGAAAGACAGAGAGAGAGAGAGAGAGAGAGAGAGAGGCAGAGACACAGGCAGAGGGAGAAGCATGCTCCATGCCAGGAGCCCTACGTGGGACTCGATCCCAGGACTCCAGGATTGTGCCCTGGGCCGAAAGCAGGCGCTAAACCGCTGAGCCACCCAGGGATCCCACATGCTCTCTAAAAAAAGAAAAGAAAAAAAGAAAAGAAAAAAGAAAAGAAAAGAAGGAAAGGAAAGGAAAGGAAAGGAAAGGAAAGGAAAGGAAAGGAAAGGAAAAAGGAAAGGAAAGGAAAAAGGAAAGGAAAGGAAAGGAAAGGAAAAAAGAAAAAATTACCGAAACTTGAAAATAAGGCCAAAAAAAAAAAAAAATGTTCCTTTAGAGTCATACTAGAGGTAGTCATGTCTACCCTGTCTACACAAAGGCCATCTGATATGCTGTGTAAACATAAACTTGTTTGACTTTCTATTTACTATGGATTAGGCCCACATTCTGTAAAGTTAGATGTTCACTTATAGAAAATCGATAAGCTGCAAATGATTTAAAAAAAGATGAACTCAAAGGCTTTGTTTTTTTATTGCCCTGTAGGACACTGACCAGTTTTGCATCTATATTTGCAATCGTATTCCCGCATCCTCTTTTAAACTACATAAATATCAGTTTCTTACATTCTCTTTGGATCCAGTTTTGTCATCCTGACGGTTTTCTCATTAATAATGTTAATAAATCTCTGATATGTGCTGATATCAGTCTAAGAGTAGGTTTATAACATTAAAAAATTTTATTTTGCCACATTACATGTAATAAGTTATATTTTTAAATGCTTTTCTTATATTTTATGCTTCACAAGTGCACGGACAAACTCTGTTCCCCTGTACCTCTCCAAGCACTAACCACTCTGGCAGTTAAAAAAAAACTGGCATCAATTCACTGAAATGCTCCCCAAAGCAACTTTCAGGCAATCTGTAAAAATGGCAATTATGCTTTCTGAACCAAAACTGGAAGGGACATATCACCTCACAATGGGACAAGATATTTTTGAAATCCAGGTTATCCTGGAAAATCTGGACAAATCTGCAATTTCTGCAAAGCTTCTACTTTTGGTGGAGTGGGTACGTAAATGCAAAAGGATTTAAACATGTTGAGCACCCACTGTGTGCTGGCCTAGAGAGATGATAAAAAAAAACTCCTTAACCTCAATGAGTTACTGCAAGTGACATAATCACAGCAGCAAGGAAGACACTGGGAAGGGACAATGGAACAGCTTCCTGAGGGAGCTAGACTGAAGGCTGGTGGGCACCCAAAATGAATTCTAGGCCCAGGGAATCTCACAAGCCAAGGCTTGAAGGCACAAAGCTAGCATGGTGGGCTGTGGAAGAGAATGGGCAACTGGTAGGGCACCAGGCTGGCCAGGTAGGTCAAGGTCAAATCATGACAGGTTCTATAGCTCATGGTGATGAACTTGGTCTTTCTCCTTATTAAAACAGGAGATGCCACATCAAGTCATCCAACAATGCTCTAGGAAGGGGAGGCCTCTCTAGCTCAGTGGTTGCTCATGCTGGTTTATACAGGGGGGGTGCTGGCTTCCCCAGAACACATCATGAACACATTAAGTATCATCCTAAGCACAAACTTAGGACTGAATTCTGACTTGAGAGGATAATATCAGAACAGCTGGAACAAAAAGTTGGGTAACTTCAACTGATGAAGAGAATCTTCTGAAAACTGATTCAAGAAAAGTTCTAGTTATATGTGAGGTTCTAGAAAATGGCCCACACCAGGAAACAGGCCACCTCCTAGGGACTTTGTGAAGGGAAGTATGGCAAAGAATCATAGTAAGGGAGAAAAGCAGGAGGTCAAAAAGCTAAAAACTAAGAACAAACTGGAAGGCCAAACAGAAAAGGGATTCCCAAGTATAAATTCACATAGAACTGGCTGAAGAAGACCTGGCTATTGGATTAGCAACACTGGGCCATGAATCTAGCAGTGCAACTGTCAAGCTGCCTTTGGAAAAGAAATCTCCCTGAGCGTCCATTTCCTTTAGATATGGGAATAACCAAACTCTGATATAGGTATATATATCACATACACACATGTGTATGTGTATACATAAATGCACACACATATATACATTTTATAAACATATATATGAATATACCCAGAACATAAAAAAGTATTTGATTCTTTCATAATGTTGTTTTATTTTTAAACATAACAAATATGAAAGGGCATCATCTCCAGGTTAGATTCTAATTTAACCCTTGAATAAAAACCAATGGTCACGCTATGGATTTTTTTTAAAAAGATTTATTTATTTGAGAAAGAGACAGCATGAGCAGGAGGGGCAGAGTGGGGAGAAATTTAAGCAGCCTCTGTGCTGAGCACGGAGCCCGATATGGGGCTCGATACCACAATCCTGAGATCACAACCTGAGCTGAAACCAAGAGTCAGATGCTTAACCGACTGTGCCATCCAGGCGCTCCACATTATTGACGTTTAAAAGCAAAAGTAACTCAGTGATGAAGCTAATAAACTTATTTTCTAATTAGATATCACACTTATATTTTATTTAAAAGTATAGAGGTGGCTATGACTAAAATTAATTTCTTATTGATTCTAGGTGAACAACATAATAATAGCTATCACTGACACCTACTTAGTACTTTATATAAATCCTAAGACCAGTATTATTCTTTTGCTTTTCAAGTGAGGAAAATAAGGTTCAAAGAAATTAAATTACTTGCTGGAGCCCCCCTCATAAGATACAAAGTGGCTGAACCAAGATTTGAATTGAGATAGATTTAGGTTTATCTGAATCTCTCCTCTATGCACACAATTTTCCCCTATAAAACAAACATTTCTTGGATTTTACATTTATGCTCATCACAACCTGGAAGAGAGACTCAAGAGAGACTTGGAGTGACAATAAAATAAGGAGAATTTAGAGGTGTGTGTGTGTGTGGGGGGGGTGCTTATGTAATCCATCTCATTATTTCCAATATTAAGTTCAATGTGAATGGAAGATTAATCTCAAGGTAAGCATGCATGTAACTGACTCACCGGGGGAAGAGGGGAGAGATATTTTTGCCTGGCTATTTGTGTTTTGTGAACATACCTTCCTACTCAAATGATTACATTATTCTCCAAATGAGACTTTCTGCCTCGACAAGATGCTTTTTCAAGTGTCTCTCCTTTAAAATACAAAGCAAATCAATAAAGACACATCCTTTAAGATATGCAGTCAACAAACATTAACAGAGTTTGCTATGTGCCAGACACAAAATTAAATGCCTTCAAGAGGTATGTGTTTTGATGGCAAAACCCTGTATAAAACATCTGCCGTGGCCAGGTGCCAACTGTTAGGATAAAAAGAAGGTGCACAATGTGAAAAGTACCTGTGGCTTATGTTGCTTAAAAAGCTTTTGTTGTTGTTGATTTTTACTGCTATTTATCTGGTGTTTGTGTGTAAGTATACATTTATATGCAAAATTTAAGCATGACTTTTTTTTTTCTTAACTGGAAAAGAACCTCATTAGCACTGTCACCCAGTTGTTTTTGCTTTTAACACCTTGCTGGCACTTTCACACATATGGTGGTATATAATCTTCAAATCACCCTGTGACGTAAATGTTTCAAGTACTCTTTTTAAAGAGTTAGTATGTATAAAGCCCAGAGAATAGTGCCTGACACAAAAGTTCTTGAAAGGTGGTGGTGGCGGTGGTTACACAGAAGAAACAAGTCCAAGTCCAAAGAGGCAGTGACCTGCACATGGTCATAGGCAGGTGGGTAAGAGTGTGGCAGTCTCCTCTTCCAAAGCCTGTGATCGTTTTGCAAGCACCCTGCACCAGAAGTTGCCCCAACCATCACACCATGGAGCTTCCTTTCCGGATGCCCCGCCTCATGGCCTGGGCTCAGAATGAATGCTGCAGTCAATAACCAAAGGCCGTACCACCCATGCAAGAGCCCCACCCTAGGTCCCAGCCAGCAAACCCAGGCCTCCAATCCTTACCTAAGGCCAAATGAGAGGTGTCAGTTTATTGGCACCCCACGTTTGAAAGGCTGTCCCTCTTATTCCACTCATTACTTTGAAATGCCTACTCTTAGGAAGAGGTTAAGAAGAGATTCTAAGAACGACAACTAAGATGAAAACATCTGAGCCAATTAGTGGTAGCAATAATATAGTATATAACTGTTGTGTCAGCAATTGTGTTAAGCGCTTTGCCTAGATTTCCTCATTTAATCTCCACAACATTCTGAGGTAGACACCAGTATCACCTCCATTTCGCAGACAAGGAAAATGAGGCACAGAGAGGTTAAGTAACTTGTCCAACATCACCCAGTCAGCAGGTGATGGTGCTGGAATTTGAGGTCAAGCTCTTAATTGCCACACCGTACAGATGCTTCGGTTCTATTATTGAATGGACGTCACCAAACAGAACCTGGCACCGGGCAGATGGTCATTTAGTGCCTCACTTACAAATGAGAGCCAACATCCCCCACTGAAAAGGGAAGGACTGTCATCTCTGGTCTTCCCTTATTTCTCGGCTCTTCACCTGCTCTGCCCTGCATCATATTGCTTTCACTCTCCTGGAAAGAGTGAAAAGTAAACAAGATGCAAAGAGTACAACTCCAAGGAACCAATACTGTATGGTCCTGTTCTAGAAGACAAGGGCATCACACTTCACAGTGGCAGGGAACCAAGGGTGCATGAAATCAATAGCGAGCTAACCACCCTCCTGACTCTTTTGGGGGCAGAGTCTCCATTGAGAGGATTCTCAACCGTGTTCGGTCCTGAAACCAGCCAGGAAAAGGTGAAAGACCTCTATAACCCACCACCCCATCCTTCCACTCACTACCACCTCCAAACCTCCCTAAGACTAAGGACAAAACAAATACTTGCAAATTAGGTTATTAAGTTGTGCTACAAACACCCAACCAGGGATCCCTGGGTGGCGCAGCGGTTTGGCACCTGCCTTTGGCCCAGGGCGCGATCCTGGAGACCCGGGATCGAATCCCACATCGGGCTCCCGGTGCATGGAGCCTGCTTCTCCCTCTGCCTGTGTCTCTGCCTCTCTCTCTCTCTCTCTCTCTCTCTCTCTCTGTGACTATCATAAATAAATAAAAATTAAAAAAAAAAAAAAAAAACCACCCAACCAGCACCTGCATATCCTGTGTGTTATGGTGTTGAGAGCTGGAGGATGCTGAGCACCTACCATGGCTCCAGCTCAGAGCAAGGACTCCGACGGACTGGTTCCCTTCCCACCTCCCCATCTCACAGGGAAGAAAAAGCCAACCAACTACCATGCACCGTGACAAGGGTGAGAACAGACAAGTGCCTCACAAAGAAAGGGCTGTCAGAGAGTAGAGACAGCATGGATCCATGCTGGAAGGCAGTGGATGAAGAGGTTTAGGAGTTAGACAGAAGGAAGTATTGTAGGCAAAGGAAACAGGCTGAGCAAAACCACAGCACCAGGAAATGCCCTGCAAGCAGCTGAAGTGGAGAGATAGAAGGAGCTGCTTCTAATTAACTTGTGAAAGGCCTTAGTGGCACCCTTAGGCATTTGGCTCTTATTTTGGAGGTAAGGAGAGACATAGGGAATGTAGTGGACATTTGCTAGTGGACATTTGTGGGTTGTCCATCATTCAACGCACCCCATTAGCACCCTGATATTCCTAGTGGAGAACCCCCATCAGGTGGTCTTGGTAGGAGGTAAGGCTTTCTGTCACCCAGCCTGGATTCATGCATACCCCCAACTGGGAGTGACCCAGGAAAGCAATGGGGTCCTAACCCAGTTGCCCCTGGGCTATCCTTAGCTGAGCCTCCCTTGGTTCTGGCCCATTTTCCAAGTTTGGCTCTGCAGCTTCTCTGGCCAGTTCGTGCACCACTGTCCTTCCAATAAATTCCTTTTCTGTTTAGGCTACCCAGAGGCAGTTTTTGCTGCTTATCACCCAGACTCTTGAGAGCACACTGAAGCACCAGAGGGAGGGAGCTGATCAAAATCGTGTTTGAGAAAGATAACAGTTATCAGGACTGTGGCCAGCCCATGGCCTACACAGCAAGGCAGGTGCCTTTCGGAAGGGCTGGTCCCTCAGCCTAGAGCATGACTCCTCTCTCTTGCCCCTTTAGCCTTGAGGCCTCAGCTTACAAAGTACCTCCATAAGAACCTTCTCTGATCCCACCTCTCCACTCATTCAGTGCCCCTCTTGGATGTCATCCCAGACCTGTGGGTTCTTAGACACTTGGCAGTTCGAGAACCTCAGTCCTACACTGTATTCTGGCCACCCTGAATCATGTTCTCAGAGTGTGCCAAATTATTCTCAATGAACACCCTGACCCTAAAGTTCTATCCCCTCATCCTTCACATCTCGGCTCAGATGCCAAAGTCTCTGTGAAAATTTTGCTAATTCTGTTCCTTAGTGCTCAAAAAACTTGGGAAGGTTTGTCCTTCTGTTATGACCTCTGTTGCATTTCGCTTTGTATTAGGTCAGGTTGTTTGGAGCTCAGCTCCTTGAATGTTGGGACTGTTTCACACTCATCTCCAATACCCCCAAAGAGTCTAACACTGTGCTGGGAATATGTTGGTACTCATTCATGCTGAACTGGTTTGAACAAATTTTAAAAATTATATTTAAAAATTTTTAAATAACTTCTGACCAGAGCAGGGGCTCCTAGACAGGCTTCCTGAGTCAGGACACCTCCCACCTCGTTCCCACAGGGCAGGAAAGAGTATGGGAACCCACGTTAGAAGGCCCAAATACAACTCCTGACTCTGTCAGCATGGGAAACCTTGGGCAGTTCATTCTATTTCTCCGTCTCAGTGTCTCATCTGCAAAACAGGAATAAAAATCAAGCATCTACCTCACGGCACTGTCAGGAAGATGAATGTATCAGAAGGACTTTTGTAAAGTCCAAGGCTTCACCATAAATTTCATACTTAGCAAGAAGCATTATCTTCCCCTGTTGCTGTGGGATGGTGAAGGCCTGAGCTAGGCAGACACCAGTTTAACAAGGCAGCTCTACATCTGGTTTGGCAGAAGGAATTTCATCACTGGTCCAAACCAGACTCTGAACCAAACAGACCAGTTCCACAGGCCAGATGATAAAGCCAGATTATAAGGGCCATTTAGACACATATTCATTAGCAATTCCAAAGGGCCTAAGTAATGCAGAAAGAGCTCTGCTTTTCCAGTTTCCAAGCCTGTCAATGGTTTAGGATTAGTTTCTAAACAGAGGTTCCCCAGGGAGTCTTACCTGGAGGCCCAGCCTCTGAGATCCTGCTACTCTTTAAAAAATTCCATCATGTCAACAAGTTTAACCCTTGAATCCTGTGGTCTAAGAATGGAACACTTTCCCCTGCACTCTGTGACTACTCCTTTGTGTCCTGCCCACCACACCTACAAAAGCCCTTTCAAAAGGGAGAAATAAACATTTCAAAACAGTATCCTAAAAAAGGCCCTTTGGTCCTAAGAGTCAACTTGCAATGTGAAGTTCCTCATTCATTCTCAGATATGGTCAAAAGAGAACGTCAGTTCCTGCCTTCTTCCTTTTATATGCTTGGGCTCGATTACTTCTTGCGGCATGTGACGTAGCTATCCCCAGCCTCCACCTCACAGCAGAAACTAAGACTCAGAGAAGTGCTGTAGGACCCAGGGAAGTCACCTGAAGGGCAGCACAGAGCAGACCCTTCTAGACCTTCTAGACCCTT